>NC_142502.1:60941041-61247083 GCF_057876585.1 Rhinolophus sinicus
ACACATGCCTGCCTGTCCATAAGAGAGCAGTAGTTACTCAATTCCATGACAGGTTGCTCTAAAGAAATACCAGCTCAGTGTTGCCACAGCTTCACATTAAATAAGAAAAAGAAAGAATACCACATTTATCTGTGAAATATTCCAATTTTAAATGTCTATTGAATTAATGATGAGACTAGAGAGTAATTGAGGCCAACGGCCCTAGCTGAGCCTAATTACAGCAGGTCACATATTGAAGGTCATAACTTGGAAATAGGTTTTATTTCACTTAATGCAGTATTTTTGAAAATGTTAAATTTCTGCTCCATTTACACACTGAGCTAGGCAAAATATTAGTAAGAGTTATTAAGGGTACATCTCTGTGGTCATTTCCCTGAATAAAATTCACAGGGGAAACCAGGGAGGTCCAGTCAAAAAACCGAAAGGAAGACTAGTGTGTGTCATGCATAGAAGCCAAGGGACCACAGAATTCCAGACCTACAAGGACTGAACGATATTGTTAGAATTGGAAATTAGGAAGTTATGGGTGACATTAGGGAGAGACGTTTTGATAAGTGCTGGAGACACAGGTGCAAGAACATAAAGTATGAGACATAACTGAGAGAAGAGGAATCAAAGGCAGCAAATATGGGCCGCACTCTTGAGAAGTTTAAATAACAACAAGAAGAAATAGATTTATAGTAGCCATAGCATAACATGAGGGAAGAATTTACTTTAAGAATTTTTAAGGATGATAAAAAGTAGTCTAAGGGGCAGAAGCCAGTATAGGTCAAGCGTTTGATAGACAGTAGATGTTTAAGACTCAGGAGAGAGAATGAAAGGCAGAGAGGAAGGTTCTAGGGATGGAGGAGGAGAAGTATCAGGGTCTGATTGGAAAGAATTGGCCTTGGGAAGAATGAGGGAGTTCTTATGTTATGAGAATAGAAGAAAGAGGATGGGAATTGGGTAAAGATGGAGACAAGTATCTATACAGTGGGAGAAGGTGGGGAGCAATAAGAAGGTCTCAATTTTTCTCAACATAAATCTCTTCTCTAGAGAGTTGTAATGGACCACATATGAGCCTCAAAGACTTTTCTTTTTATCTATCCAAAGGCCACTGCATCCAGGTCCACACTCCCTTGTCCCTAAGCTCATACCTTGAGGTTGGTATCATAGATCTTACCATTTCAGTGGCAAGAGAAGCAAAAAATAAAAAAAAGTTTCATTTTTTTTCTGATTCTAAAGTAGAATTGATCTGAGACCTAACCTGTGTTTCCTTTTCTAACTGACCAACCAGCATTTGTGTAAGTCATCTCCAGGCTCCATATACTGAGTGTGAAAAAGAGAACACCTCCAACGAAAGGTCTCAAAAAGATCCAAGAGAAGAAATATTGTTGAGTTCCAGCACTTTCCACATTCTCTATATTGCTTTTACTAAATAAATCTCAACCTTTTAGTAGGAGAGTCTTGGCTGAATTTTATTTTGCCCCTAGCCCATCAAAAGGCCTTTTCCCTGGAAAAGGAACTAGAACATAACATACCTATTTGAAGTAGTTCATTTCAAATACCTTCTGAGGTTAAAGACTTCCAGCTCTGGAGGATAATGACCGTTACCTGAATCCAAGCCTCTCCACCTATGCTCTTTAAAAAACAACAATAACATAATATCAACAAGGAACACAAATACAGCCACACATGACCCTTCAACATTACTAAGAGACAGACTACCCTGAACTTAAAAGCAACATAAATAGAGAAATAAACATAGTATTTCAACAAACTCCCACAATCTTCTGGAATTAAAGAATGGTAAAAGGGAGGCCTCAAAGATTCAGTGAAAAAGAGGAGAAGAGAACAGAGAATAGAGATTAAGTGCAGATAAAATTACTCCCAGAAGGAGAAAGTCCAGCACTAAGTGCCCAAATACTGAAAACAGGACTTGGTAGTTCACAGCACCAGCTACAGGGAAGAGGCTAAGAAGGAAAAAGGACAGAGAGTAACAACCTCCAAGGAGCATTGTTTCTGGGGGAGAATCATGTTAAATAGAGAGAGAATGGTGCCTCTGAGAGGCATGGCACCTTATTTCTTGAAGTGAAATAAAGAAGAAGGAAATACTAAAAGTTCTACAGAAACAACAGATAAAAATAGTCCCTCCACCTGCACTAGCGGTACCAATATCATGGATTAAAGAGACTGAACTTCATTATACTGCAGGAAACAGTACTCTTGAATTCAAAACCCTATACAAAAAAATGCCTAGTATTAGAAAAAATAAAACTAACTCCATATAAAGCTACTGTGCAAAGAAAAGAAAAAATGCATTTCAGTTGATGAAAATTCTCTCTCCTTCCAAAAACAAAACAAAACAAACAAAAAAATCCATGAAGCAGAAGAAAACAGTAACACAAGACTCTTAACTGAATTAAATAACATCAAATAAGCATTTTGAAAATTAAAAGCAATTAGATTTAGAAATTCAAAAACTAGGGACTTTAAAAAAAAACTAGAAAATATGAATGGGAGTTGATTAAATGAAGTAAAGAAACTGATGTAAAGGACAAACCATCCCAGAAAAGAAGAATAAATTATAGTTGCCGAATTGAATAGACATTTCTCCAAAGAGGACATACCGATGGCCAATAGACATATGAAAAGATGCTCAATATCAGTAATCATCGGGAAAATGTAAATAAAAGCCACAATGAGATATCACCTCACACCTGTCAGAATGGCTATCACTAATAAATCAACAAACAACAAATGTTGGTGAGGATGTAGAGAAAAGGGAACCCCCATAAACAATTGGTGGGATTGTAAATTGGTGCAGCCACTATAGAAAACAGTATGGAAGTTCCTCTAAAAACTGAAACAGAACTATCATATGAACTAGCAATCCCACTTTTGGGTATTTATCCAAAGAAATCCAAAACACTAATTTGAAAAGACATATGCACCCTTATGTTCATTGCACCATTATTTATAATAGCCAAGATATGGAAGCAACTTAAGTGCCCATCGATAAATGAATGAATAAAGAAGATGTGGCATATTTATACAATAGAATATTACTTATCAGTCATAAAAACGAATAAAATCTTGCCATCTGCAACAGCATGGATAGACCTAGAGGATATTGTGCTGAGTGGAGTAAGTCAGACAGAGAAAGACAAAACGCTGCATGATTTCACTGATATGTGGAATATAAAGAACAAAGTAAGTGCATGTATAAAACAGAAACAAACTCATGGGTACAGAGAACATTTTGATGGTTGCCAGATGGCATGGGGTTGAGGGGATGGGTGAAAAAGGGGAAGGGATTAAGATGTACAAATTGGCAGTTATAAAAATAGGCAGAGGGATGTAAAGTACAGCATAGGGAATAGAGTCAATAATATTGCCATACCTATGTGTGGTGTCAGATGGGTACTAGACTTATCAGGGTGATCACTTTGTAAGTATATAAATGTCTAATCACTACATTGCACACCTGAAACTAATACAATATTGTAAGTGTGTCAACATAATTGAAATTTTCTTTCAATTTTAAAAAATTATAAGCTGCCCAAGAAAGAACAACCTCAAATGAATATTTAATAAGGGATGGTGAAAAAGGCAGAATACCAACCAAGAAAATGAAAATAAGGTAAAGAAAGAAGTTAAAGAGTTCACAGAAAAATGCTTAAAATAGGAAACATTAAAAGAAGGCCCAACATACATGTAATAATTGGAATCCCAGTAAAAGGAACATGAAATAATAAAACAAAATTAAAATTTTAAATTTTAATCAACGAAAATTTTGTGGAAATGAGAGATAACAAATTTTACATATTTAAAGATATCACTGTATACATGAGAAAACTAGATAAAACAGCCCTAGTAAAACTACTGGACTTCATAAACAAAGAAAAAATTCTTAGGACCTGCAAACAAAATATCAAATTAGCTAGAAGAGTAAAAGGAGACTGCTCAAGAGCAATATATAAAGCAAGGAACAGTGGAAGAGCATCCACAAGAAACTAAAAAAAACAGAGTTTAAAATTTTCCATCCACCTAAGTTGACCTTTAAAACTATAGTAAGAAGTTTTGAATGTGCAGAAACTCAGATATTGTGCACATGTGCCCTCCTTAAGGAAGAAAATAGAGGATGATCTTTATCCAAACAATAGCGAATTAGGGAAACTTCAGCACAGGCACTGTGGTGAACATTTACTACAGTTAACTATGGAGCTAAAACTAAAGCAAAGAGTGGGTGGGGAGAGTGTTTGAAAAACAACTTACGAATATGAAAAAAAAAGGTAGAATGAATAATAACTAAATAATGAGAGGATAAAGAATAGGAAAATTGGAAAATAGAGTAAAGTTGTTATACAGTTACTATATGGAAGTGAAAGGATACCGTTTAAAATTGACAAACAAGATTGTAAATTGTTAAGCAAAGAAGAAGGGAATTAAAGGAACTATAAAAAGTATGAATACAAAGGTAATAAAATAGAAAAAAATATATAATTTTTTGTAAATACCAAAAGAAACTTTTTAAAAAGTAGCAAAAACACACACAAGTTAGAGAAAGAAATATAGTAAATATGACATAATACACACAATTATGTATGTAATTACAACATAAAATGATATGACATAGCACCAAACATGTCATATCAATAAATGTAAATTAGCTTACCTTGTCTATTAAAAGAAAAATATTTTCAAATTGGCACACAAAACAAAACCCAACTATGCTGTATACAAGAGATACATCTAAAACAGTGATTTTTTTAAAGGCTAAACATAAAGGTATAAGCATAGATGTAGAAAGCAAATGGAAACAATAAGGAAGCAGGGTTTGTAATCCTCATATAAAGGAAAAATTCAGGCTGAAGAGCAATACACAAGAAAAATAAAAACACTTTTGAATGCTAAAAGCCAGAATTCATGAAGAAGATAGAATAGTTATGATGACCTATGCCCCAAATAACACAGAAAGTATACACGCAAATCAAAAACTGATGATGCAAGGAGAAAGAGATAGGAAGTTATAAATTATAGGAAAATTTAGTACTTAGCACACCATTCTTAGTACAAAACCTGTCAAATGGAAAAATGTAAAATAGAACACAGAAAATCTAAACAATATAATCCATATATCTTACAAATATATGTGAAATACAACACTAACCCTGAAAATAAAGAATATATTCTTTCAGGATGCACATGAAAAATTCACCAAAATTGATAACATATTAAGTGACAAAGAAAACATAAAGTTGCATAAAGAAGAAACATTATAAACAACACACACTGATCAGAATGCATAAAATTATAAGTGAAAAATGCAATTAAAAATCAAAATGGCCTCCCAACCTAGAAATGTATTTTTTATTTTATTAAACAATTCTTTGAAAAGCAAAAGAAAATATAAACAAAAATTACCAAACTTCTGAATAATATTAAAAATGAAAATACTACAGGTCAGAGAGTCTGTTGGATATACAGTAGTGCCCCCTTATTCATGGGGGATATAGTCTAAGACCCCCAGTGGAAGGCCAAAACTGTGGATAGTAGTAAACCACACATATACTGTGCTTTTGCCTATACACACATACATACCTATGATAAAGTTTAATTTATAAATTAGACACAGTAAGAGATTAATACCTAATAATAAAATGGAATAATTATAACAATATACTGTAATAAAAGCTATGTTAATGAGGTCTCTCTCTCTCTCTCTCTCTCTCTCTCTCTCCCAAAACATCCTACAGTAGTCCCCCCATACCCTAGGTTTCACTTTCCATGGTTCTAATTACCTGCAGTCAACCACAGTCCAAAAATATTTAACGGAAAATCCCAGAAACAAACAATTCATAAATTTTAAATTGTGCACCGTTCTGAGTAGCATGATGAAATTTCATGCTGTCCTGCTCTGTGCCACCAAGGACATGAACCATCCTTTCACCCCGCCTATCCTCGATGTATATACGTACTACTTGCCCGTTAGTCACTTAGCAGCCATCTTGGTTATCAGACTGACTGTCGTGATATTGCACTACCGGTGTTCAAGTAACCCTTATTTTACTTAAAAATGGCCCCGAAGTGCAAGAGTAGTAATGTTGGCAATTTGGATATGTCAAAGAGAAGTAAAGTGTTTCCTTTAAGTGAAAAGGTGAAATTTCTTGACTTAATAAGGAAAGAAAAAATTCATATGTGAGGTTGTTAAGATCTATGGTAAGAACAAATCTGTGAAATTGTGAAGCAGGAAAAATAAATGTGTGCTAGTTTTGCTGCTGCACTTCAAACTGCAAAAGTTATGGCTACAGTGTGAGCTAGATGCTTAGTTAAGATGGAAAAGGCATTAAATTTGTGGTGGAAGGCATGAATGGGAAACGTGTTCTGATTAGCAGCAACATGATGCCCCAGAAAGTATTGAGCCTGTACAAAGACTTCAGCAAGTGACACAAGTGAAATGAGTGACACCAAACCACTTACTGCACATAAGAGATGATTACACAAATCCAGAAGTAGTGTTATACTGAAAAGTGTAAAAATTACTGGAAAGCCTGCATCTGCGGATGAAGTTGCTGCCACATTCCCAGCAGAGGTGAAGAAGTTGATTAAGAAGATCTTTAATGGTGATAAAACCGGCTCTTCTGTAAAACAAGATCCCCAATAGAACCTACATTCATGTAAGTACAAAGGGGCATGAGACATAAACCGTGGAAGGAAAGATTAACTCTGGCAATGCTGCACATTAACTATGTGGCAATGCTGCAGAGCATACGATAAAGCCAGGCGTAGAGTACAGAGCAAAGCACCCACACATTCTCAAAGACAAAAATTACCTGCGTGTGTCCTGGCAAAATAATCGGAAAGTGTAAGTGACAGCCATCTTGTTCATGAAACGGTTCCACCAATGTTTCATCCCAGAAGTGAAAAAATACTTGGAAGAGGAAGGGTTGGAATTTAAAGTACCATTAATTATAGACAATGTATCTGGCCATCCTGCATGTTTGCTCTGAAAATGAAAATGTCAAGGTTGTATTTTTACCCCCAAATACAACCTCATTGCTTCAGCCCCTTGACCAGGGCATCATTTGGTTTTATCAAGACCACATATACCTAACTCTTATTTGATCGCATTAGATCATTAGTTGATGTAAACCTTAATTGGGACATAATGCAGTGCTGGAAATCATTCACAGTTGCTAATGCAGTAACATTCATTAAAGCTGTAATGGATGAATAAACACCAGAAACTATAAATGCCTACTAGAGGAACTTATGGAGCGAAGTCATGAATGATTTTAAAGGCTTCCCAAGTATTGATGGAGAAGTTTGGAAAATCATTCATGCAGCAAGACAAGTTGGTGGAGAAAGATTTGCCTACATGCTTAATGAGGAAATGACAGAACATATTGATGGCCACTGAAAAGTGTTAACAATGAGGAATTAGAAGGACTTGTTAAGTCATCTATAGAGGAAGAGGAAGAAGAAACTGATACAGAACCAGCAATACGGATATTACTGAAATTTGTCAAAGTGTTTCAAATTTCACAGGCATTAAAGGACAAAATTATAGAATACGATCCTCAGATCACATTAATGCAGAATTAAAGTCACCCACATGATTAGCAAAGGATTATAACCTCTGTAGCAACACACTGATGATTTAAAAAGAGACAACTTCTGATTACAATGTTCTTCCAAAAGTTTTTGGCAAAAACTCCTTCAACTATTGAGGATGCCCAATCATCGACATTGTCTGCTCCTGACATCAAACCATCTACATCATCATGGCTTTACGGTCCAGGATCACCCAAAGCTGACGATCTTCCTTCTAATGTGTAGTCAGAAGGTGATGTGTAATCGGCCGCAGTCTGCATCACAACGCCTGCGTCATGCACCTCACTTCATCTCATTCGGTAGATGTGATCATCTTACATCATCCCAGTACAAGAAGATATTTCGAGAGAGAAAGAGACTACATTCCCATAACTTTCATTATAATCTATCGTTATAATTGTCTTATGTTATTATTAGTTATTGTTGTTAATCTCTTACTGTGCCTACTTTATAAATTAAACTTTATCATGTTATGTATGTATAGGGGAAAACATAGTATATATAGGATTTAGTACTAGCCGTGGGTTCAGGCATCCCCTGGGGGTCTTGGAACATATCCCCTGTGAATGAGGGGTGGAGGGGCTGTTGTATACCTTTTTGGATACTTTGGAATCATGTCAAGGTTCTATATATCCAAAAAACAAAAGTAAATCAACAAAGATGGGAGGAAACCATAAAATTAAATGCAAACAGAAACAAGTAATCCAATCTATATTTTAAATAAATAATGTAAGCATACCGTGGGAGAAATAAAGCACTAATCAGTTACTTTTAACCACCAGCTAGTGAGTAAAAGAATTGCAAACAAACTTGGAACTCATCTCAGCAGATTTGTTTTTGTGGTGATAAATGTGTATGAATTCTTAAACTATTTTATGTGCTTTGAAGGTTGAAGCAAATGAGGAAATGTGATGTTGCCAGAAGCCAGGGTTCTCACTGCAGAAGAGGAGACATGCAAATATGGAATGGAGAAAGGCAAGAAAGGCAACTACTTTTTCTAATGTGTCATTTCCTTTTAATAAACAAAACATTTTATTTTAAAAAAAAAACTCCTTTTGACAACATATGTACATAAAAAAAAAAAATACTTATTGTGTTATATACCTTCAAGCACATTCCTTAACTCCTCCTCACAAAAGTAAAATAAATGTTTCCCAAATCCCTAGAAAACACCACTAATGCCGAAATGGAAGAGAAAAGGAAAGTGGCAGAAAAGAGGAAGCCAAACTGTGAGGGTTAATGAGAGAGGAGTCATATTCCTTCTGCTGTGCCTTAAACCATTCAATTGTAATAGGGAAGGATATCAGAAGAGAAAAATGTGATCCTCTTCCACAGAGAAATTAATTGCTTTCTTAGATTTGAAACCTTTCCAATGAAAAATTTCCTGTTGCCCAGAAGCACCTTTCTAATTAATGATCTTTAGTTTCTCAGGTAAGCTTATGCTGCAGAAATCCCTTCTCAGTTTATAAGGGAAGAGGCATTTAAGGCATGAACTGTACGCTGACAGAACAGGAGAGTTACACACAGGAAATGAACTGACAGCTGGAGTCCTTGCGTCCTACTCTTATGCTTAGAGTAGATGAGGGGCTACAAGGATCTTTGCCCCCTGGCTCAGTGGAGAGGATTGTGTGCTGATGCAGGACTCCAGGGCATTCTTGTAAAATCACTGCACAGTTAACTTCTAAATTACTGAGGACAATTGTAGAGATCAATAGAAAACACCAACCTCTAAAGACACTTCCTACAGCATAATTTGAAGAAGTAGAATACATGAAGCAGTGAGCCACAGAAAATCAGTTCTTAGCACTAATTAGAAAATTTTCTGAGCTTTCTCTCTCAAGAAAATCAGTTCATTGGTTATAGGACCAATTTGAAACATGGTTGATTACAAAAATTACAGCTGGATATTTAAACCAACATTCTAAATAAAATTGTGAGACTGATTACCTACCGTTAATAAAATTGTAATGGAAAATTGATTATTCACTAGTAGTTAAAAGCTATTTTCCACATGTCGGAATGAAGACAGCCTATGAAACCGAAAATAATAAAACACCCACTAGAGTACCTCGTTTAATCAGAAAGGGAAGAAAGAAGCTTCATAATATATCCCCAAAACCATCACTTCCTCCCTTAAACTTTGATTTCATAACATTTACTTGCAACAACTCAATAAATGCTTACCTGGTGATTAGCTATTAATCCAACTAGCATAAGCAATCTTTTTCTTTTCTAACTTGATCCTGTTTGACCTAGAGTGGAGATGTCACAAAGTGCTATAATATGTATATCTCTTACGTCTTCCTGTATGTGTGTGTAGGAGGTGTGGGGGGGGCGTTTCAAGTAAATAATTTAGAGGGCATTTCTGTTCTTCCTATCAATGTAAATTCCTGCTTAACCTTCACTCAAATCCTCCCATCTCATTTAATTTTTATTGATGTGATTCAACTGTTCATACCGATACAATCTCTGAGTTACAGTGCCCTGAGCTAAAAGCTACTCTTAAATAGAAATAAGGAAATAAACTCTCCTTGAGAAGATCAATTGGACTATGTTTTCTCCTCATTCAAAGAGATACAACTTGACAGAAAGAGGCAGCCAGGGTGCTAGCCAACACATCATCTTTCTTTAAAGGAAAGTCACACCTTCTGTCCTGAGTGATTGGCTTAACCAATCATTATCAATAGTTCTATCATATTCCTTCCCATGTGCAGACTCAGAATGTGATATCATTTGGATATATTTCCTTTTATTTCATTCTTCCTATATGCCCAGGTCCCATCCTATACATAATTCCTCCATGTTCTCTGAAACACATCTATATTTGCAAAGTTAAAATTCAGATCTATTGTTCAATTGTCCTTTTTATCTATTTCTGAATTCACTGTAGCTTCTCATTTGTATGAGGCAAGTTAAATATTATCTGTGCTATATTTTGCTAAATTTTAATACTTGTTATAATAAAATAGGTAAATACAAAAACAGAGAACAAATTAAAAAACAGGAATTGTATATATATGTTAGGACCAACTAAATATCATCAAAAGTGCACAGTTGTATTCTACAGTCACATGATTTTCCTGCTAAACATTAGGCAGACTGACATACTATTATGTCCTGTTTATTGCATAATTAAATATATTTGCTGTAGAAAAATTAGGAAAACCCAGATATGCTTTTCAAAAATTAAAATCTCTCATAATTCCACTGACTGAGATGACCACTGTCATCTGTTAACATTTAGTGTATGTCCTTTCCAATTTATCCCATTTTTATATATATTGTTTTTTCTTACAGTAGTGGGCCTCACACTGTGTAGCCTGTTTTATAATGTGTTTTCTATGTCAATAAATACACATCTAAAACATCGTTCCTTATGGCTGAACTTTATGAAAATTTCTGGATGTCTATTTTTGTTATTCAAACCTTAAAAGATTTGTAGAGACTATACCAGGAGCCATTGTTTGTATACAACTTTGACTTAATGATTGTTTTGTAATAGTTAATGCATACTGACCAGGTTCCACTAAAAGCCTACCATTGTATCAAAACATCAGCAAGAATGTTTAGCTCATGGAGGAAACCATGCATCAAAATGTGAAATCTAGCTAAATACATTTTTTTATTGAAATACAGCATTTAGTTCCTCGGGCTCATCTGCTATCAATTAGGGTGATAAGCAGGCACTCAAAAGCCAGCTTTTCAATTATGTTTTCTACCTTTCAACTGAACTGTTCCTGTCATTGCATATCGTGTAGTAATTTTGAAAAGGCTTCATCTTAGCAACAAAGTGATAACTTTAAAATCAAGAATCTGAACCAATTAATTCCTAACATTAATTACTTCTTTTAAAACAAAAGTCACTTTAAAGTAAGTGACTGCAAATATACTTTTTATCCCACTAACAGCCCTTATCTCTTTCTCCCTAGCTCACAATTCTGTTGACAACTCATGCTCAGACTCAAATCATCATTCAAATCATAATTAAAGCATAATTCTGAGCTCTCTTTGTACATGCTAATTCCACAACCACCAGATGCAAAAGCTACACAGAAATTCCTATAGAGTATTATTAGCTTGCAGGAGCAGAATTAAGATGCATAAAAGTATCTTCTATAGCAAGTAAATATTTTGGTTTTAATTACATTATTACCTTGTTTTATGCTACTAATTACTACAATTTATTGTATAATTGACTCTCAGAAAAAAATATTACCAGAGCAGTTATGCAGTATTAAACTGGCAATAGCGTATACTAATGATTTTGCCTAACCCCTCTGTTTCCTTAAAAATATAATGTAAAATATTCTTTTTAATAGGTTTGATAAATCTCTTTCCCGTTCTCCCATTAATATATAAAGTTATCATATACTATAGTTATTTGCTGATTTATTTCTCTATAAGTCACAAGGCAATTAAAAAAAATACGTTCAAGGCAGACAAAATGTATTAATCTATCTTTACTCCCTAGTACCCAGTCCAGAACTTGAAACTTAGTAGGTGCTCAATTAATTTTATTAAATAAATTAGTGAATTAATCATTTGAAGTATTCCTTTAACTTAACATTATAAAAGCATTATTGTTAAATACTAGCCAGCATCTATTTCAGTCTACAGATTAAAAACCTTCAGCGTTTAGAGCAAAAGACTGAATATTAGAAATAATAACAGTTTGCCATAGTTGGAAATGAACTCATTCTGTGACTCAGCACTCATCCATAAGCCACTTGAGCTGCCTGCCCTCTTGCAGTTTGTGACTTCAGTCAAGCCTTCCTAGAGAAATGAAGTTTTGTGTTCACTCTGGGGCCATCTATTGTTCTCTCCGCAATTTGTACCAAATTTTAACTGTTATAAATACTTGCAGTGAAACATAGCTGCTGCACTGTATTCACACATAGGTGACTTTTTTTTTTTTTATTAACTACGAGCCCAGGGACTGGCACTTACTTACTTCACAATAACTTAATCATAATGTACCTTTGAACTCAGGATGTTCTTCAAGTGCCATGATTTATTATGTCCTCCTTGGTCACATAATAGTCAACCTCATCAAATTCAACTAGGCCAACCTCATTCTCCTAGGAGTAGTAGCTGGAAATAAACAGTGAGGAGTTATCGTTATTTTTTTCCATGAAACTATATATACCTGAATAATTTTCAGATTAAAAAAAACTGATAAATTATGCTGCAAATGACAATGAAATGAGTGAAAATAAGCATAATACACAAATTTTTCTCTGCCTACCACTTCTAAGCCTATTTCCTTTTTGTTGCTGTGCTTTTTCTTTAATTTTTCTTGAACTAATGTGCCCTCTTATGGTTAAAATAAAAATATAATCAGAACCATAAAAGAAGTACCAACATAGTAACTGCAAGGGACATTTCTAATTTAAAAGGTATTTCTTTGACTCGTACCTATGCCTTCAAGATTAAAATGGAAATGTCTTTAATAAGTAACAAGAAGAATAGGCATTTTATCTGTTATACATGATAGACAATGTAAATGAGGTACAGCAAACAGACCTTTGTCAAGGAAATTTAAGTGTTAGTTCCTATAAAAAAAAAACCACATATTTTCAATGATGTCTATAATTAAGTCTTGCATGTGCTGAAGTAGAAATATAGATTGGAGTTATGCCTATTCCAATGTCATAATCTAAGCATTTAATTTAAGAAGGCTATTACTCCAAAATAGATTTTTTTTTTTTGGTTCTTCCTTCATTTTTATTTTTCTAACCTGAAATGAAAGTCTGACCTTAACCTCTAAAAAATATAAACATATGTACACAAAAAAAGTTGAATAGCTATGCTATTTGTTCACAATTTACCCTCAATGTTCATGCTCTCTTATTTTGGGTTCAGCTGTAATATCAGAAATGAATGCAGATTTAGTAACTACCTAGTTAACATGGCCGATCCCAACAGTCCATTGAACTAAGGCAGGAGTTTAGGGAGAGATGGCTCAAATGATCTGGCTTGTCTTACGAAGTCCAGGAAAGTTATTGTAGTTTTATCATACAATATTTCTAACAAGAATTTGGTCAAGACAGAAAAAACAGACACATAGAAAAAATATATTTAATTCAGTCTATCTAGAAGAGTAGACTTGAAATCAAAGGCATAAACAGAAAATACCCTGCTTAAAGATTTTCTGCCTTGTGCAACCATTATTGTTAGTACTTCAGATAATTTGCTTCTTATCAAAACAGGATAGTATGTCCATAACATGGAATTTTCAAGTCCCTTTCAATAGTTGATGCATTAAAAAAAAAAAAAAAAAAAAAAAGACACAGCCCTTTCCCTACCTCAGAAAGTAAAGACATTAATGTTCCTGTTACCCCATGGGGTAACTGTCACGAGGTAAACCGACATACCCAATACTGCACAAAGACAGCGACAGAAGCAAGATTAGAATTGAGAATTATTTATGCGGTTTGCTGATTTTGTCTGCTGCTTTGTGCTGTTCAGAAACACGTTATTTTGTTAGAAAAAAATTACATTTTCTGAATTTGATTTATGCTTTCATCTTTCAGCACTAGTTTTACAGAGTACATTCTGTATCCTATATACATATACATGATATTAATACTTTTAAGTGAATGCAAAGGATTGAAAGGGCTACAGATTGAGGGACAGGAAACCTGGATTCCAGTTCTGTTCGTAGTCCCAAGCAAATTTAAGCAAGGCATGAAAGATTGTGATTGTGAATTGCTCACCCTATAACGAAGAAGAGTAAATTAGATCATCTGTGATCTCTCTTCTAATTTAAAACTAGAGGGGATTTTTTAATAGTACATAGAGGAAAATATATATAGGTATTTTGTAAATGTAATCTAAAATTACAAGGTGTTATTTAACTTTTTAAAGATAATATAATTTTTTTTCTTTTAGATTTTAACATTGTATTTTAACATTGACCATTTTGCAAAAATACGTGGTAATATTCAAACAAATTAGGGTAGGAGATATTCTGTGGTGAATGCACTTTTAAACTCTAACCACTAAGAATTAATGTAAGTAATTCCTACTATCATTTTCCCATCATTTTTGTTGCTTTTGATTAAATTGTTTCTCTTTTGTTTTGTTTTGCTTTTTGGCATATGTTTCTACCTCTATACTTTGCAGACAGGTACCACAATTCGCACTGCTATTCGATTAAAGGTTCCTCAATAAGATTAACCAACACAGTCAGTTTAATGAACACAAACAACAGAGACCCAGATGAATGAGTGCATTCTCGTATCCTTAAAGGAAAACTTAGACACAATATGTCAAAGGGTCTAAAAGTATATGTAATAAATGTATGTTTGCATCAAAATCAATATAATGATAAATGACTGTAACTAGAGATATCTTGGATGACAAGGATGAAAATAACTGCCTAAAAGACCAACACAACTCACATTTGAACTGGCAGTAAATAGCTCCCAGTTCTTAAATCATAAATCCCCACTATAAAGAGAGCTAAAAATCAGCGAATAATTAGCCCCATGCTTTCTGTGTGATTTCCCAGCACAGCCTCAGCCTGGTGGAACTTCTGTTGAGGTCTCCAGCAGTTTAATGGCAGGCAAGACGGGAGGCTGTGCCAAGGAGCCACAGTGCATTGACTAGAAAACCTCCCTTTGTCCCTATTCCCAACAGCTCCCTTTCATCCTTTTAATCTCTGAAAGCAAGAGCAAGGCTTTCCATCCTACCAACAAAATCTGAAGCCAAGGTGATATATATATATGTATATGAGATATATATATAATATGTAGATCAAATGAATCGTCAGGACCTCCATTCCTACCTTTGCCCCTCACCTCAGTCAGGTGCTCCATTTGCCTCTGACTGCTGGACCTGGGCTCACCACGTGGTGCTTACTCCTTGAAGCCATATGAAAGACCCACAGCTTAGGAAGCACATTGAGGGTCATCCATAACTGCAGCTTCATTCTTTAATTTATGATTTACAATACCAGATATTTTGTATTGGTTTCTAAGCATCTACTTCACAACCTCTTATCCTGAAGTTCCAATATTTTATGGCCTCTAAGATTGCAAACCTCTGAGATCTACTCAGCCCGTTAAATATTACTGCTATTCTAGACCTGATTCCACAACATCAATGCTAGATGCATGAGAGGCAGAATAAGGTAGTCGTTAACACAAATTCTGCAACAAAAATATCTGGGTTTGAATTCCAGCTCTTTTACTTACTAGCTTTGTGCCATTTGACAAGTAATTTAATTTTTGTAGACCTCAGTTTCCTCATCTATAAAATAGGGAAGACAGTAGCAACCTTATAGAGTTATTGTGAGGATTAATCATGTTTTTACAAATAACATGCTCACAATAATGCCTGGTACATAATAAGTAATCAAAAACTGTTAGCTATCATTACAATGGCCAATTTAACTTTTTCCCTGTCATAATGGCAGAAGACTGAAAAAGCAATTAACTTCATTTTAATGACAACCATCTGCTAATCTTAGTTTCTATTTTTTTATAATCAGAGTGTGCATAAATCCTAGCTTCCCTGTTTAACCCTGTTGTCCTGGGGTAATTATTAATGGCAACCCATTTTATTCTTAGTGTCCAGATTTGAACAATAAAGCATGTAATCAGCCTAATTACAATATACTCAGTTGTTCTCTTGTACAATTAAGAGAATGAATTAGATGTCCTCTGAGGTCATGTAAAATATAAGGGTTTTTATTAAAATACATAGGTCACAAACAGAAAAAAGAAATATTTGAATGTTTTGTAAATATAGTCTAAAGTATTATAAAGTGCTATTAGCTTAAGATGATGCCATTTGATGGCTTTTTTATTTTTACATGTGGAGATCTACTTTTATTTCACTTGTTCAAAATGCATGAGAATCTCTCTGGAACTGTGCCTTCACTCTCCCTCAGTTCTTCCTCTCCTCTTCCCTACTTGCTTTCACTCCCTCTTCTTTCCACTAGATGTGAAGGGGGATGGGAGTGGGAAAGAAGAAGGAAAGCATCTCTCCTCTCCTTAAACTGAGCTGTTAAATCAGAGTTCCCAAAAAAGCTGGCCAGTCTCCATTCCCAGCCTGGAGAGTAATCACTCCTAGACAAATATTAACTGAATGTTTTAAATATAGGAAACCAAAAAAAAAGAAAAAACCAGATCTGTAAGAGTCCTCTGTCATTTCAGGATATCCACAGAATGACAATATCTAACCTGAAGAGAACTAACACCTTCATTTAGATCAGTTCTATCATTTTAAAGTACTTAAAACCAGAAATAGCTTCAGGAGGATAACAGAAATTTTTAAACATTAGATTAAAATACAACACATGAGAATTGTTTTTATTTCTTATCTCTTTCCATCATACAGAGTAATTTTTCCCATTTGAATTATATACTATTTATGTCCATCTTTAAATTAATCCCATTGCTTTACTATAAATCATTAATAAAACTTATAAAATTTAGGCCAAATAGATATTACTTATGAAGCATATATTGCAATCGATACTACTTACTTAAAAAGTTGATGAATTATATAAATATATTTCACAATTATGAAAAAGAGACTTTTTATATACCTCAATAGGCATGCAAATGTAATCTTAAATACGCATATGAATCACACTACAATTGCTTGATTGTTGCAATGAGCTGAAAGAAAAAAAAAGAAACAAAAAACCAAGGATCCTGCAGAGAACAAGAAATGGTGAAAACAATCATAGAGGGAAATAATTGTTACATTTATGATTCTTTCAATTATGGATTATGGAGACAACTGCTCGGCAATCTCTTCAGTTTCAAGACAGCATGGTGTTTTATATAATAAGGCTCTGAATAAAGCAATAGTGTTTGCAACTTAATTGGCTACCTTTAAAGTTAAAGAGGTCTTTTTGCTTTCTAACTTTGATTCTCAGCCGTACTTTAAAACAGTGTCATTCTGTCCAGCTGTTTCACCTCCATTTGTGTTCTTAGATTCCCTGGAGGACAGTGCATATAGGTTTTATTAGAGCCGAGCAACACTGTCACAAGGGAGGAATAAACACAGACTTTATTAAGCATCCATAAGTTTATGTGATTATCCAAAAACATGCCTAGGACGCACCTCCATCCTACTATAATTACCTTCAACAGTAAAAGGAACACTACCTTAAACCACAAGTAGAATTGATTAAGTCCTCAACCAAAGCTCACCTCTAATGCCAGACCCATTTACCAGAAATAGTACTAAGAAGGATACAAAAGGCTTGTGTAGAAGAGGCCTTGCCTTAAACATTATGGTGAAGGCTGGTGTTCTCAAAGGTATCTGCCCCAACAAAAAAGCCAGCTAATCAGAATGGCTGCTTTGAGACATGAGTTTCACTGCCCTGGTTTAACCAACAAAAAAATGAGAGGATTGCTAATATTATACTGCAAAGAGGGAAGGAAAGAGGGTCAAAATGTCCACCTCACCATTAAAGGGAAGATCAAGAATTGCACGTGTGGGGACAGAGCCAGGAGTGCAGTTTCCAGGCTCCCGGCCTCATGTGGAAAGGTGCTGGCTCAGGTAGTAAATGGCCACTGACTGTGATTGGATGGCCATCAGCTGTGGCTAGTTGGCCGTCAGCTGTAACCAGTGAGCCATTGGCCACTAATACAACTGCTGCGGCTATGCTAGTAGCAAATGGGGGCTAGCAAGAAGATGGTGGCTGAGCTAGCAAGCTGATTGCAGAGACGCGGATGCCGCCAGCGAGAATATACTAGTATGATTCCCCCATCTATGGCTCCATGGTGTTCCTTTTTGGCCTCACCATATCCTGTGTTCTTATGTGGGGAGCAGGAACAGAGAACCCGCAGGCCACCCTGCATGACAACATGGCCTAAAAATCTTGGCACATTAAATTTGGGGGAGGGAATCATTCATCTCAGGCTAATTTCAATGATCCTTGGATTTTCCTGTAATAAGGTCTCAACTATAACAAGACAACATCCTCTTTACTTAATGCCATAGAAAAGAAGTATTTATTTGAGGTCTGTTAAGTGCCATTTGATCGGTAATATCAGCACAGAAAGTATAAGAGTGTATTACTAGAGATAACAATATTTAAAGAGCAATACACTGATTCACAAAATGAACTTTCCCACTGTGATATCATCTCAAGTCACTCGGTGTTTTTATTGGTTTCACTAAGAATATTTCTGCTTTTCCAGGATGATCTGTGCTTATATAAAATGATTTGGAAGGAAGTAAATGAGGTTCCAGGGCTGTAAGGCCGGAGTCTGGCTCCCACTTCACCAGGCCCTGCAGGGAAGCAGTCCTTCGGCCCCTCAGACAGTTCCTCCTGTCGCGGGCGCTACACCCTGCTGGCCTCGAACAAAGGTATGCTAGAATTTCAGAGACACTGAAAGGCTCCCCAAATCCTTCCCCATGAAATCCAACACTGATAAATTCCCACTTTTATGGCTTTTCCTGTACCTCACAGGATTGATTCCAGAAAACCCTTATTAAAATACAAACATGTTACTGGAAGACCTACCAACTTATCACCCATTATGATAGCAACACCAACTTTGTAATATCATAAGCTCTTTGTTATTATAGAAAAGGCGTTGAAAAAATGAGGTGAGTTTTCATTCATTCAAACAGATATTGTCAGTCGACCACAGCTAGACTAATTGCTCGGAATCTCAAGATAAATAAAACAGTGATTGTACCCTCAGGGAGTTTACTGTCTGATGGGGAAGATGGGCATACATATAATCATTTGTATATGTGTACTAGATGAGTCATAATAAGGAATCATTTGATAACAAGAAACAGAAACTCAATTGAGCAAGTTACATAAAGAAGTTATTACCATAAAGAGTTAAGGGTGTCTAAAAAGCAATTGCAGTCTCAAGAGAAACTCCAATAGGAACTAATAAGCCAGTGAGAACCACGACAGCTGTCCACTCATTCTCTTTCTTAGCTTATCTCTCATATATATCTTTTCCTGCTGTTTGCCCCGTTTTTCTGCCTTTTCCTAGAGACAAACTCTCTTGGCTTACACATATGACAGCATCAACCATTGAGACCATAAGACCTTACTCATCCAACACCCACAGCCAACTAATTCACTAGCTCTCTATCCCCATATCAATTCCTTAGAAAGAGAATCTGACTTGATCCTATCTCAGTCCAAGGACAGATTATCTTAAAAGAAAGTATGAGGATGAGGAGGAAGTAATTGCCATCTCAAGTAAATTTCAAGGTGAGCCTTGAAGAAAAGGTGGTGTCTTCCAGGGAAGCAAAGAGAAAAACACAATCTAAGCAGACAGAACGTCATGTTCAAAGGTATGGATGGAACAAAGCAGCTCATAGAAAGATCCATGTATAAAGATCCATGGCCAGGAGGCAATTCATGATGCTGGGAAGATAGCCAGAGAACAGATGACAAAGTGCTTTTTATGCTCTGCTAAAGAGCATGATTTTTTTCTAATAGCTGATAGAGGTGGGGTGTCAAAATTTTTAACCAGAGGAAGGACAAAAGCAGATCTGTGTTTTAGGGGAAAAACAAAAATCAAAATCTAAAAATCAATAACAACAGATAAACCTCTAACAGCAGGGTGAGAGATGAACTATAAGGGGACGAGACTGAATTCACCACTCAAGAATCTATTGCAGTAATTCAGACAAGAGATGGTGTAGTCTCAGAATAAGACTGTGACAGTCATCCAAAACCTTCCCAAAAGCAAAAGTCCAGGACCAGATGGTTTCACTAGTGAATTCTACCAAATCTTCAAAGAGGATCTAGTACCAATCCTGCTCAAACTCTTCCAAAAATTGAAGAAGAGACAGTACTCCCTAACTCATTTTATGAGGCCAACATTACCCTGATACCAAAACCTGGTAAGGGTAACACAAAAAAAGAAATCTACCGACCAATGTCTCTGATGAATACAGATGCAAAATCCTAAACAAAATTCTAGCAAATCAAATGCAACAATGCATTAAAAAGATTATTCATCACAACCAAGTGGGGTTCATCCCAGGGGTACAAGGATGGTTCAACATATGCAAATCCATCAATGTGATACATCACATAAACAAAATAAAGGACAAAAAATTATTATATCAATTGATGCAGAAAAAGCACTTGACAAGATACAACATCCATTTATGATTAAAACACTTAATAAAATAGGTATAGAAGGAAAATACCTTAACATAATAAAGGCCGTATATGACAAACCCTCAGCTAATCTCATAATTAGTGGTGTAAAACTGAAGCCCTTTGCTTTACGTTCAGGAACACGACAGGGCTGTCCCCTATCACCACTGCTTTTCAACATAGTGTTGGAAGTCCTCGCCAGAGCAGTCAGGCGAAAGAAAGAAATAAAAGGCATCCAAATTGGGAATGAAGAAGTTAAATTGGCACTCTTTGCAGATGACATGATGCTATATATAGAAAACCCTAAAGACTCCACCAAAAAGCTATTAGAAATAATCAACGAATACAGTAAAATTGCTGGCTACAAAATCAACATACAAAAGTCAATTGCATTACTATATACTAACAATGAAATCTCAGAAAAAAAAAAAAAAATTCCTTTTGCAATTGCAGTAAAAAGAATAAAATACATAGGAACAAACTTAACCAAGGATGTGAAAGACCTATATGCTGAAAACTATAAGACATTTTTAAAAGAAATTGAAGAAGACACAAAGAAATGGAAAAACATTCTGTGCTCGTGGATTGGAAGAATCAATGTAGTTAAAATGGCCATATTACCCAAAGCAATATGCCGATTTAATGCAATCCCCATCAAAATCCCAATGGCATTTTTTAAAGAAATAGAACAAAAAATCATCAGATTTGTTTGGAACCACAAAAGACCCCGAATAGCCAAAGCAATCTTAAGAAAAAAGAACAATAATGGAGGTATCACACTCCCTGACTTTAGCTTGTACTACAGAGCTACAATAATCAAAACAGCATGGTATTGGCAGAAAAACAGACACATAGACCAATGGAATAGAATTGAGAACTCAGAAATAAAACCACATAAATATGGACAGATAATTTTTGACAAAGAAGCAAAAAACATACAATGGAGGAAAGACAGCCTCTTCAATAAATGGTGCTGGGAGAATTGGAAAACCACCTGCAAAAGAATGAAACTGGACTGCTATCTGTCATCATGTAGCAAAATTAATTCAAAATGGATCAAAGACTTAAGCATAAGACCTGAAACAATAAACTGAATAGAAGAAAACATAGGTACTAAACTTATGGACCTTGGGTTCAAAGATCATTTTATGAATTTGACTCCAAAGGCAAAGGAAGTAAAAGCTAAAATAAATGAATGGGGCTATATCAAACTTAAAAGCTTCTGCACAGCAAAAGAAACCATCAACAAAATAAAGAGGCAACCAACTGAATGGGAGAAGATTTTTGCAAACAGTGCCTCTGATAAGGGGCTAATATCCAAAATATACAAGGAACTCATGCAACTCAACAACAAAAAAACAAACAACCCAATTGAAAAATGGGCAGATGACCTGAAGAGACATTTCTCCAAAGAGGACATACAAATGGCAAATAGACATATGAAAAAATGCTCAACATCACTAATCATCAGAGAAATGCAAATCAAAACCACAATGAGATATCACCTCACCCCAGTCAGAATGGCTATCATCAACAAGACAAATAGTAACAAGTGTTGGAGAGGTTGTGGAGAAAAAGGAACCCTCATACACTGTTGGTGGGAATGCAGATTGGTGCAGCCACTATGGAAGGCAGTGTGGAGGTTCCTCAAAAAATTATGAATAGAATTACCATATGACCCAGCAATCCCTCTCCTGGGTATCTACCAAAAAAATCTGAAAACATTTACACATAAAGACACGTGTGCTCCAATGTTCATTGCAGCTTTATTTACGGTGGCCAAGACATGGAAACAACCAAAATGTTCTTCGATAGATGAATGGATAAAGAAGTTGTGATATATATACACAATGGAATACTATTGGGCAGTAAGAAAAGATGAAATAGGACCATTTGTGACAACATGGATGGATCTTGAGATTATAATGCTAAGCGAAATAAGTCAGACAGAAAAAGCAGAGAACCATATGATTTCACTGATATGTGGTATATAAACCAAAAACAACAAAAGAACAAGACAAACAAACGAGAAACAGAAACTCATAGACACAGACAATAGTTTAGTGGTTACCAGAGGGTAAGGGGGAGGGGGTGGTAGATGAGGGTAAAGGGGAACAAATATATGGTGATGGAAGGAGAACGATTCTGGGTGGTGAACACACAATGGGATTTATAGATGATGTAATACAGAATTGTACACCTGAAATCTATGTAACTTTACTAACAATTGTCACCCCAATAAACTTTAATAAATAAATAAATAAATAAATAAATAAATAAATAAATAAATAAATAAGAGTGTGACAAAGAGTATCTAGCGAAGAGGCAGGATTAAAGAATATTATGAAAACATAATCTAAAATGTAATGGAGTCAGTTCAGGAAAGTAAAAAATCATAAGCTTTGGTACTGGAAGGAAAAGCAAAGTCTAAACAAAACCAAGGCAGGTGCTAAGGGGTACACCAGACATAGGGAAAATAACACAATGGAGAGGGGATGGATGCAGAATGCACACTTTGCACTCTTTCCAATCTTTCTTTGAGGTACCCTTTCCTATGGTCTCTGAGTATTTTAACCCAAATAAAGGCTGAATCCAAAGCTTCAGGATGTGAGTGCAAGAGCAGCAAAATAGTTGCTAATCAAACCTTAATCCAAGGCATACTCTAGTTAGCCTGTCATTATATTGAAATGTCTATCAATTCAGTCTATCCCATAAAAAGACAACAGTTCATTCCTGGTGCCTTAACATGTGGGTGCTGGGCCTTGTTTCATTGTGTATTTAATTAGAAGTTTTCATGGTGTTGTTTTCCTTTCAATGCCAAGAACAAAAAGTAAAAAATAAGAAAAGTGAACTTCTCAGATGATCCTATGACTTTGAAGCCACATATCTGAATATATGATCTCTTGCTTTGCATTTAGAAGCCCCGGGGAGCAACATTATCAGACTGATTATGAATGCGTATATTTTCATAAGAATATGCAATCTTAGCTAGCTCAGCACAGGACACTAAAGTGACTAAGTATCAAATTAAAGATTATTCTTTTTTGTGTGGAATTCACTCCAGTAAGAAATTGAACAAGGGGATTTAAAATCCAAAAACAGTGGGACTACCTCCTGAGACATTATTAATTATTAGTGGGCTCCGGTTTTTCAGTTTCTTATCTCCCTATACACCCAGTGCTCCCATTGCTTTAAATTATTATCATTATTTGTTAAATGTCTTCAATGTGCTTGGTATCCTAGCAGGCACAGAAAAAAAGTTACCATACCTGCCCAGGGGTTTTTCCACCGAAATTGCACAGATATAGTTTAAGTTTGAAAATGGGCTCTATTTGTTAGTTACAGTCTTTTCTAAAGACATAGAAGCAACAGAACAAAACTAAAAGTACACAAGTTCACACACCTCCTTCCCCACCCCCACCCCCGAATCGCCTTTATATTCCGCAGCCTGGTTGACAAACCCAGAAAACAATGTCACAGAAATATGCCACAGGTCAGTAATGAAAGGCCATCAAGAGCTCAGAGAAAATGATCAACACTTAGAAACAATCCTGCATCTGACTTCTCTCCCTGCTCCCTGCTTGGGGGAGGACCCCGCCTCCCCACCCCCACCCCTACCCAGCTGTGTTCAAAAGCAATGGAAAGCGAAGAGAATTGATGGAGGGTAAACCCCAAAGCTGACTTTTCTGTCCGTACCCAACCCAGACCAAGCTGTGACACCTCCAGCAGTGCTTACACCCCTGCCCAAATCTTTACCATCTTCTCAGAAGCCTTGTTCCTCCCAGACATGTACTCTAACCCCTGTGACAAGTGTCTAGAGAAATAGAGTCTGAACCTTAGTCTCTAGTTTAGGTCCTTCTATGTATATTTCTGTTTCCATAAAAATTACAGTGTATAAAAGAAAGGAAAAATGGGAGTACCCTTTCACCTCTATTTGTCCCCTCCACTCCCATTATTTCTAGTAAAAACAATCCTTTTTAAAAATCAAAAATGCTGTTTGCCTCAAGGTCAGATGAGTAATAGGGCAAAAGCAGTGAATCACGGCTCTGTTCCACAGTAGGATAAAGAAAACCCCAGGCAAAAACCACAGGAGACAGATGTGAAAAGGACAGCAGGCAGACCAACATTTGGACCAGAGAAGAAAACAGTAGGGGGATTGGTGGGGACAGGGGAGTTATTATATACGAAATAGACTGAGGCTCTAGAGAATGGGGTTTACTCTACTAGAAAGTTCCCCACCCTGTATTCCCACTGCCATTGCGACCACCGCCAAATCAATACCACCTCCCAGGGCCCACCTCAGCCTCTAGCAATGGTCTTGGGAGCCACTGGTGGTGTGTAATTGGGGTGTTCCCTGCTTCCTCTGTCTAGCAGAGAAGAAGAAAGGGAGGAGCTCTTCCTGACCGCACAGAAGAGAACCATGAGGTACACACAAGAATTCAGTCGCTGGAAGTCATTTCCTTATACAACTTCATTACACAGTGAATTAGCTAAATTTGAGCACTTATGTTTTTCTTTTGACATACATACTACTTGAAGGCAAAGCTCTTATCTGAACATGAATACAGTGAACAGTGCATATGGATACATTTCTGGAGGTAAGCACTCATACATCCACTGCATGATTGCCTACTGGCTTTGCCCTCTGCCTAATTCCCACAGAGCCAGCTCTCAGTCACCGCAACCCAGCGAGGCGCCACCAACTATGCCGACTTCTACAGTGAACAATGTCCTACTCCGCCACGACCTCTGGTCTTTTCTGCTTCCTCTCTGTGTCTGTGCCGTCTTGCATTACTTCCCCCATGCATGTACTACGCACACATTTGTTACGGCTGTAAAGATTATCGACTGAGAGCCTACTATGTACAAGACACTGTGCAAGTCCAGGCATCACGAAGTTCGGAGTCCCTGGAGTTTTAGCATTCCATTCGTGTCTGCTCTAACCTACCAATTTCTAAAATGTCAACTAGGTCTTAGTCCACTGATGCAATGGGAACCTAAGTTCTCATTCCTCATTTTCCTGGTATTTGTCTGGAGATTCTTGAACGCATGCGTAGTTCTTTTCTTACTGATCCTTTGCGGGCTTATTGTTTGGACCACCAAAACCCTAGCCCATTTCCTCAGAATGAACCTCAGTTGTTCAACCATTCAAATAAATGAAATTGCCTTCAATAGCTAGTTCAGTGAAATTATGTTTTACAGAGATTGTATAGAAGTAACTTTAAAACAATATGTCCAGAGATAACTCTGAGGAGATAAAGGGAGCTAAAGGCGATGAGTTATTATAGTTTTATAATAAAAGTAAAATTAAATTAAAATTAAAATAACTAAAATCCTGAGAGTAAGAGGTAAAACTATGACATGTTTACTTGAAAAATACAGATTTTCAGGGTAAAAAAATTGAGGCAGAGGCAAGTTTTCACTTGACAAAAAATATTTACAGTATCATATCACCTTGCAATATGAATAAAGTATGATTTAATTTGTAAAAATAGAATATACATACTTTTCTTATATATGGTTATAACAAATCTATATTTGCATAATAATCACTCAATATGTTTGTTAAATAATGGCTGCCCATTTCTCAATTTTTAGTTCCCATTTTATCTTTAAAGTCTTGCCATATATCTACAGAAAAATAGGAATAACCAGGTGGGAAACATATCTTAAGAGGTTAAATGATTTAAGATTGGATCAGTCCTCTGCTTTCTCTTATCAGCCCAGACAAAAGCTAATATATGATTGTCAGATCTGGAATCCATAAATGTCATAAGCACAAAGCTGGATAATCTATATCTGTGTGGGGGGTGGTAGTGCAGAAGACGGAAGAGAAAGGCAGAGAGATTACATTAAAAAAATATTTTATAAACATAGTTTCTAAATGTTGGTTAAAAGAATGTTTTAATCCTATTGTAATGTATTTTCCCTAGTTTCTGTACTGCCTCAATTCTGTCTATCCAAATTACTACTTAGATATTATTCTTCCTTGCTTTTAAATTTCTTATTTTTTCTCCATCTTTTCTGTAGATCCCTTATTCTTACATTTTTCTCGTTTTCATTCTTCTATGTAAATTACTCTCCTCTCAACTACTGTTTTTTCTAATTTTTTCTTATCTCAAATCTGCTTTGTATACAATCAGATCTATAGACAATAGTGGTAGCTAATACAGGATGTGAAAAACAAGTAAAGAACAATAGATATAGCATCTCATTT
Source organism: Rhinolophus sinicus (assembly GCF_057876585.1). Taxonomy (NCBI): domain Eukaryota; kingdom Metazoa; phylum Chordata; class Mammalia; order Chiroptera; family Rhinolophidae; genus Rhinolophus; species Rhinolophus sinicus. Next base: position 60,967,960 of record NC_142502.1, read on the forward strand.
TAAATTTTTTTAAAAATCAGGTTTTGTTTTTTCTCAGGGAGGATTGATTCTACCTTTTTATTGTTATAAACATCTTTACTCGGTTAAAGGTGTAAATGTGAATCAACGTTCCCAACAAGAACCCAAACCCCATGCTAGAAGCCCAGAGAATTTAGGGTCTGCGAAAACCTGCCGGGGCCACCACATTTTGATGAGAATAGACTCGGGTCTGGATGAAGTCACTGATGTGCCTCTGAAGAAACAAATGTCAGTGCAACCTATTAAAATCAACCCTGAGCCAGGTAGCAACAATGAGCTGGGGATCCGCATTGACAGCTCCCTTAATGTGATTCTTTTGGACGGGGATTAATTTAATGTGTTGCTGTCAAATGAAACAAAAAACGAGATGGATTTACTAATGACTCTATACCACACACTTCTCCACCCCTGATCTTTGTCAGCATGAATCTGACAGCGAAAGAAAATAATTTTTTAAATGGAAAGGAAGAAGACATTGCCATCTCGCAAACTTTCAAAAAGGGAGTTTTTAACTGTGCCCCCGAGAGGGAGGATGAGCGTATGATGCGGGGCCACGTGAAGGGAGACCGTGCGAGCAGTCGGCCCCCGCCACGAGAACACGCGGGACACCAGGGCGGGGACCTCGTGTCCGGTCTCAAGCTTTGCACAAACTTGCAAGATGGCCTTAACTTCTCCACGCCTCATTTACCTCCAGCGTGAAAGTACCAGAAGTGATGAGGCTTCTAAATCTCCTCTTAACTCTACATTGCTAATCGCTAAACGTGGGGGCCACCAAACCTGCCGGGAGCATTAGGCTTGTTGCAAAGACAATTCTGCAGTGAGACTGTGACAGAGAGGGGGCGAGTCAAAGAGCGAAGGTTGATCTTTAGCAAAACAGTTTGCCAAGTCAAATGCTAAAGCCTCCTTAAAATAATTTGGATTCTTCTTTGTTCTCCCTAACAAAGAAACTTTAATTCGCAGTTCTCTGAGAAGAAAGACAGTGCAGACAAGCCATTTTCAGGTGAAAGGTGTCTCGTCAATTTATAATCACTGAATAGTCAGTAAGGATTGGCAGGAGCTATATTCATGGAATAGAGTGCTCATAATACACAACTATCGATTAACCATACAGATTGTGTGGGAATTGTTCTTCCTTGCGAATGTTTTGTTTTTACCTCCCATGAGGTGCACACCTCTCTAGTCTTATATAAGAATTTGTGTATATTCACGTAAGTTACCGTGAGGTTAGTAAATACCCCCGGCCTCCTGGTGTCTTAAGTCTGGTCTCATTGCCAGGGACCCATTGACAGGGACACCGCAAAGCATGCGCTCAGGCGCTGGGAAACGTTATCCCGGCCCGGCGCCTGAGCCACCAAGCGCAGCTCCCGCCCGCAGCCCTCGGGGAGCCTTGGTGGGTCCGGGCGGAGCAGGGGGTGCGGGCCCCGAAAGGGGGACACCCCGCGGTGGCATAACTGGGAAACCCGAGTTTGGTGCGGGAAGAGCCTGAGAGTGTGACCAGGAGCAGAGGGATGGCGCGCCTCTCGCCTCGTCCGAGCCCAGCGTCGCTCGCCCCTTGTTCCTCCGCCCAGGTTTCAGCTGCAGAGGGAATGTGGGGAGAGGCCGCTGGGCCGCGCCCCTGAAAAGTGCTCTTGCGTGGCGGGGGTAATGACTGCTCCCCGCCCGGCTGCCTCAGCTGCGCTCTGGTGGCGCGGGGACTCCAGCCTGGCTCTCGGCCTCGCTCCGTCCGCGCTGCGGGTCCTTTCCCCGGGCGGCCCACGCTCTCCTGCCAGAGCGCGGATCGCGGTCGTGAAGAGCCGAGAATCCTGTCTCTGGCACTTAACTCGGTGACCTTGAGCAGTGACCTAACCTCTAAAAGTCGATGTTTTCCCACGGGGTCGGCGGGACGGAGGATACCATCTCCGCCGTCTCCTCGTGGGATGAAATGAGAGGATGGATGCCCAGCCTCCAGCTCCTAGTGCTCTGCTCCGTCTTGGTTGGATTCCGCTCCTTCCTTTTCTTTTCTGTGTTCTGCCTTCTCTCTTCTCTTACTTTTGCTCTCATTTTCGATCCTGGGTTTTACCCTGGTTTTGTCTCCCCGATCTCTCACATAATCCTTTTTCTTCTCTTCCTTCATTTCTCCCTTTCCTCCATGTTTTCATTACTGTAGCCAACAAATTCATAAAAGATTTGTTTACACGTCCTACATTCTGGACTACCCAGGGCAAGTCTTCATAATCTCCATCCGACCCTCTCCCCGGGACACCCCAAATAATCGGGCAGTCAAGGGAGAGCTCTGCTTACTTTGTAAACGCGGTCTCAAGACACACGTCTCCTTGCTCCACTTCCAACCATTAAATTTCTATTATGTGGGCCCCGAGACCATCGCTGCCACGAGGGCAGGGGCTGCCTGGCTTTTCTGTCACTGTGTCCCGATGCCAGGCCCGGAAATCTGTGCAAGGGCTCAGCAAACGTCCTCAAGCGACCAGCGGGCGGAACCTGGAAGCTGAAACCGGAATTACTCGTCGTTGCTGCGGAGAAAAACAAACTTGTAGATGTTCCACACTCGTATGTGAACATATTTTTTAATCTTAAAATAAGCTGAACGATACAGTGTAAAAAGAGACAGCACAAGAGCTACTAGTGTTTTTATAAGCATGTTCTGCAATTTTAACCTATAGAACTGAGATTTGGATCAAGTTCTTAATTGAGATTGGTTAGTAGAGAGAAAATTTAGTTGCCTAAAACTTGAAATTGCCTAAAAATGATGAGCTGCATTTATGCTCATCTACTGAAACATTTTTTAAAATGCTTGATATTATTTCTTTATTAACAACAAAAAGTCTTCATTAACAACAAAAATATATAGTATAAAGACTATAAAAAAATATTGCAAACTACAACCAAAGTTTGTGTAAGAACTTTTACAAAGAAGAAAAAAGCTAAGGAGGAAGAAAACTCTTTTAAAGAAGGCTCAGTGGAGACATTTTAGTTGCTTGCCAGTTACCTCAAACCTAAAAGTATCACATTTCCTTTGAAATTATTTCTCATTTTTATTAGAATCTAATTGAAGATCACTTGTAAAATGCTGGGGGGAGGAAGACAACTGGAGAAATGTCAATTCTACGCTTAGATTTTTTAAAGAATAAAAGAACCACAGTACCACCTTGTGGGGAAGAGAGATTTCTTTCATCTTCTATATTATGATTATTTTATTTCCCTCCACTATATATAGTCACACAGACACACGCAAATTTTAAATAAAAATAAATAAATTCATTTAAAGCACAGGACAAAACTTGGGTCTATGTGAATAAATTGTGATAATATACATTCTCTATTATTTTAAACACACTAGCATGTTTATATCAAAATAACTTTTAAGTTTTATTAACAAGGTAAATATAATATATGGTGTGAAGAAATTGTTCTCCCAAACAACAAATAATCCCAGAAATCAAACATTATGTATGAAACAGTAAAAATAAAATTATGTACACATCCTAAAAGAAGAAGAATTCTTTTAAAATTGGTTTAAATTTCACTATTAAATACTATTTATGGTTTTTAAAACTGTATTGTTTTGTTTAGTTGCTTGGACCTGGAAAAGGCATATTCTTAGGTAAATACAAAATAATGTTTTATTTTTTAAAGTTGTTTGTCTCAGTACGTATAAGATTGGCAGAGCAGCCAGATTTATAAAGTCTATATATGTTAGTTTAACAAACCTGTTCTGGTCGCCTTGAGGATAGAAAAAGGGCATAGATCATAAAGCTTGGGATTTAAGAAATAAGATTATAAAGCTCCAAAGCCAAGAAATGCAAAATAAAAACTACTTCTTTTCTATTGTACATCTGGAAATATATGACACAAATGGTTCCTGTTCTAAACATGTTTTCTGTAAGGCAAGAGAGAATTCTGGGGTTACCTGTAGGCATTCTTTATTCTGTGCTTTAGAATCACAGAGCTTGTATATCCCTCTGACCTTCAGGAAGGACTAAATCAAAAGCATCCCAGGAAGAGACTAGTGTATTTCAGACTGTGTTCCAGCAGAGCCCTAGGGGCTTTCAAAAGATTATAAGGGGAGGGGAACAAGGAGACAGGCCCCCTCACACCCAGCTTCCACCAACTGACTCTGCTTTTATCATTTTCACTTATGGGAATTCTGCCTAGGATTGAGTTTTAACAACAGGCTCCATAGCTTTAAAAATGTTGGAAAATCACTAATCTCGCCTAACCTATTTTGCCTAAGTCTAGTAAAGAATTGCTTCAAGAAATGTCCTGATGATTCCTGCACATTTATTAACGTATGCACTTTGAGAGCAGCCCACCAGGTTTTCACACACCACGTTCTTTTTTTTTCCCCCCTTTAAAACATAGTTCATACATATACAGGTTTGTTGTTTAAAAAAATAAAAATAAAAAACTCAAACAGAAGTACATTATATTAAAAATCTCTATATCACAACCCTAACCCACTCACTTCCTAGGAATAACACAGTTAACATTTTGGTGTGTACTCTACCAAACACTTTTTCTTTGGGCAAAAATACAAGTGTGTGTGGGCACGCGCGCACACACACACACACACACACACACACACACACAGTGTTTGTTTCAAGAAAACAGGATTATATCACCTGTTTTCTCCTCAATAATATAATAGAAATATCTTTCTGTGTCAGTCCCTACAGAACCACCTCATTCCTTATAATGACTCTGTATTATCTAAGGTATGGATATATATACTTTATCTAATCTCACATTTATTGTTGAATATTTGGATTTTTACTTTTATATCATGTATTTGCACTAGTTCTTCCCTCTATTGAAAATACATTTCCTACACTATACCTGGCCAACATTTATACACACAAGCTTCTCTTTTTTTATATTACCTCAGAGTAGCCACACTATCAACCTACAGGAAGTAACAATTTCAAAATTTTAAAACATAAGTTCTCAAAACAATATTCTTCTCTACCCAAACATTTTAAACACAATAAAACAAGGATGTTACTTTTTTCAACATATTAATTTTTTCACAAGAAGCAATCAACTTATACCCTTTTCAGATCATCCCAATACCTCAAGAATAGGATTTAATGCTTTTTGGAGAGCAATTTGGCTGTGTCTATCCATATTTAAAATGTGCATACCTTTCAACCTAACACCACGGTAGCTTTTCTATAGGAATATTCATATAAATTCATTAATTCATTCAACATATTTATTGAACCCATCTAAAAACTAGTCATTTTACTAGATTCTCATGGAAGAGAAATTAAAAGAAGAAAAAAAATACTCAGGGATATTACAGTATACTGGGAAAAATCTATACTCGATGAATAATTACCTAGTATTACATAGTATATTTGTCATTATTATGATAAATCATTAATAGGAAAATCACATTATAATAAACTACTTTAACATTGTGTTTTCTTCTCAAAGAGCTACAAAATGTTGTAAAATCTCTCATTACACTTTACCTTTTAGACCCAATCTTTCATGGTATATTCCTAAAGCATCCCACCTATGTCCTTTCATTTATAAAAGAATATCTCAACATACAGACAAGCCACTTAAGTCGAATGAACTTTTGATTGAGATTGACAAATCACTGCTTTCAGATCAGTTAATAATTTTAGTCTTTATCTCAAATTTATTACTAAAATACTTACGCCTTTGTTTCTTACCAGCCCTTTCATTTTTCTATTGGGAATTCATTTTTCAAATAAGGATGAAATTGAATATTCAAATATTAAATAAATACTGTGCTTGAATAAAGTCGAGAAGATAGGTGAAGCTAAATTGTTGGCTGTCAGTCACCGCCAACCTTGCACTATTTCAAAATAATTGCTGAAAAGATAAAAGAGTCCAAATTCTGTATACAGAAGGTACTTTGGATGTGCCAGTGTTTAATGTAAATAAAGTTTTCACTTTCTTACATGAAAAAGAATGTATGAAAGCTAAAGGCCAACATAAAATATAAAGTGTTTTCTATTGTATTAAAGGAATTGGGCTAGAAAATAAGGTGTGGTCCTTATCAATGGTTTAGTTTTCAAGGATATCATTTGGAATAGTAGCGACAGATAGCAAGATGGAGCTGAGCTACGAACCCACAAAAAACTCAGACATCTCTGAGTATACCTGGAGGACAAGTGAGATTTGGCCGCTAAAGGTCTATTTCTAAAAGAGACCAAGGATGCTCCTGGGAAATAACTCATCTTTAGGTTAGCAGAGACTTTGGGAGTACCAATCAGGTACCAAGTAAGGGCAATGAACTGGCGTCAACACAGAGGGATGGGTGATTTTGGCCATGTTAGCAAGCTTATGTGAGACATGTATGGAGACTTCCTGAAAGCACTGGTAAGAATTTAAGAGGCCAGAATGACCTTAGAGTGGGCCTAGCAGGGTAGGAGGGATGGAAGCCGTGGGGGTGGGGGGGGTGATAACCAGAGAAATACTGTTTTGTTTCTATTAGTGTGACCCTTGACCCTATTTTTATCCTATATCTGGTGCACCCTAAAGAAATGTGAGTTAAATAACACTAGACCTTAACTGGGAAAAACCATTAGGAAGCTGACACGTGCCAAGTTCTTTCAAATTTTGGTTGATTTTAAATTTTGGAAGCGGAGTACTTTTCTATTTGAATCATGAGAAGAAAGATTATTTGAGGACTCATTCATGACACTAACTGGTATAAATCAGTCTTGAAACTGATAGGAAAAAGAAGCAAAAAACCAAAAAACCAGAACAGCCCTAGACTCTGGGGTTTGGGGCAGGAATTAACTGGGAAAAGGCATGAGGGAACTTACTATTAGGATGATGATAATGTTTTATATCTTGATAATGTTTGGATTATATAGGTGCATTCATTTGTCAAAACTCAGCAAATGTTGAGTTGCGCATTTAATATATTTAAAATTTACCTCAAAAGAAAAAATGAAAAAAATATAAATTATGATACAAATGCTGAAGTATTTAAGGGAAAATGTACCAACGACTGCAATTTACTTTCATCAGTGAATACATCAAAAATTAAGATGCATTAATCGGTGGATAAAGGATAGAGATGTGATAAAACAAGCTAAATATAATGTTAATGATAGAATCTCGGTGGTAAATATTTTGGTGTTCACAGTAAAATTATTTCAAGTTTGCTGTATGTTTGAAAACTTTCATAATAAAGTATTAGAGAGAAAAATTAATTCATTTGATCAAAGGTTTGAAGTCTAAAAGGGACGACAGTGGACTAACATGTAATATATTTATACCCCATCTAAAACCAACAAAAAACCAGAATGAGATAGGAATAGGCAAGAACAGCATGTCAGCTCTGTCTCACTTCTCTGGCTTCTGACTCTCCTAGCATCCCCAGCACCCCAGGTTATATTGATTCTCCCACCTGAAAGGTCAATCTTTACCTGGTTATCCGGCCATTCGGTGTATTAGGCAGTCAACAAGGAAACAGAAGCAGCTGTCTACTAAAAAACCACCCCCAACTCACACACATATCACCCTCTAAACAAGGAAGCTTAGCAGCCGACACACTTGCCAACATTCCCAGTCTCATCACTGGCTTCCATGTTGGTGCCTGAGCCTCTTCTGCCCACATTCAGGCTTGAGATTCAGTGCCCCTTTGACGACCAATGGGCTTCTGGGATTAACCTGCTCCTTTCAATTCCAGCTCTGGGAAACTCGAGTTGTAAGGATGGAGTTTCTGTTTTGGTTCCTGTTATCTCATCAGGTTTCTGCGGTCACTCTCCCAGTTTGGTGCCTGAGGCCCAGCCTATCACATAAATAGATGGTGACGGCTGTACCAGAATGACCCCTAGGACAGACAGCTAACGAAGAAAGCTACAAAGGGTCCTTGACTTAGAAGGCATGAGGCTCAAAAAAGGGTTGAGATGGTAAAAGCTCCATCTGAAGAGCCTGAGGTCAAGCAACATAGTTCTGAAACAAATAGATTTAAGTCCCTACAATGTGCTAGGCGCTATGCCAACCACTGAGTAATTCATGGTGAACAAAATAAATATAGTCTCTGACCTCACAGAGCTTACAGTGGTGGAGAGGTAGTAAATAAACATTAAAAACCAAATATATATACATATACATGCACATTGTTATAAATACTGTGAAAAATGGGGTTCTTTGATAGAATATTACGGAGATCCACTTGAGACTGGGTGGGGAGGGAATGTCTGAAGAAGTGTCTTTAAACTGCAACCATGTGAAGTGTCAGGGGGAAGAGACAGTCAAAATGAAGGGGAGAACACATGAAAGTCTGTACGACAGATTGATGTTAGAGGAAAGGGACACGTGCTTGTTTGCCTGGAGCAGCATCGGTCGGGCAGCGGCAAGTTCTTGTGTGTTTCGGACAAGTGAGCATGGGCCAGATCCTTGCAATCCTGGTAAGTGTGTTAAAGCCTTTGGATTTTAATCAAGTATAATGGGAAACCACTGGGATTTAGACAAAGGAAAGGAATGAAGTCTTCCTGAGTGCCACCTGCCCACGAAGTAGCTCCAGTTTTGGGTACCAAGTCTTCTGCAATAGTATAAAGAATGTCAGTTCCAAGTGGTCAGGGATTTTTACTTGTACTGCTCACTGCTCTATTTCCATGTCTAAAATAGTAGGGACTTGGTAAATATTTGTTGAATAAACAGTGTATCTCTAAGGACAATAGGGCTTCTATAAGAGTATGTTTGTAGATTTCCATCATACCCAGAGTTTCAATGGCTCTGCTCTCCCTTAAGCACCTAACCATGGTTTCAACACCATAGATACCTCTTATTGCTTCAATGTAATGAAAAGCTTAACTCTTTAGCACATATCTGAAGAGCAGAAAGGCTTTTAAAAACAGAAGTCTATTTGTTTGGTGTTTTGATCACATAAGTCCTATTGGAAAAGGGAGAACAATGGTTTCATATAGTCTATACAGTATTAGGAAACGCTGTGTTGGTGGAACAGCTGGAACTTAATGGTTCATGCAGGTAAGAGTTGGGGTGGACCCCAGGCAACTGGACCCAGATGCTCGGACATCATCACAGGATGTTCTCTCCCTGTCCCCGCTACAATTCCCTTTACAGGTTCTTCCCAAACAGTCATAAAGACATCTATACTACCATGTTTCCCCGAAAATAAGACCTAGCCGGACAATCAGTTCTAATGCGCATTTTAGAGCAAAAAATAATATATTATTTTACTATAAGACCTGGTTTTATATTAATTTCTGCTCCAAAAGACGCATTAGAGCTGATTGTCTGGCTAGGTCTTATTTTCGGGGAAATAGGGCAGTAGTTCCAGGTATACCGACTACCAGTCTAGCAACTCTAGCAGAAAAAGAATGCCTTTTCCCAGAGTGCTAGCCAAAGTCTGTTGGCTCTGATTGCCCTGCCTTGCTTTACATATCCACTCACAAACCAATCATTGTGGCCAGAGGGATGCACTATTCTTCATGGCCATACCTAGTTGTTATTCTCACCACTAAAGGGAGGAGCAGTCAACCTCACCTGAAACCCAAGTACAGAGAGGGGTCATTTTCCAGAGGAAAACCAAGATATTTATGCCAGAAGAAGGGGAAGTGAAGGTTAGGTGGACAAATAAAAAGCCAACTACAAAAATGTTAAGAATCATTTCTATGTGCAAAGAATACTAAAGGCAGAGAATGAATAGTAACTGTTTTTTCAAAGGAAAGCACATATTATGAGTACAAAGCTTCAAACAACAGAATACGTATATAAACTTTCTGCTAAGTTTTCTCAAAGTTCAACTGAGTGCAAATTATAAGTGAACACTCCAATCCAATACATGCACATGAAAAAACATAGCTTTTAATTTATAAATGTCTACCCTGACATGTGGCAGGAAGGCGGTAACCACTGATAAGAATATTGTGCATTTCTAAGAAAGTTTTAACAATACTTTTTAAATGAAGCTGAAAATTGCTACAATGTGGAAAAGTAAATGTAGCACTTATTTCAAACTGATATGTACTATTCTGCATAGTATTAAGAATTACTTGTTGGGGGCAGACGGGTGGCTCAGTTGGTCGGAGCACATCCTCTCGACCACAAGGTTGCCAATTCGACTCCCGCAAGGCATGGTGGGTTGTGCCCCCTGCAACTAACAATGGCAACTGGACCTGGAGCTGAGCTGCGCCCTCCACAACTAAGATTGAAAGGACAACAACTGGACTTGGTAAAAAGTCCTGGAAATACACATTGTTCCCCAATAAAGTCCTATTCCCCTTCCCCAGTAAAAATCTTAAAAAAAAAAAAAAAAAAAAAAAAAAATTACTTTTGTCTTGGACCACTTATTTACTTAATTAAAAATGCATTCAGTTTTGAACACTTTTATAATCAAAAACTTTAAAAATCTTAAGTGTAAATATAGCTGAACCAAATATGAGAATGTTGAAAAATGCTAATTCCAATGAGACATTAGTGGAATAATAAAGTAGACCTTGAAACAAACAAATTCTACAATAATGAAAAGTCATTCTTGAAAGAGAATTCTTGAAAGAGATGAAGCTAAAGAGAAAAAAAATAAAAAGAATTGAGTAGACCTACTAGATATGCAAAATCAGTAAGCTACAATCAATATGGAAAAGCATAACAGCACAAATGTACTATTATATATTATAACTCTGAGTCTTGCAATGCAAGTACTGGGGGAAAGAATTAGACACATTGAGTAAAACCCAAAACCCATTAACAACTATTAAGATTTGAAAGAACAGCATACATTTGCAAGAATATCATGTAAATATAGCTGGAAACGAAATAAGCTCAACTTTAAGCTTCCACCAGGGCAGAATCAAGACTAAGCGATCATTAGTCTTCTTCATGCTGTATCTCTAAAGCCTAGAATAGCACCGGGCACAGAGATGTTCAGTAAGTTTTGTTCAATTAAAGAATGACATACATAATCACTCCACCCAGTTATTTCCATTAATTAAAGTGAACAATTTGGATTATCTGGTGATCTCAAAGTGAAACAGTTAATCCAAATCTGCCACTCATATGTTGGGGTATATAAATTTTCAGGCCTGAAAAAGAAACAAAAGTCCTACCCACTATCCGTATTTAGCAGACTTGTACTGCCACAACCAAGATTCTACCTGGATGGCTTGCAGAATACCAAGTTCTTAGTTGGGTTTCCCCTAGAAGCAAATCCGGAGACCAGGATTAAGTGAACTTGGCTTATTTGGAAGAGTGACCCTGACAGGAGGGGGGAAGGTAATGCAGAAAAGGAAAGGCAGTCAATGCAGGGTGCAATATTAATCCAGCTACCCCAGTGGACACCATGGGGAAGCTGTAGAATTATTCCGGCAAAGGGGCGAAGAGCCTGAGTACTTATACCTCCACACCATAGGTCACTGGGTGAAGGGCCATCACCTGAGCAACATTCATACCCCTACACCTCCAGCCTGCATGAGCACGTGGACAAAGTAGGTTTTGCAAACCAAGGTTAGCCCCCCAACAAAGATGTAGTGGTTGGCCCTTGGCAGTCAAGCTGGCATGCAAAGAAATAGTAAGAGAATCTGAGGGGATTCAGGGGAGATGCTCAGTGTCTGCTACACCAGGCAAGTAATGGCAGCTGGTATATAGCAGAAGAGGCCCCAACAGTAAAAAAATAGGATATGAAAACAAAATATAACTGTAACGTCTTCCTAGAACCAGGCTAAACAGCCTTTAAGGACACTGTCATTAGTGGCTACTACTGTCCTACACTCAGTAAATCACTGTTGCTTGGTGAAGGAGTGAGTCAACTATTTAGGACTGAGCTATCCAGGGACAGATACACCAGGACACCACGACAGCTGCAGAAGCCAGGACACTGCAACAGACCACTTGCACTGAGTTCAGAATTTTAATTAATTTATTTATTTTTAAAGATTTTATTGGGGAAGGGGAACAGGACTTTATTGGGGAACAGTGTGTACTTCCAGGACTTTTTTCCAAGTCAAGTTGTTGTCCTTTCAATCTTAGTTGTGGAGGGCACAGCTCAGCTCCAGGTCCAGTTGCCATTGCTAGTTGCAGGGGGCACAGCCCACCATCCCTTGCGGGAGTCGAACCGGCAACCTTGTGGTTGAGAGGACGCACTCCAACCAACTGAGCCATCCAGGAGCTCAGAGGCAGCTCAGCTCAAGGTGCCGTGTTCAATTTTAGTTGCAGGGGGCGCTGCCCACCATCCCTTGCGGGACTTGAGGAACTGAACTGGCAACCTTGTGGTCAAGAGCCTGCGCTCCAGCTAACTGAGCTATCCAGAAGGCAGCTCAGCTCAACGTGCCGTGTTCAATCTTAGTTGCAAAGACAGAGCCCACCGTCCCTTGTAGGACTCGAAGAATTGAACCGGCAGCCTTGTGGTTGAGAGCCCACTGGCCCATGTGGGAATTGAACCGGCAGCCTTCGGAGTTAGGAGCATGGAGCTCTAACCACCTGAGCCACCGGGCCAGCCCCTAATTTATTTTTTAAAATTGACTTTTGACGTCAGGGATAACTTTGATGCAGGCCTTTTTCTTCTGTAGGAGACAGTCATATACTTTGCTTTAGCCATGAAGTATCAAGAATAAAAATAATGGATTAAACTATAACAATTACCATAACAATTTCCCCTAATATAAACACAACTATATAAATAAGCATCAAAAATAAGCATCTTTAAAAAAAAAAAAGGATCCTGAATGAAGTACAGGAATTTAACTTCTTGTTCTCTGTATGTCCTAAATCCCCCACGTTCTTTCTCAAGATCTAATGGCATTTCAAAACTAAATTTTTAATCCAGATTTCACATCTTATTAGGGTCCTGCAGCTAAATTTTGTTGCTTTCAGAAATTGTTTGTATGGCAGTTCAATATGCTTCAATTGGAGGTAAATTATCAGTTTTGATGATTTCTATTTTCCTTTAAGGTAGAGACACAGGAAATAATGTATTCTGTTTTCCAAAGGGGATCAGTCTGAGGTTTATTAAAGTTGATAATGAGTCCTTTAGAAAAAGGCAGAAATCAATTCTGAGCAGGAAAGTTAAGGTTAGCAATATTACAAGAAATTGAAACCAAAGGTGACTCCCATTTTTGTTAGTTTAGTAAATACCATGTGTCAATTCAATTATGCTATTGTTTTTCTTTTAATGAAGATGGCTTATCTTGATTAATAAAGTTTTGAATTATCTGGCTGTATGAGGAGGTGTAAAACGTACTCTCATTTAGATTGATCCAGGATTGTTTAATTTGATCTCAGAATGAAATTTCCCTTTAGGCTATGAATTTCATCCAGTTTGGATCAGGATAATGACATACTAACCTTAAGCAATTGCCATTTATCGAGGAAACCAGAAGTATTTACTATAAATGTTAAAGAAATTTAGAGATTTAAAACCCTAACATAAACTGAATGATATCGACTATTTTTCATCCTTCCCAAATTACCAATTTCTACCTAATGCCGCAGTATAACAACATTACATTTGATGCACTCATTACAGTGTGACCACATTCCTAAACATCCCCGAAGATTCATATCTAAGGATTAATTGAACTTGTTCTCTTTAAAATGTTTTACTCTGCTTAAATTTCATCTTTAATTTCTTCTCCCTGAAACTACAGTTTTAAACATAGTTGACCTCAAATCAGTAGTAAGTGATCAAATAAGGAAAGAAAGGGAATACTATTGGGAAAATCATAGTGATGCAATCTAAAGTATAAATAAATATCAAATAAATGAAAAGGCCCATATTTTTCGAGGGAAGGCGTGTAAAAAAAAAAAAAAAAGATCTTCAAACAAATAAGTTTCCATTAATCATGTCTTAAATAAGCCCCAAAGCAATATGATCATCTGATAGCTCAACAGAAGCCTAGAACTGAATTGTCTAGCAACTAGAACTAGAAGAATATCGCTCAGTAGCTCAATAGGAGCCCAGAACTAGTAATCTAGCTCTAAGCTGCCAGGCAAAAAGGCTTTGGTCATTTTACAAGGAACCTCTAGGACCAGTTAAAATGAGATGTCTTCCTATGGTTACAAAGCTAGTAGTCTTTTCAAACAGCACTCAGTGTTGATAAAATGATTTTATAGGATACTAGTGAGTTCATCACAACTGTACCAATATCTTTAAATACACCACCCCTTTCAAGCCTCCTTTTGTTAACCTACTTTATTATAACTGCCCCTGCTTAAGTAGGCTCCCTTTCTCTAGCCCCTCACTCAGAACTACTATATATAATAGTATTGGTCTTTTACTTGTTATGGTCTCTAGTGGTTCTGGCAAACAGGAATCAAAAGCTTAGTCATTCTTTGAGTGAAGCAATAAAACTGAGTTACTGAATTTACAAAACCAAAGATTACAGCCAAGATCAAGTTGTCCTCTCCAAGGTGAATTGTCCCATGGACACTACTGAAAATAGTCTTCAACTTGAGTCAAAAGAAATGTATTACAAATCAGAAGAGAATCACTAACACCAACTTTCTGTTTTTAAACAATGGGAAAATGGGTCCAAGATTACAATGTTATCAATAATTTTTAGTTCTTCAAAATGAATTATTAAAATTATTTTTTAAAATACATGCCACTGCCTATATGTGACATTAATGGTTCTCAACTCTGATTGGGCTATGAAATAGAAAGTAAGGTTACCTCAGTCGCATTGTAGACCTATTGGGTCGGAATCTCAAGGAGTAACACCGACCTTCAGGCTGAGGCTAACTTTTGTTGTGGCCTTATGTCATCTATTTCTGTTCCTCTGTATACAATTTCATTCATATAAACATTTTTGAACCGCACATATTTTCTAGGCACTCTACTATATGTACTCTGACATACTGGTTCATATCCATTAAGCTTTAAAGGTAGACTGACATTACATTTTAATATTTAACAATACTGATAGGATTCATATACCTATTAACAACACAAACAAAATATTTTAATGTTGATAGGAATATAGCATAACTCAATTAGCTCAATACTGACAGCACAGTCAGGCTTCAAATATTAAAATTTTATCGGATTATTTCAGTTTAACAATTCAAACTACCAGCATGGTTTTAATAATCCATGCTAAAACTGTCTTCTGCCCTTCAGGTAGGAGATTCCATTAAGGAATAATTGTCATAATTCACTTCCTGAATTTCTTCTAATAGTTCTTCAAATATCTGAGCACTTAATATTGATTTCCCAAACTTACCAAATGTGATAAGACAAGTGAATATTGAAGATCATCAAACTAAAGCACCATTTGGGGAAGATTTTCCGTTTAGACTATTTCCCTTTACATTCTGAATGTCTCTGGGCATAACTGTGTAGACTGTCAGTTTTCCTGTATCAGGTGTTAAAGTTTAAGTGCGTTACATAACTGAATTGATTAATAATTTTTAGAAGATTAATTAGCACCCCAACATATATTTAACAGAACTTTCGATTAATACCTTAATCTTCATAGTACCAGTTTCTCTCTCTGAACACTATGAATTCCCAGAAACGGCTTCTAAATACAGAGCCTCTATTTACTTAATGGAGCTTTGCGCCTACCACAGAGAGTAGCTCTGTAGGGTGCTGGGGGACTGAGAAGAAGATGTGAAATGGGCTGCTTACAAATAAGAATGCAAAGCAGGCCCTCTCAGCCTTGCAGGTTTTAAGCACTACATATCCCTTACCCTGATTGCATGCAACTTCAGCAGAGTAGAGTGGTTTGTTGAAATAATGAATAGTAGATGGCATCCATTTTAGTGGAACGTTTTAATTTGTGATTCCTTGAGGCTGTGTGAAATGAAACACCCTTATTTATCCCCGTAAATGAAGCCAAATTACTTCTGGAATTTCTTCTGAGAAAAACCATCTAAGAACACTGATTTGACATATTAGAAATAAAACATTTAATGAATGCACTTTTGTAGTGAAGAGCACTATTTCTATGAAGATTATTACTTAAATATGTTCTTAACTGACTAAGTTTCTGCTTTTAAAAACTGATGCTTAATACATCATGTTTAAGCTTGCCTCAGAAACTCAGAAAATAAAAATCTGTCTAATCTGTCTGATTTTACATCTATTTTAATTAAAATATAAGTTATTTCTGAAAGCAATCATTGTGCCACAAAAGCATCTTATTAGTAAATTTCAGCACACAATTCAAATGGATTAAATAGCAGTGAGTATTTAGAAAGAAGAGGAACTAAAGTTTACCCTTTAGCAAAATCAAGAAAGAGAAGTATCTATCCTAAAAATTAGTAATTTCAAGATTGGAGATTTAAATTGACCAGGAGAACAAAGCATTTTTAAAATTCTGAAATATTTAAGAATTATTTAAATATTTAAAAATTATTAAAAATCTTCATAAGTAATTGGTATGCTGCTTGTATATCAATTGAGCTATTTATTAAATCTTCCCTCAGTGACATTATAGAAAATATTTGATCAACCCATCCTTATACATGAAATAAATTAAACAGCATTTACTTTAAAATGTAGATACTCACTTACGCTATAGAAAATTATTGTCTACTACATTTCAGTTGCTATTCTAAATCCTGAGAAGACAGTAGTGAACACATGCTTATGATCTATGTTCCAGGAGAACTAACATTCAATGGACAAGAGTGGGGAAAGAGTGGGAGGGCAGAAAATAAACAAGGCAGCAAATAATTAAAGAAGACAATGTCAGATAGGTAAACAGGTAGAAATAAAACTGAGTAATGAATAGAATGTAAAGGGGTGGAGAGCTGAAGAGGGGCTAATATCAATACCTCCAGGGTGATGACTGAGCTGAGACCTATAAGATGTGATCAAACAATATGGTGAATCTTTAAATTAAAAAAATTACTACAGTAAAAGACACATTGCCATTAATCCCCCTCAAAATACTCTATCTCATTTCGAACACACTTAATACCTTGTTCTTGCCACTTTCTGAAGCGGTTCTGGAAGTCCTCTTTCACGAGTGTCTTTAGCTGCGCTGTCGTGGCTGCCTTGATGTCCTGACTTTGGGGAAGAGTCAGAAGTCGCATAGTGCCAGATCTGGTGAATAAGGTAGATGAGGACACACCATAATGTTTTTACTTGACAGAAATTGCCGTATACCAGAAGCATGTATTATGTGGAGCATTGTCATGATTTATGGCACACTTTAAAACACATCTGCTCTCAACCGTAGCTCACACCCAACTGACTGCACCGAACAAGTTGAAACTTGTCACACACTGTTACTAAGGTTCGATGTGCTGCTTCCTGTATCGAAGATCCCTGCCTTTGCATTAGATGGCACTCGGCAGCAGCATTCATTGTATTTTGTGATCACAACAGAAAGGCTCTGTGTCACACATCGCTTGTGGTATGTCAATTTCTGCCAAATAAAAACATTACAGTGTGTCCTCATCCACCTTATTCACCAGATTTTGCACCATGCAACCTCTGGCTCTTCCCCAAAGTCAAAATGACCATGAAAGGTAAACGTTTTGAATCGATTCAGGATATTGAGACTGCCATGACAGCACAACTAGACACAAAAGAGGACTTCCAGAACTGCTTTTGAAAGTGGCAAGAACGATGGGATAAGTGTGTTTGAAGAGAGGGAGAGTATTTTGAGGGGGATTAATGGCAATGTGTCTTTTACTGTAATAGGTTTCTTTTAAACATTCACTGATTTTCTGATTGCATTTCGTAAGTGATAAGACAGAGACAACTACAGGAAATCGCAAATCAAAGTTGGGAACACCCTACCTGTAGACCACTAGTACATAGGAATAGAAATCTAACACATGCAAAAACATGCCTCTCCTAGCCTTTTATGGGGCCCAGGGCAAAAATATATATGGAGGCTCACATATTGTGTGTCTAAATATTCATAAGTTCTAATTCAAGATAACCAACTTATAAAAGAAATATATTCTATCTTCCTACCTTGACAATACTAACTTCTCTAAAATGCAGTGGTGTGATCAAAGCTTGCCTTCAGCTCCTGAATTATCCCCCATCTCCTCCTACTCTGGACTCAGTTGTATACTGCAAGGAACCTTACACACCCACATGTGGACACCCTGACCTACCCATCAGAGCCCACTCACACTCCCCCCCAAAAAAAAGAGACACCCATTGGCTAGCCCTCAAGACCCAAATTTATTGGTCACTTTTTTCTCATGTTTAACTTCTTGGAAGAATTCAACACTGAAAAACCTTTTTATCTAGGTTTCCACTCATCATAATTTTGTTTTCCACAAATTTCTTTGGCAGTTCCTCTACCCATGCCTCAAAATTTTTATTTCTTAAATCTGTTTTAAGTCCTACTCTTTTTCACTTCTGTAGGTGATCTCATTCATTTCCATGAATTAAATTATTATCAGCAGGCCAATACCGTGTTTCCCTGAAAATAAGACCTAGCCGGACAATCAGCTCTACTGCGTCTTTTGGAGCAAAGATCAATATAAGACCCGGTCTTATACAAAACCGGGCCTCATAAAGACCGGGTCTTATATAAGACTGGGTCTTATATTAATCTTTGCTCCAAAAGACGCAGTAGAGCTGATTGTCCGGCTAGGTCTTATTTTCGAGGAAACACGGGAGAATGGCAGAAAACTATTTCAGAACTTCCTGGAAAGAATATTTGATCAGGTTCGCTAGTCTGGTTCTGAGACAGGGAATAAAGATAGCACTTTGTAGGTATAGAGCAGACGTATGAATAATAAACATTTGTTGGTTGCATATCCAGCAACTATTCCCTGCTTTGTGCCTCTTAAAACTTCAGATTTTTCTTCTAATTAGTAGCTGCTCCTCTTCCAAGCCCGTGCTTTAGTGAGTTCTGGATCTAAGCTAAACAAGAAATTTGCCTCAAACCTCCTGTCCTCCATTCCTCACTCAAAGGTACAGTTGCCAAAGGCTTTTAAAAAAGAAAGTTCCCTGCTCTTCTCAGATAACTAGCTACTAAAAGAGGTGCTTCCTGTCATTGTACTGAAAAGTGTGATGTCATATGAAAAATGAAACTGCTAGAGCATGCATTCTCAGTGGGGGTAAAATCACCTCCAAGGGGTGAACATTGGGGAGAAAAAAAATCTTACTCTTTTTATGTATAAAACAGAAATATGTACACAGTACATAACAGATAAACAGTATTATCTGTGGTATTAAAGCTTTGGGGGGCATTAGAAATAGCCTTAAAAGACTCCTTAGGGGGCAATGATAATTTTTTTAAAAGGTTGAGAAATACTCTCCTAGAGCAATGGCACAAAAGGCAGAAAGCAATAATGGAAACTCATCATTGATACTATTATCAACTTTAGAAATCAAATGACACCTGAAGCCTGTTCTAGCTCTTGACTTTCCACTTAACTAAGCCAATTAATCCCCTTTATTGTTGAAGCCATTTCTCACTTGGACAACTGAGTAGATGATGGGATCCTTCATAGATACAAAATGCACACAGAAGAACAAATTTGTGGTGGGTGATAACTTCTAAATTTGCTTTTGCAAGTTTGAAAGGTGTTTAGGTTTCTATTTATTATCTAAATAGAGATGTCCAATAGGTCCAGAATTCAAGAAAAATTTGAGCACTGGGAGAGATTGGGAGTCACCATTATAAAAGTGGTATAGGTAGTCAAGGCCTGGAGTAAAATTATCCAAAGAGTGTAGAATAAGAAATTATTCCTTCATTCTTTTATCCATTCACCAAACTATCGAGTGTTACTAGAATTACAAATAAAACATGACAGAATGTTTTCCACGAGTTCCTGTCTTCTTGATTGCCAAATCCAATAACCTATTTGCAGTCCCAAATGTGTTTAACTTACTTCTATATAGCAATTATTTGGCTGCCTTCTCCTTAATTGGAAAGCTCTCCTCCAGTGATATTCAGGTCACTGTTCCCGTTTGCCCCTTTCTGTTCCTTTTCAGTCTCTTACGGAGACTTAAAATTTGACATTCACAACAGGGTTTCATCCTTGGTCTGAAACCTTCATCTCTAACTCCAATTATCCTAGTTAACTTCAACTCAAATTGACTAAACAGCTAGTTCAAAACTAAAAATCGTGTTGATAGTACAACACAGGCAATACTATCCGCCTTGGAGATACACTGACCTAAGTTCTACAAGCTTGTGAGGCTCATAAGTGTTTTCAACAAGGAGAAAATTCTGCCGTGTTCTAAATTACAGTGAAGGGAGAGTGAGACAGAACTGTTAGTCTGTTGATGGCTGCTGGTCGGCTAACAAAAGACTGCTCACAATCCTTGTATTGCCTATTGAAACTTTAATTTCCAGGTGGTTATTACTACGGATGATTTTAACCAGGCACCATCCAACTCCAGGAGCCTCCACTTGTTTACACGTGGGCTTTCTCCACTGGTGCCCACAGCCAATCTACAGAAACAGACATTTTTTTATGGGACCCTGCGCCTATCTCACCTCCCACCCTTTTCCTACAGCTAATGTAAATTCTTTAAGACTACCTTTCTTGTCCCTTCCCCCTACTTGATGTATAAAAACGCTTGCAAAACTGTGGGAGGATGGACATGCACTCTTTTCTATCTAGCCAGGCTTCTGGTGGTTTAGACTCCATGCCCCAAGACCCGTCTTCTATATGGCTAGCACTTTGGCTCAATACTTTATCTAAAAAAAAAAAAAAAAAGAAGAAAATAAACTTCAGTTATGGAAGTTATCACTCCATATGTATTATTAATATTAATGCAACCCATAACTTCATATGAACATAACAAATTATGTCAAACTATTTACGTCGACCTTATCTAATATTAACTTCTGTTCTTGAGAACTCAGCCTAGATACTGTTATCCAGGTTATATGCGCCGGCTCGCTCTGTATTAGTTCCGTGAGAATCTCTGAGTCAGGGACTGGCTCAAAGTAACAGTAGCAACTGTTTCCTTCCATAAACCACACTGAGGGAAACACATTTTCCAAGGCTTCGTAAAGAACTAGTTCAGCTTAGCTTAGGGGTGAAATTAAAATGCTTCATCACAAAAACTCAGTCCAACACTACCCCGGCCATCTGCAGGTCTCTGCGAGAAAAGGGACCAGGGCCATAACATACTTCACCAAGTACAGTTGAAACCATAGCTTTTATCTTTCCCGCTGGTTCCTAAAGGACCAACCGCACAGACATTCCATCGTGCTCCGCGCTACTTCCGTTCGCGCTTTTGAATTACGTCAGAGCGTCAGCTCTCGCGGTATCATCCGATTGCTGAGGCCCTTTAACAAAGATCTCGCGAAATTTGGTCTACAGATCTAAGCTAGCCTCTTACCCTCCCCCGCCCCACCCCCAAAACTGTCCTTCCTTTCTCAGTCTCAGTTAAAAAATTCTCACTTCCCCTCCCTCGAGCTCGCTGCCCTCCTCCTGTTTCCGATTTCAGGCCGGAACCGGAAGCTTAGTGGGCGGGGCCCGGCGGCGGAAAACGCAGCGGAGTCGGAGCGGGGACTCCGCTGTGCGACTCCGCTGTGGCCGCTGCCCCTGTCCCTTCCACGGATCGCCGTGGCTCCAGGCTGAAAGTCGGTCAGGAGGCGGGTGGGCGCGGGTCTCCCCCGGAGTGTCCGGGCGGCAGCTTCCCCGGGCCCCCCGGGCTCCGCGAAGGATCATGTCTACAGCTTCCGCCGCTTCCTCCTCCTCATCGTCTTCGGCCGGTGACATGATCGAAGCCCCCTCCCAAGTCCTCAACTTTGAAGAGATCGACTACAAGGAGATCGAGGTGGAAGAGGTGAGCGAGGCCCGGCACGGAGGCGCCGGCCCCGGCCGCTCCCACCTCTACCTGTTGTCTACTCTTAAGGCGCCTCCGCGGCCCCTCTGATTCACGGAGCCCCTCGGGGTTCACCGGGGGGTCCCAATATCCCCACAGAGACCGGGTGTAGAGCGGACTCTCCGCGTTCAACTGCTCGGGGGTAGCTCTATTTTTCCCTCACTTCGGCACTCTTGAGTTTGGATTTGACACTCCGGTGCCTGGATTTGGGTCATCTCAAACAGGAGGATGAACTGGTGAGACAGTGTGGTCCACCAGTTCTCTCATCTGTAAGTAGTAAATTCATCCAAGCCCGTGGCCCTTTTGGAGTTTTGATTCACTAAGACATGGTGTTCTTAAGGGCCAAAGATTGTGCTTTATATTCGACATTAGCTCTGCCTGGCACGTAGTGGGTGTTCAGTAAATGCTTGGTGAATTAATACATCCTTATATCTAACAGTTTCCCCGAGGATCGAATGGTTTGTTTCGCCGATTCCCTAGGAGCAGTAGGGAATGTTAAATGTTCTGCCTTCAGCTGGACTAAGTCAGATGAATTTCAACAATAGTGATATAGACTGGTCTACGATGAAAAGATGTTTCAAGTATCATATTCTGAGGAGATAGCTAATGATTTCGGTGACAACTAGAATATAACACCAGACCACAAAATCACTGTTAGAAAACCCAAATCCATTCTTTATTTTGCAGTACTTTAAGGGTAATAACATGTACCTTTAATACATTGCTTCTTTTCAAATTCAGAGGAGTAAATTGGTTCTAAGGACCATAACATTTAGAAAAGCAAAAATTGTATATATTTTAAAGACACACTTTGCAAAGTGTTAAACCTTTGGTTGAAAATAGTATCTATCAGTTACCATTTACTTAATCAGTTTTAGAATTTATTAAGTACTTTGTATTACGCATTCCATGAAGAACCCTGTATGTCTGATATTACAGACTTTTGGTTATCTCTATTTTAAAAATCCAAAATTATTTTTAGGTAATGACAAGCTAAAAGATAATTATCACTTAACAAATAAGTTTCTTTTCTATGAATGTTTTGGAAGAATAATAGATTACTTAATCATATTTTTTTAATTCCATAAAGAAACCTTAGAGATCACCGAGAACAACCTTATTTTATGAGGTAGTATAAATGGGAAGAACGAGGCCTTTTGGAGTTAGAGGAAGGTCCAATATATTAGCTATGCCACTTAATAGTTGTGTGATTTGGAGCAAGTTTCCTAACTAATCCCTTTGAGCTTTAGTTTCCTTAACTATAAAATAGGGGTAATTTCTATTTCATTTTATCTGTATAACAGATACTATTAGGCAACATATGCATTACACCCAACACAGTGCCTGACACATATTACCAGGAAACAGTTCCAGAGTACAACAGTGACCTGCTTTAAGGTCACATAGCTAAAAGAAGGACCTGTGGTTTGTAAAAAGGGGGAGGATTTTTGTGTGTGTGGATATGTTTGTTTTGTTTTTTTCTAGTGAGGCTAAGATAAATTCCTTTTTCAGAAGTGGAGAGTTTATCCAGCTTTCATGGCTAACATTCTTTCTTTTTTAAGAATAAAAATTCAGTGAGTCTCTTTTTTAAGAATAAAAATTCAGTGAGTCAGTATAAAAGAATTGCAGTTTTTAAATAAGCATTTACGTCTACTCTGTGGTGAACTGTCATGCTTGTAGACTACAAATTGTTATATAATAATAACTTGTACTTCATGGTCTATCAAATGCTTTCACTGAGTTACATCATTTGATCCCTACAACATTAGTTTTGCGCACTACTTTCTAAAGCATGTTACATTCTCGCTTCTTGAAGGAATGAAACCTAAAAGGAGACAGTAACTTTTTGCTGCTCTTCCCCAAAGCCATTTAGCTTCTAATTAGGTTTTTATATTTCCAAAGACCTTTCAGTTTAGATAATGTTTCAACCTTTCTTTGGTATACTTAGGACATTTCTGAGATGTAGTTTTTTGTTTTTAAATGAAAATTTCTAATATTAGGCAATCATTTAGGGTTTTTTTAAATACCCAGTTTATTTTCCCTTTAGTCATTGTATTTGGACGTTTCTGATGTTGCAGCCATTACATAATTTCCATCAGATTTCTTCATTTTCATACCTTAAAATTGTGTTCTATGATCCAGAGTGCACCATGGGTACTCAATAACTATTTCTCAACTTAAATTCTGCTTCTAGGTTAAAATCATTAATAAGAGAACAAAAAAAGACCAGAAACAGGAAGTCTTTTATGTTACTTTTAATATTTTGTATGGTATATATATATATTGCCTATAAATAAAGAAAATCATATTCCAAATTTGTGAAATAACATTGTAATTGAATCAGTATACTGATTCATTTTGAAACTATGTAAGAAAAATACTCCAACCACAGACCAAATATACAGTCATTTATTTAGTGGATGCATATGTTTAAGGCATCAGCTGATTTAAATGCTTACATCCCTAATAGTGTGACTCTATAATCAGTGTGGCACTTCCTAAATTCAGTTCTGATATCAAATTATGAAAGGTCTCAACCTTGGAAATCTACATAGATACTTTTTGTTTTAAGTCATTTAGTTTTGACCATTCTGAATCTGAGTGTAGAGAATGTTAGAATAATTTCTGTGAGGTATGTACATTTTGGGAACTAGCTTGCAAGAAGAGGTAAAAGTGGTGTGATGTGGTGAGAAGTGTTCTGGGTATTTAGAAAATTTAGATTCTGCCGTAACATATTTCAGTAACTTTGAGCAAGACACCTCATTTTTCTGGTCCTCTGATTTCTCACATAACATGAGAGATTGAACAAGATCACTTAAGTTCTTTTCCAGTTCTAAAATGAAAACATATATGTTGTTTCCACTATTTATGCTCTGTTTGCACAATAAGCTTTAGGGACAGTGATCGTGATCTCTCACGGAATGGACAGGGCAAGTGATATCCACATTTCATAGATATTGACAGATGGACGTGGAGTTTGATTTGCCAGAAGCCTTAAGCGTAAGTAAATGGTAAAGCTGGGGAACTGAATTTGAGATTTCTCACTCCTGAGTCAGTTGCTCTTTCCAATGGATTTACAATGTCACGTTAGTGCTTTCTAAGGTACTCGATAACCAAAACTTATTCTGAGAATAGGGACATAAAACACTGATTTCCTTTATAGTGGTTGGTCCTGAGCATTTATTGAACATTCTCTGTGCACAGTATTGCTAAGGTATTGAGAATGATAGGAGAATCTTAGGATTCTCTCCTTAAAAATTTTGAATTGTGAGACTAGAATAAACAGAGCAGTTAATAATTATATTTTCAGAACCGCAAATTTAAAACTATGAATATAATGTAAATTGAGCATTGAAGCTATAATTCGAAATTAGGGTTAATCACAGAAGGCTCCACCTAGTGGAAAACAGTTTGAAACTAGATTTTGTGTAAAGTAAGCCTCATGGATTGGGGAAAGCCCTAAGATGAATTGTTTTTGCAGTTGTTCTCTGCCTAGAATGAATGAATGCCTTTCTTCCCAGACTTCATGTGGCTGGCGCCTTCTCACCAATCAAGTCCCAGCTCAAATGTTACTTCCTTAGAGAAGTTCTCCTGAGCAGCCTCGGTCTTTGCCACTTCTGTTGTCCTTCATGGTACTGCCATGTGAGGTGCCTTATTCACACTTGTAACTTCAATGCCTAGCTCCTGGAACATTTTCTATGAGTATTTATTGAATGAGTAAGTTAAGTCTGGTTCTCTAACATCCTAGAGGGTAAGATCAGTAAGTGATTTGTCTAAGTCAGCATTTTTACTAGAAATGAAATCTGGTTCTCTTTCCAAATGTTGATTGCGTAACACTCCATTATACCTAGCAAACACTTTTTGTTTAGCAGGTTGAAAAGATGCTGTGAAAGGTCAGGTGCTATGAATCAGCCAGGTATTGGTGAGCCTTTACAAAGATGCAAACAGACCCACTTTGTCATGGTTGCTTTTTCAAAGGGAGACTCACAGTGTCAACCTCAAGTATGACAGACGAGCAAGGTACATGTAATCATTGCAGCAGTTATGTGTTCTCAGGCTTCGTTATAGAGATGTGCAGAGGTTTTCTTTTAAAGGGAATTAGAGAAAGAACTTTGGCAGTGATGTATATTTTGTAGTTTTAAGTTGTGAGTGAGTATATGGGCAACTGATAATAGAGAAAGACCTAACTGATAGTGGCCTGAATTAAACTGAGTCCATAGATGTGTTAGTCAGTATTTAATTATGGATATACAACATTAATAAACTCTTCTATGTGAAACTTAGCAGTGGTTTCAGTAGATCTAGCATTTTTATCACAGTGAGGAGGTAGCCACAACAATAACTTTTATATTGTGTATGTGCACCTTAAAAGATGATGCAAGCATATTATTTGAAAGAAAAGACCTATTAAGAAGATCAGATGTCTTATGGCAGGCTTTAAAGACTGCATGAAAAATTCAAAAGAAAGTTTGAATTGAAGCTTTACTTTTGTGTTATCAAGTCTGCCTTGTCAGCAGATGGCAGTTCCACTCTGCCACAGTTTATTAATAGATATTGAAGTTCTGAAATAGTTGGAGGCTCCAAGTTCTCTAACTAATAAATGTGCGATCTATGCTTGTTCCATCATGTTCCAAATTTCTAGCCAGAGCAATAGCAGTGTAGCCAGGGTCCGTTCACGTAGTCCACAGGACAGGGCCAAATCAAACTGACAGCTATAGTCACTGAACTAAAAATAACGTGAATTGGGGACAATTAAGAATTATTTGATAGTAAATTAAAAGCACTAGGGCATACATCCTTTTCCATTTAGGTGTTTGTTTGTTTGTTTGTTTGTTTTTTAATAACGTCACTTGGATGGAGGAATGGAGTAGTCTTCCATCCTAAGGAAATTAGTGTTTAAAGGAGTTGCTTTACACACACACACACACACCACACCTACCTCAAATTCTGATTTTGATTTTGATGCCTTTTAATATTAATTGCATGGATATTCTACACACCATCTCTCATATTTTTCTGTTATATTTTCATTATTAAATTTAAATCTGCTTTACAATATGAGACTAAAGTTGTGGACCCAAAACCAACAGGACTAAACCTATGATAGATGCATATCATAAGAGAATTAATCTAAGAACAGAGTAATTTAGAAAACATTGATAAATTTAGAAGGAAATATTTCTAAATTGACTTCTCCTTTAAAACCAAAGTCCTCTTTGCATTCCTCTGTTCTTCTATTTTTACAGATGAGGGATGGTGAAAAATATCTGAAATATTTATTTCTAGGTTCACCATTTTAGATGGATGTGTGTGATGGGGAAGATACTTGTAATTTGGATCTGTGCCCTGTTTTACACTCTTGGTGAAAATTTATCATTGGGGAAAGCTGTCATTCAAAGTAATTATTAATGACAATGTGTCAGAGAAACTTGTATTATTCAGCTATGGATGCAATCCAAAAAGCATTTTTGGTTTCTGAACTTGAATTAGAAATTTGGTAGTAAGTAAAAGATGACTTCCTTTTAGTATTTTCTAGTTTGAATATTAAGTTTTTCATTGTTTACCTAAGTTGTCAGTTGTGTCAATTTGCCATCTGTGCCACCCTTTTCTACTGATTTACCGTATGTTAAGAAAAACTTGGGTTGCTCACAAGAATTCTCTCTCTCCTTTTCTGCCCAAGATCGCTTCTCAGTGCTCTGAAAAACTTTCATAAATAATAACAACAGCAGGGGAGGGCTCTCTGCTCTCACTGTTAATTGGTTTTTTAATATAACCTAACACAGTCGTTCGCAAGCATTAGAATCACCTGAAAGGCCTGTTAAAACACAGACTGCTGGGCCCTACTGAGAATTTTTCACAAATTTCCCGGTAATGCTGAAGCTTCTCATCCAGAGACCACACTTGAAGAGCCATTGGCTTAATGTTTTGCTGTTTTTGCATCTACTTTCTTCTTGGAAACTCCTCTCTTGGCTTCTTGTGACACCCTCCTGGTTCGTGTGCTTATTGACCTTATTGACTGTTCTTTCTCAATTTTCTTAGTTCTTTCTCCTCTATGTTTGAAATGAAGTGCTGTAAAGCTCAGTTCTGGGACCCCAGTATTTACATATTATTTTTTGATGATCTCATCTGGTTGATTGACTAGAAATACCATCTGCGTGCTGATGACTCTTCCAAGTTCTTATCTCCTTCCTGACGACTCCCTGACTCATGTTTCTACTTTCTTTCTTGATATCTCCACCTAGATATCTAACAGTCATCTTAACCTCTGTATGACTAAAACAGAATTCTGTGTTCAATCTGCCTACTCCATTCTTTCTTATCCTTCATTAAACTGTAGCCGAATCTGGATGTTACCCTTTTTTTCATCTGTTTTCCTCTCCACCCGTTCCGCCTGCATGCAGCTCTTTTGCTACATGTGAAACATTGCCCATATCTGCCCAGTTTTCTGCACTGCCATTAACCTTGTCCTGTCAGCTGTTTGCTCTGACCTGGGCTGCTGTGATCGCCTCCGGCCTGGTCTCGCCATCGATACGTACACTCTAGCTCCCCTACAATCCAGTCTTTACATAAGAGCTAGAATGATTTTTTAAAATGTAAAATCATCTCACATCTTTCCTTACATCCCTCCAATTGGCTTCCCATTGCACTTAGATAAAAATTCAAACTCCTTTTCATGATGCAGAGAGCCATTCAGGATTCAGACTCTGCCTGTCTCTCATCTTACTTCACTCTTCCCTTCTCCAACTATGCAACGCCCACAGTGAACATTCTGTTTCTCTAGGTCGTCACTAAAATGTCATCTTTCTCAGTGAAAAGTAGGCCCTGCAGGACTATCATGTTTAAAATTGGGGGGTGGGGAGGAGGTGTGCGTACATGTGTACACATACAATACTGCTCCTTTGCTTAGCACATTTATCATTTTCTAAAATATTGTGTCTTTTTCTTACATATTTTGCTTCCTCTTTGTTTCCCGCTGTGAGACTATAAGCAGTTAAAAGCAAGGATTTAGATTTGTTTGTTCACTTCTATATCTTGAGTGCCTGGGAAAGCACCTACGTGGCCTAAACAAGGTTCAATATTGTTGAATAGGGAGTGAGGGTTTGTTTGTTTTTATTTGTTTGTTTGTTTGTTTTCTCTTAGGGCCTTAACATGAGTTGTTTCTTTGGTTGGTTCCTTGTGTCCTTCAAATAGCAAGTTAGTAGCCTGCTCAGATGGCTTTCCCATACTATCTCAACAGAAGTTTCTAGTAGTCTCTGTCGTATCATCCTATTTTTTTGTTTGTTTACTACATGGCTTTTTTAACAATCTAATACTTTTCTTGTTCATCTTTTTGTCTATTGATTTCTTTTGGTCCCCTTTTCATTGAAAGTACATTCCATGTAGATCAGGAACTTTGTCTTACTTAGTGCTGTATCTCTGGTATCCCAATTGCTATATCTCTGGATGTAGTAGACATTCAGGAAATATTGGTTTAAGGAGTAAACAAATGAGGTTCATGTTCTCTTGGCATACGCCTCACTTTCACCTCTTGAAAGCAGGAGACCTTACCCTGTTTCTCCCTGCTTGCTGACTGGGCCTTCTCCATTGGTCGGCTTTCATTGATTTTCACACTCAGCTGAGCTCTTCCCTGAGCTCTCTGTGTTTGAGATTCTCCCGTCCTGCAGCCTCAGGTATAGGTTCCAACACTGTGCCCTACAACAGCCTGCTTCCTGCAGTCAGAAGACTCTTTAATTTGCAGTTACCGTGCTTTTCTCTTGGCAAGAGTATTTCTGTATCATTTCCACATTGTGTTGGGGCTCAGAGAACCTGAGTGAGGCCTCCTCTGTTTCTCTCCCTTGCCACTCTTACTCATTTGTAGCTTCCCACGTTGGCAAAGCATATTCTGTGCAGCTGCCTCCTCTTGGAGATCTCAGTGAGAAGTGGGGGGACAAGTCCTTTCTGTCCTCTAATCGCTAAGCCTGTCCCAGAAGGCGAAGGGGTGGTTCTTTAGCCACCATCATATACTCTCACCTTTGGCTGTCTTCAGCTTTAAGTATTTAAAAAATTGTTCAAATACTGTGGTGTTGTCTTGAGTTTCCTCTCTACCTCACTTTCATTCCAGGAAGGCAGGGGTCAATTCTTTATATCATTTTTCTTTGCACTCTTAATATCTCTACATTTATATTATTTGAGAAAATGGAAAGTCATTTTTTGATACTGCAATATGGTGATTGGTAAGAAATATGTATTTGGTCATTGAGACGACCAAAATGCAGTGTCCATATATATTTGTTCTTTGTCCAGGGTTCCTGGCTCACAGCTCCCCCAACCCTCTGGAGTTTCCTAAGTGATGAAAGTAATAAGCATGTCTTCTGTCTGTCTTTTTTTATGCTAATGTGTTTACTTTTGGACCACATCTAAGAACGGGGACTGGTTGCCAGAAGGGAACCAACCTTGTGATTAGAGGGTTGGAGCTTTTTATTCCCACCTTCCTGACCTGCAGGGAGCAGAAAGGGGGTTGAAGGCTGAATGAATCACCAATAGACAGTGATCTCATCAATCATGTCTGTGTAAGGAAGCTTCTAAAAAACCCAGAAGGATAAGGTCTGGAGAGTTTCCTGGTTGGTGAACCCCTGGAGTTTGGAGGAGAACGTTACATGGATTGGCCATGGAAACTTCGTGTCCCTTCTACATGTCGTGCCTATGCATGTCTTCCATCTGCTGTCCTAACTTGTATTCTTTTATAATAAATGGGTAATCTAGTAAGTAAAATACTTGAGTTCTGTGAGCCACTCTAACAAATTAATTGAACCCGAGGAATGGGTCATTGGAACCTCCAAACTGTAGGTGGTTGATCAGAAGCACAGTTGGGCCTGTGACTGGCAGCTGAGGTTGGGGTGGGGGGCCTTCTTGTAGAACCGAGCCCTTAACCTATGAGATCTGATGCCGTCTCCAGGAAGATAGTGTCAGAATTGAGTTGAATTGTAGGCTACCCAGCCGGTATCTGAGAACCGCTTTGTGGTGTGGGGAAACCCCTCTTCTGTACATTGGAATTGGTGATCAGAATCATTCGATATGCAGAAATTTAAATTCTTTAAACACTGACTCTGTGCTTCTAATCTCACTCCTTTGAATTCACAGCAGTTATTTCTCCTTTCATGTAACATAGTTTATATATATGTAGAACCTTGGGCACCTTGGACTTTATTATCGTTTTCAGATTTGTTGTTTCACAACACATATAAAATAGCTTATGGCCCTAATGTAATAAGAGGCTTCTTAAAGCCATGGGCTCTCATCTTACATGAATATGCCTGTTTTATATTTCAGAGTGTTCAAAAAAATTGCTTTCTTAAGCAAAAGGGAGAAAGTTTGTCATGTCCTCATTTGCCCACATTTTGTTCCCATTAAGTTGAAAGCGTAGCCAGCCATCATCTCAGCACTAGGTGGCACTTGTGCATCACGGTTAGTCATACGTACAAGCCTAAAACAGTTTTTGTAACAAGTGCATGATCCACAGATACGTATTAGGTTGGTACAAAAGTAATTGCGGTTTTTGGAATTTTTGTTTTTTAACCTTCTAAACCACAATTACTTTTGCACCAACCTAATATAATGTTTGGAATCCCTGTGTGGACATTCCTGAGACAAGAAAAATGAAACAGGAGGAGACCTACTAAGTACAAGTTGCTTTAATGTATTTGTAAATACATGGTTGAAGAATATAGTAAATTACTTCATAATCATCATTTCATAGTATATCAGTAGGTAGGCTGGTCTCCATCCGTATCTTTTTAGCCTAATGTCATAAAGTTGAAATTTGTTTTAGGACCCATTTGCTATTCTCCATGGTTAATTGTGAGAGAAATGAGTAGTACAGTTCCTTACACTGATTCATACCCAACTCCAAGCACTTATTGTTCTTTTGTAGTATTTAAAGAAATGCCTGGTTTTGGCTTACGAACCCTATAGGTATTAACTGAGGAAAATGTAAGCATCTCCCTTTTACTGTTGAGAAAACAAACTCAAAGACATGAACTTGCCCAGCATTAATAAGCTAATAGGTAGACAGAGCGTATATCCAGACGCAAGTCTGTTGGGTACTAAAGCCTGGGCGTTCTCGTTCTGTTATTCTAGTTGTACCAGGTTTAGACCATACCCATTTTTGTTAAAGTAACCAGATGACGAGTGCAAATAACTGATGTTGGTTCTTTTCTCTCATGAGAGGCGTGGAGGAGAGCAAGAGCCTACAGAGCAGGAGGACCTTGAGCACCCTGGGCTAGAATGGGAAAGACACCAAAGGAAGACGAGCTCCCACAGACTCTGTCCTACTGTTGCCTAGAGGCAGCCCAGTTTCCTTTAAGCCAATGACACATACAGGCTGAATGGAGTGAATTGGTCGTTACTTACTCTAGTCTTCAAATCCTGGCTTCTCTGAATACTTACCACGTGATCTTGGGCAACTTGCAACCCTATGACTCAGTTTACTACCTTTAAAATGGAGGAGGATTAAATGTGTTAATGCATGAAAGCATGTAGACTAGTACCTGGCATACGGTAAACAATAAATGTTAACCATTTGGGTGTTTTTATACATTCAGCCTCGTGAGGAATGTCCATAATTATCCTAGCTACAGTCAGCTTTGTTACAGAAGAGTTCTGTGCCCAGGAATTTGTTCAGGTAATTTTTGTCTAAAGCGAAGTCTCCTCCTCCAAGGGAAGATGTAACTGCTACTTTCTGAGATCAGGTGCAGATATATATGTACAAACGAGGGTACCTAACATTCTGGTGTTAGACTGCCTGCCACCAAACCACGCGTGCTATTTACTAGCTGTATAGCCTTGGGTAAGTTACTTCTTTAAACTTAGGTGCTTCATCTGTAAAATGAGGATAGCATTAGTACTTGTCTCCTAAGATTGCGTGAAATGCCCTAATGTACATAAAGCACTTAGCTCAGTGCCTACTTCATAAAAAGTACATCATGATTGCTGTATAGAGAGGTTAGATTTTTCAGTTAAGGAAAAGTACTAGGATCCATTGAAAGTTGAAAGATTGCAGTAGATGGTACTAACTAAGGTCCTGATAAATTTTACGATGATAAAATCTAATGATTTTGTTCTAACAAAATAGTATTTTGAATAGTATCAAAACCTATTCTTTTGTTGTTGTTTTAATATTATGGCAAATTTCAAATATTTATAAAAGTTGACTAGCATGAGAAAGCAGTGAGCCCATGAGGTACCCATCAGTTAGCTTCAACAACATTACAATATGGTCTATCTTTGTAATTTAAAAAAATAACTTTAATGACATATTTCACATATCATAAGATTCATGCATTTGAAGTGTTACAGTGATTTGTACAAATTACTGAGTTGTGCAACCATCACCGTAAATCAGTTTTCAAACATTTTCATCACCTTGGTACAATTCGTCCTACCCATTTACAGTTAACCCCTACTCTCAGACCAAGGCATGTCGCTAGTCTACTTTCTATCTCTAGATTTGCCCTTTCTGGACATGTCATATAAATGGAATTGTACAATATTTGGTCTCTCATATCTGAGTTCTTTCACTTAGTATAGTGTTTTGATGTTCATTCACATTGTAGTATGTATCAGCAGTTTGTTTGTTTTTCTTGACAAAATCTATTTTATACGTAATACCATCTTTACGGTATTAGGACATAATACCGTGTTGTCTAACCTTCACAGTGGACAGTGTTTTATCATCTATATTTTTATCCTTTCCCCTTCACTCTCTACCCCTACTGAATTATTTAAAGCTATTTTTAATTTCATAAATGTGATAGCTTAAAACATTGATTATATGTTCCTGCTTTTCATTTTTCCAAAGTATTTTCCATCTTCTTATTCATCTTGCCTGTTTTAATTTGTTTCCTGTCTCCAGGAGTCTTTTTGATTGTTGTTTTGGTTTTACTTGAGAATGAAGAAGTGTCTAGACCATAAACTGTCAAAGATAGACAAGTGCATTTAATTTATCCTCACTTTAAGGAAAATTCACACGTGCTCAGAGGCAAATCCCGATAGTGATGATTTCTAAAACCTTCTTTAATAAGTCTTTCAGATTGGCTTCAGTGTTATATGTTGGGCTGGATCTGTTTGTTTCTGATTCTCATGTTATTTTAATTATTTTTTTAAACGCAGGTTGTTGGAAGAGGAGCCTTTGGAGTAGTTTGCAAAGCTAAGTGGAGAGCAAAAGATGTTGCTATCAAACAAATAGAAAGTGAATCTGAGAGGAAGGCCTTTATTGTAGAGGTAAGTTGAGATGTCTCTTCTGTTGTATAGTTTTTCACCTAAGATACTCTGTGAATTTAATTATGAAAAAAATTGTTTTGGAATTGTCATTTCTCTGTATACTTGAACATCAGCAATTGGGCTGAACTAAAGGTAATGCCATAGGAACATGTTTTTTCATTCACACTCTTGATGCTGATTAAATTTAGGGGGAAAGGAGACTTAACTACATAAATGAATTCATCCCTGAATTGAAATATAATCTTATCCATGTGATTCAGATCTATTTCAAGGCATATAATTTAAAATTTAAAATAGAAAAGAAATGCTTTCTCTCCCATTATCTAAAATTAAGAAGGGAAATTTTGTGCATTCATTTTTGACTGGAT
Source organism: Rhinolophus sinicus (assembly GCF_057876585.1). Classification (NCBI taxonomy): domain Eukaryota; kingdom Metazoa; phylum Chordata; class Mammalia; order Chiroptera; family Rhinolophidae; genus Rhinolophus; species Rhinolophus sinicus. The sequence continues at coordinate 61,002,313 of NC_142502.1, forward strand.
ATTTTTAGAAATTTAAATGAGATTATTTTAAGGGAAAATAAGTTCAAATTTGGTTTTTCCCATTTAGCATGAAAATTTACAACTCTGCTCTCTTACAGACTTGATGATGAAGAAGAATTCAATAATCATGAAATTATTATATCAGATTTATTCTGTTAATTTCATTCTATTTTGTATTTTAGATCACAATATTTCATTAAATTGATGGTTTTATCGCTTTTTAACCACATTGGCCAATGAATAAGTGGTCTTTATCATCCTTTTGAATTTATATCTATGATTTTATTTAATTATAATTTCAAAATATACTTCATGATATTTTTAAATGTGTAACATGGAGAAATGAGAACTTGGTTATGATATGATGAAATGGATTTTTATAATTGAATGAGTTGAGAAATTCTGATGAATGGTTTGATGGCATCATGAAGAAAGACAATCTCTAGTGTATGCTCCAGGAGTCTGGCTTCAGCCTTGCCTTATTCGTAATTTTTGCTTATGCTCTAGATAAGGTCATTGATCAAATACTGTTGTAGTGGCAATTTGACAAAACTAGGTAAAAGCATAAGTGTTAAATCCTAGGAAATAAGAGTCAAAAAATCGTAAGAGCTTAGAGAAAAAAATTTTAATCAAGGTTATACATACACATAATTTAAGTTGTCAAATGGTTCTCCACGTATTCTTACTAGAAAAACTTCAATCCCTTATACCTCCTCCCTTCAAGTTTTCTGCTTCTCAGAGGCAACTATTTTGAGCGCATCCCTTAGTTTTATTTGGAGTCAGCCAATCCAGAGACACTCTGTTTGTTATACCCTTTCTACAGCATCAAGCTGTAATCTTTGAGATGATAAAGAGCCAATCCCTAAGTGTTTGAAGTCAAGGAGGGAGGGGATCTTTGGGTCTAGCTTCCAACCAATCTCTTGTATTAACTGACTTGCATAGATACCTAATACCACTAGTCCCCAACCTTTTGGAGGTTTTACGAGCTAAATTGGGTTGCTTCTCACTTTTTCTCTTCATTTAGGTCTGCTGTGTCAGTTACTGCTTGTTACTTGCTTTCCAACTTTCAAAACTTTCACTTGCTCTTTATCCTTCTGAGTTTAGACTTGAAGAAAAGTACTTCTTAGTGGGCTTTGGGGAGGCAGCAGAAATAAATGCTTGAATAATCTGCTATCTGAAGCTCAATGCTGAATCTTAGCAAGATGAAATATAATAAATTATTTGTAATAAGTGAATATGTATAATAAATAGTGACAACAATTCTTCTATTAGGACTGAAAATTCACAGATGTTGGCTGTAGAAAAATACAGCTTTCTAGCTGCATATAGTAAAAAGATTTACATAGTGGACTTCATATGAGCCATCAGTTAATGTAGGTAATAGAGAAGGAGAGGAGGTAGAGAAGAAAAGGCAGAAAAAAGGAGAAGGAAGAGAACAAAGAGAGCAAGGAGGAGTTTGGGGGCATACATTAATAGAAGTTTGAGGTATAGAGCAAGAGAAATGAGGAGAGTCAAACCCTTTGCTGACCTCAATATGATTCATTGGATCAGGGAAGATTAAAACTGGAAATAGGGAGACCAGCAGGAGAAGGCTAAAGTAATTACTGCAGCCGTTCATGTTGGAATTACTAAGGCAATGATGGTGGGAATGGAAAGGAGGGAATTAATTCAGGAGATGGGGGATGGAGTGTAAGGAAGAGAGTACAAGTATGCAGGAAGAGTGCAGATTGTAAGTCAGACCAAAGTTCACACCCTGGCTATACCACTTTCTAGCTGTCGGGTATTTAACAGCTCAACCCTTTCTGAGCCTTATCTTAAAGGTCCCTCATCTTTAAAATGGAAATGATGATATCTACCTTGCAGAGTTGTGAGAATTATACAGTATCTATAAAATGCCACCAGGGCCTGCCATAGGGTAGGTAAACTATTCAGCCATAGCTATGAAGATGAAGATGACAACCCTGACATGGCTTCTTCTGGCTTCAATGACTCAACTCAGTGCCACCACCTCTGGGATAGTGTCCTAAACATTTCTTGGCAAAGCTAATTTCTTCTTGTATATACTTATCATGCCTTGTTCATAACTCTTGTTGAGGCACTTTCCACATTGCCTTAATTATTTGTTACATGTCTTTCCCCCAACTAAACTGTGAGAGCTCTGGGCAGGTACGAGGTATGATCAAACAATATGGTGAATGTTTAAATAAAAAAAATTTGTTACAGTAAAAGACACATTGCCATTAATCCCTCTCAAAATACTCACCCTTGCTTCGAACACACTTATCCCATCGTTCTTGCCACTTTCTGAAGCAGTTCTGAAAGTCCTCTTTTGTGAGTGTCTTTAGTTGTGCTGTTGTGGCTGCCTCAATGTCCTGAATCATTTTGATTTTGGGGAAGAGCCAGAAGTTGCATGGTGCCAGATCTGGTGAATAAGATGGATAAGGATACACCGTAATGTTTTTATTTGACAGAAATTGCCATATATCAGAAGTGATATGTGACACGGAGCATTGTCATGATGGAGAATGATCTACCACACACTTTAAAACACACCTGCTCTCAACCGTAGCTCACACCCAACGGACTGCACTGAATAAGTTGAAACTTGTCACACACTGTTACTAAGGTTCGACGCGCTGCTTCCCTTATTGAAGATCCCTGCCTTTCCGTTGGCAGCATTCACCATATTTTTTTATCACACCTCGTATTCTCTGGCATTCTGGGCAGGCACTTATGATCACAGTGCCTGCTACATAGTAGATAGTGATTGTTGAATGATTAATGTTTTGCACAACCCTAAGATTTTAATGGTGCGGTGAAATCAGTTCCTCAAAAGTTAGTACTTTTTAAAAGAAACCTTAATTTGTTACAGCTTCGGCAGTTGTCCCGTGTGAACCATCCTAATATTGTAAAGCTATATGGAGCCTGCTTGAACCCAGTAAGTTTGTCACTTTTGCATTGTCACCTTTTTATAAGAAATGACATGGCAGATGTGTAGTTTATGAAGCTATTTTGATGTTACTTTATGAAAAAAATTTTGCTTTATGTATTTGTTTCTAGTCTGTTAGCAGCACAATATATTGAAGGAGTTGTCTTAGATGTTCTCATCTAGTAACCTCATCTTCTTCTGAGGCGTATGCTATTCTGTGACAGCACCTACTCAGTAGCACTGGAGAAAGTCCCCAAAGATCTTGTGATTATGTTTTTGCATATATCTCCACTCTCTTAGACAGTGGGCCCCTAGAAGATAAGGTCTTAGATCATAGATCTAAGGTCTTAGATCATAGATACCTTTTTTTCCCCTAGTGCCATTTACATAGTGGGGACCAAAAGAATGATTTTTGATGCATTTATGAAATCAGCAGTTGAACTGAGTTATCTTTCAAGTCCCCTAAGATGTTGTCACTTTGCGGTTAATTGTTCTGGCATATGTTTCCTTTAGGTGTGTCTTGTGATGGAATATGCTGAAGGGGGCTCTTTATATAATGGTGAGTGTCATTAGAGCTGTCTTTATCTAGTAGAGTAAAATAATTGAAAAGCTTTTAATATAAACTGTAAGTTACTTAATGTTCTTCACAATTTACCTTCTGAGTCCCAAAAGGAGGTCATTTTAAAAAGAAATCTGCTAAAGATTAGAAATATAAGATGCTCTAAAATTAGTATGTAAAATTTAGAAGTCTGTATCAATCTTTTAAATTGGTGGTACTTTTCATAATGTTAAAAGCATTTAAGTAAAGTAAAATTTGCTTTTTAAATAGATTTTAAAATACCTTCTAACTTTAATTTTTTTTCTTTTGCCTCTTAGCTTTCAGCCTCCTCATTTTAGAATTCTTTAACCATAGTTCCATTTCATTCTGCTTCGTTTTGTTTTCTTTTCAAAAAATAAAACTGTGAAAACTTGCTTCACAGGACATTTTAATTAGAACAGAGAAAGAAAACTGTATCATTAACTGGTTAGCTTTATAAAACAAAGCTCTTTCATCCTGAGAAACACCAACCATATATGTAAATGTATTGTCTCTTGTGGCACCATTTATGTAAAACACATTGTTACATTTTATTTTTTAAATTTATTTTATATAAAATTTTACTTATATTTACTGCCCACGTGTTCATTGTTGTTAATGAGTACCTAATACTCCATTGTTTTATTTGGTTGAACTATTTCTAGCCTTTAGCTATTATAGAAAGCATAATGGTAAATAGCTTGATACGTTATTTTGTTCCCTTCTGTACTACTACTCTGTATCTCTCTTATAGTACTGTTGTCATCACATTGCTTATAATTTATATAATTGTGTGAAAAACTGCATCATTATGAAAAAGTGATAATGTATATTAATTTGAATGTATGTATGTATAATATCTAATGGAAGTGCTATTAAATGTTAGATATTATATGTTAGTTACCCATTTGAAATTATTAGATATTTTCATCTTTTTTTTAGAAAAAAAATAAAAACAGGACTAATGGGAGCATGTGTAAAATATACCCAATCATGTGTTCTGATAGTGCCTGCGTTTAACTTGTGTCTTTTGTTGTGTGCAATAAAGTTCTTTTTAGTTTATGCCTTTCTTTTGCAGTGCTGCATGGTGCTGAACCACTGCCATATTATACTGCTGCCCACGCCATGAGTTGGTGTTTACAGTGTTCCCAAGGAGTGGCTTATCTTCACAGCATGCAACCCAAAGCTCTAATTCACAGGGACCTGAAACCACCAAAGTAAGTTCTAATAATGTGGTCTCTCTTCTCTCTCTCTCTCTCTCTCTCTCTCTCTCTTTCATTCTCACTCTCACTCTCACTCTCTTCCTGCTCCCATGCAACCCACTCCCTAATTCGAGCTGATTGTTACACATGAGTTTGTCTTTTTTCTCCTCCCTTTTGGCTGGCTCAAGAGTGTTTATTTTTACTCACTGTTATCATTTAGTCATTTATCTAAGCTTGCATTTTAGAATGTTTTCTTTAGTAGGGTTTTACCTTAGTCGAATTATTATTTTTACTAACTCCTACCTTAGATCTGTATACATCTAGAATCTTTTAGCGTCCCTTATTTTGTGCCTGCAGTATATATTGTTGCCTCTAGACAGTTAATGCCAAGAGAGCAGAGACAAGGCCATGTCTGTTGTACTAGCTGTATCCCTAACAGCTAGTACAATGTTCATACATACAGAGTGGTTATTATTTACCCTTTCAGAGGAAGGCAAAAGGACATTTCTGGCATCTGGGTAGAATTTGAAACTATTTTGGATTTCTTCATATTGAGGATCCTGGGACTTTGAAAGAACTTAAAAATTCCCTAAATAAGTATTTTAAAAGGCAAATATTTGGGGGATTTTAGTTTGTATAGGAGCTTAAAGAAACTATACATGTGTATTTATTGTCACCTTGTCTCTCTAATTTTTTTCTTCCTTATTCAGCTGTGACAGAGTAAGAAAGTCCCCACGAGTTCTTCCCTCCCCCACCCCCGGCCACATTATTAGTCCTCAGATGAGAGGTTTTCCTTAGGAAATCAGTCTCAGGTATTCCATTGTCTTGCTACTGCTTTAAAGCATTAAAGTGTCCCTTCTGGGAATAACTTGTCACTCTCGTGTCTAATCTGATTTACTCTACATAGGTTCCAACTCTTGGAATCACTGTTCTCACTACTGTACCTTATTTCTACTCCCAGTTTTAAACCAATTTCTCTTTTCCCAGGTCCCTGGTCAAATAATGTTTAAGCCCCCGATTCATGACACTTTTATATTTTTAACTTGCCTCCTGAGGCTGTTTTCTTAGCTACCTATCTTGGCTAGTGAAGGAGAAATCACTTAGCCTTTTATTTCCTGGTAATAGAGTTTGAGTCCTCCTTTCCTCCTGCATTAACACAGAGTTGAATTATCAAAGCAAAACCATGAAAATCATAGCTCTTATCCAGCAACAAATTAACTAATGGTTCAAAAGGTACAGGCAAGCATCAGGCACAGACAAAGCATACTTTTTCTGGAGGAACCCAAAACCATCAGTTACAACTCCTTCAAGTATCCCTCTTCTGTATTAGAGCACATTTTGGCTTTGGAATAACTGACTAGTTATTAAAAAACATACATAAAAATATCTCACCAAAGGAAGTCATTTCAGTTTTCTGACATCTTTTATATTTCATAATTACACAGCTTAAACAACTACCTTCATTCTCCATCTAACCATATCCCATAAATTTTAAATTTTATTTAACTAACCTATTTAGACAAAACACATATGTCCTACTGAAATCATTTGTAGATAGGGACTCTCCTTTTGCTAATACAGACCATTAGCATAATTATAAGAGTTCTGATCTAGGTGATTTCTTCCTTTTGGGCAGCCTTATGATTAGACTCATCCTGTAGTGTTACAAATCGTCCTGGAGGCCTCCAGTCTACAAATTGGGCTTTAGAAATAGAATTGATTTTTTTAGAATGTACTGGGAAAATGAAAATTCTTTGGAATAGTTATGCTTTGAAATAAAGCACACATGCTATAGATAGATAGAGAGATAGAGATAGATATCTTGTCACTGGAAAACCTACAGGTTCTGTAGTGAGGAAGAGTTCCTAAAATGGCATATAAGGAAGGAGTTGATGATTCGGTTGTTTTATTCAGTAGCAACTTGTGCTGTGTCCCTATTTTATTTATCTTTTGCATGTACTTCAGAAATAAAAATGTGTTTTTGTTCCTAACTCTGTGAAAGTAAGCCTACAAAGATAATTAGGGTCTTATTTCAGTGAATCTTGAATGTCATGTTCAGAGCTGGTGAACTATTAAAGTCTTATGAATAAAGGCGTACTAATTATAACAGTAATAATACAAAAGTCATTCAGAAGAATTATTGTGATATCCTGAATGTACAAGGTTGAAACGTGGAAACCAGTTACAGAATTCTTATCTTTGGTAAAGAGTAGTAAACTTCACAAGAACAGTGAAATAGGAAAAAGTTTTAGTTGAAGTACATATAAAGGTAAATTGCATTCAGCAGTCTTTCCACTTGAATTATTATAGAAATATTGGTGACATTATGGAGATGTGAATAGTAGTTTATCTGGCTTATCTTAGTTATGTTGGACTAAAAGAAAACTAATTTTCTAAATAATTTCTCCAATTAGAATTTTAGCACAAAATTATATACAGAGAATTTATAAAATTTGTAGTTAATATGAATTGCCACATACTACTGTTGAATATTATTACCTGTAGTATGATAATGTAAATTATGTTACCCATCTTTCTTTTTGTCATCAAAAGAAAAACCTAATAAGAAAGAGTATGCTATTTTGTTATTGTACTTGGTTTATATTGTACCTAGGAAAGTCACAATCTTAATTTCAGTAAATTTTCTGGAAATCTTTCATTAGGTCATTTAAACTATAATAGAGTTATATTTCTGCCCTATACACACATTCTAAACATAAAAATGGTTTTGGGATTGAACATTTTTAAAAGTATCTTCAAAATAAGGACATTTAAAATAAGGATTATTTGTCCTTCTGTATTGGTTTATTTTACTTTATTTTCTTCAATTAAATTATGTGGTGTTATTTTTAAAATAATAAACGTTCATGATTAAAATAAAATAATATAGAAAAATATAAAGTAAGTTATTACTGTCTACCATTTCCACTCCTCAAAGGTAACTGCTGGGTTTTTTTTTTGGTTTTTTTTTTAAGCATGTATAAGTTATAGTATACATAATGTTGCTTTGTTTGCTTACATGGACAGCTTTTCATGTATATGTAGATATTTATTTTTAATAGATAAATATTTCTTATTACCTCTTAAGTAAAGTGAATACTTAAAATAGAAACTATTCTTGGCCTTGTAAGCAATCTTGAAGTTGGAAGACTTGCTTTATAGAGCTGTTTTTAGGAAATACAATGCTACTGAATCATTTGACATTATAACATTCTGTAAAGTATTTAATGCTCTAAGTGTGTGCTGCTCAAACTTTCCCAACTGCCCAGAACAAAAATATGATATAATATAACCTCAGTAGGTCTGAGAAGAGGGACAGAGCCCCAAAATAAGCCTTCTTAAAGAAAGTTACATACAAATTTTGCATTCAACTTCATATATTATGCAATTTGTTTTAAAGTCAACATTACAATGTTAAAAGTACTTACAACTGAATAAAAGTGATGGTCCAGGGAGATTTGCTAGCTTTAACCTGGGGCTCTGTAGGCTCTCTACCACTTGTCCTATAGCATACACTAATATACTGGCGAGGTTTCATACCCTGGCTTGAGAAGCACATAAAGTTTAAGCCATGAGAGGTATGCATTTAAATTCTGACATCCTGCTTGTGTTCAGAGGCATTGTATAGAAATGGGGCTTGGATTCTTATGCTCACATGATAAGAATGTTGACACTCCAGCAATATGGCAAACCAGATAAACTGAAAAACCATCCTACAACAAACACCCAGAGATGCTGTATATTTCAACAAATATCCTTTTACATGCTTAGGTGATCTTACAAGAAAATAAGGGAAATCATCAGGGAAAAAGATGAAGAGAACTGAACCCTGAATTTGGGAAGCAAGCATGAAGCCAAGGGCTTTACTGTAGCCTCTGAGGTAACAGAACTGAGACCTCTGCATAAATTTAGTGTCCTTAGAGGGAACAGCTGAAAGAAAAGTAAGCAAGGAAAAAATCAGTTTTCTGAGTAGGCAAACTTTTATTTCTTAACTGAGGGTCTCCCTTCATGCTATTGTGAATTTGAATTTGCCCTACTTCTACATCAAGAAAACCCCAGCAAGACAAGTTAAAAGTGCTTTGGGATTTGTACCGTTTCAGGACACTAAGAGTGAGTGATATTCCATTTTAAAGTCATATGTTTTCAATCCAGGCCTTTTGAATTATTAGAGATTAAGATTAATCAAATATGAAGTACAGCAAAAATCACCACACCCATAGGATGCAAGTTACCATGAGTGAAAGTCAGCGGAAATAACACAAGGCAGAAATAAGCCCTCAAATACTAAGACTCCAAATATTTGGAATTACCACGTATGAAGACACATATGCTTAAATTATTTACAGAAATAAAAGAAGAAATTAAAATGTGAAAGGAATGAACACTATCGAAAATGACCAAAATGACTAAATAAAACATTTAGAAATAATTAAATGTTTAGAATTGCATACACAAAATAGGTGACAAGAGAATTAGTGAGCTGTAAGATATATCTGCAGCTACCCAGAATGCAGCACAAATACAGAGGATGCCAAAAAACTGTATACACATCTTAAGAAAGGAAAAAACTATTAAAATTGTAATATTCAGTATATACCAATAACAAAAGATGAGTACAAGTCATGCGTATGCATTTTTTTGACACCCCCGGTAGATGAGAAAAATGATAGGTTAAGGATCATGTAGAAAAGGAAAAGGACTAACAGCATATAATTAAGAATGTTCCATCTGTCTGTGACCCCTACCGGAATTCTTTCTTAGACACAACCTTAAACCTGGTTTATTTGATTCCTGGCCTCCATGCCTTTCCTCAACTGAATGAGAGGCACCTTTAGGCCATCAAGCTTAGATGCGAAGTACTTACTGTTAATTTGTTCTTTGCTGCAGTACTGAGTCTTAATGGGCCTTTCTCAGTGTTATTTCCTGCTATTTGGAGAATAGAAGTGATCAGCTTTCTGATCCTTTAAAGCCACAAATTATTACTGGAGACAAATTTTACCAAATGTTTTGCCACATCATTGCGTGGATCTCTATTTTTCCAGCCTCCTGTTTCAGATTTCTTCCTGCCTACTGCTAAGCCAATACCAAATACATTAGATTTTTGTTATAGCAGCACCTGCTTTGGTACCATTTTCTTCTGTTGGTTAGAGTGACGCCGTTGCAATAGATAAGCCCTGAAATTTCATGACTTAACAAAGTACAAAGTTTTTTGGTTTTTTTACTCATATGAAGTCCAAAGTAAGTGTTCCTGATTAGTGGGCAGTTTTTCACATGGTGGTTCAGGATCCCAGGCTCCTTCTGTCTTGTACTTCAGAATCCTCTGCATTCAGTGGCATGTGGTGCGGAAAGGAAAGATTGTATACATGTGGGAGACTTTCATGGGCCAGGCTTAGAAGTGAAGTACTTCACTTCCACCCACATTTCATTGGCTAGAGTGGTCATATAGCCATATCTAAGTACTCAGAAGACTGGGGAATGGGCTCAGTGAACAGCTAACCAGTCTTCTACATTAGTCTAAACTGAAGACTCTCCTATTCTGTTCACCATAAGGTTAAAAAGAACAATTCAGGTTTGCAAAAACTTGTAGACCATGATCCAGAGTATGAAATACTTCAGTCTATAATGTGTGTACATATTAACATTATATTGAACTGAAACAACTTTGATGAAACAATATTTAGCCTACTATTTGTAATGCACTTTGTAGTGCATTTTCTATTTTATTTTGTAAGGTGCTGTGAATTGATTTTTGTGATCTAGGTTTCCAGATCTGTGATCTAGATTTTTATGATTTCTATGTTGTGATTAGATTTCTGCCGGTAGCTTGAAAAACATTGGGATAAGTACATGAAGTATAGGGGCAAGTAATTTATGAAGGCGTTGATATTCATTCACTCCCATTTCAGGACACCATAATGTTGACTTATTACCTAGAAGTTTTTGAACTCCATGTTTTGTTTTGACCCAGAGAGAACTATAATTAGGAAAGATTATGGAGATACAGATGAAGACATAAAAATGTGAGTCTAGCGGCCTTCCTAAGAGAACTAGGTTAAGGTCAATTAATTTTAGTTAATTAATATTCAGAGGAATAATTAATATTCCTCTGAACCGTTGAGCTGTTATAGTGACCAGGTAACATTTCACAGAAGTTGAATTTTGCTTAACCCTTTCTATTTCTACAAATGTATCTTATTGTAGAATCAAGTATTAGTTATATAAACTTTGATTTTTTTTTTTTTTTTTTTTTTAACAGTTTGCTGCTGGTTGCAGGGGGGACAGTTTTAAAAATATGTGATTTTGGTACAGCCTGTGACATTCAGACACACATGACCAATAACAAAGGGAGTGCCGCTTGGATGGCACCTGAAGTTTTTGAAGGTAAAATAACAAGCATGTAACTGATAATCTGCCTTATTACTCCATGTAAATCCAATATGTGTTTATGATTTTGCCCTATTTCCATGGTTTTCTTTCTATATCGTATATAATTAAAAAGTGTTTACTGACGTCTAAGGAGGTATTAAATAAGTATTGCCTTAGATCTTAAATTGCATAGCAAGATTTCAGTTGTCCAGCACCTTCTATGCAAGTTCAAGCATATGTACAATTGACCCTCACTCTCAGATTCTCTAATTGCAAAATTACCTATTTGTAACTGTAAAATCAGTACTTATTCACAGGCATGCATAGAGTGGGGGGAAATTTTGAGTTGACCCACACACATTTTCAGCTGAGGTTGAAGAAAGCAAATGCTATGCCTTATTTTAGCTTCAGACTGTTAGTTTTGTCATCTATTTAGTGCCACATTTCTTTTGCTTTTTTGTGTTTTTTGTTGGCAATTTTACTGTTTAAAATGACTTCCAAGAGTAGTACTGAAATGCTTTCTAGTGTTCCTAAGTATAAGGAGACTATGATTTGTCTTACAGAGAAAATACATGTGCTAGCTAATCTTCATTCAGGCATAAGTTATAGTGCTGTTGGCCATGAGTTCAATATTAATGAATAAATAATGTGTATTAAATAAGGTGTTTTAAACTGAAACACACATGTTATACTCGTATATTTATCAGTTAACAAACGTGGTGAAAAGGCTTACAGGCAACTAACCCGGTATTTTCCCCTAGGAACAAATGATTCAGAGTCCACTAATTCAGTGTTTATAGCAATTTATAGAATACAAATAACAGGAATAATGGGAATCAACTGTCCTTTTGTGTTGGTTTTCTAGCAATTAAACATTGAAAGTGTGAAGTTTAAATGAGCATGCCTTAAAGAGAGTGTAAGTAATTGGGAGAAAGTATGCTACTAAGAACGACAAGTAAAGGATAAGCTTATGTTTACTTTGTTTTACATCTCGGTATCTCACTCAGGTTCTAAAAAAGTGATCCATAAATTTCATAGTAGGGTTTCTGTATAAAAACATCAAATTCTCTTTGAAATCAGAAAAGTTGAACTGAAGATGTGTGACCTTTTATTTTTTAGGATGTATGAATGTCCGTAAAATTCATGTTCGGTAATCACATTCTGATTATGGCTTGTTTCTTTTATCTTTTATGAATTTGAAATTTATTGTTTGTTTTCAGCCAGCCAAGAGAAAGAGAAATTTGCTATGCAACTGGTCACTTGGTGGAGCCATTTTGCCATAAAATTCAATTTAAGTTAGTGGACAAGCAAGTGTTAAATTATACAAAATTAATGCCTCCTTGTTTTCAGGTTCATATATAAATACATATAATTGGCATTGCTTTAAAATGATTTGTTTAATATACCTTTCTGTGAATTAAAATAGCACAGTATTCTTATAGTATGGAGAGCAAAAAGATTTGTTTATACAAAAGAACCCAGAAATAACTTATTGTGAATTGTTTAGAGTAACAAAGCTCAGACTATTGGGCTATGTAGAGTTTTTCTATTTCTGAAAAATGGCAGCACCTGTAGCCCACATTAGAGTGTAACATCATTGTGATTTAATGCTTACAGTGCACTGCTAAGTGCATGTGTAATACACATACGAAGTACATGTGTAACTGTCGTCATTATTGATCATTCTTATAGTGGGTTGTTTGAAGGTTTTTTGGCTGTTTATTGTGATGACTCCACCAATTTATAAATCCTATAAATATCACTCCATAATCTATTTGCTATAAATTTGTTATCCGTAACTTTCACTGTTTACAGTTTATTTTTAAGTTTGCAAATTAAGAATTTTATCCCACCAGATAAAATCTTAACACTGAATTAGAAATTTCTTCTGTTTTGATAGTAGAGAAATACTTTCTATCAAGAGACTGGGGGAAGAAATTTTAAGATTAAAACATTACAGAAAGGAATGTACAAATGTTTCGTTCTTTACCCCAGTGAAAGTATAAGTCTAAATAAATAAAAGATAAGGCCTGTGCTTCTTGATGAAAAGATAGAAAATGACCAACTTTCTAATGTAAGTTTTCTAGTTCATTATTAATAATTAATTAAACAGAAGTTTTTGTTGCAAAGACTTAAGAAACTGCAGAAAGAGCAATTTCTCAGCTCTACACATGGCATCCTCTTGTTTTTGTACACGGTGCTCATTAAAATTTGTGAAAACAGTTGTTTCTGTAAGTCATGTGGAAAAAAGTCTTGAAATTTTACTACCTTTTTTTCTAGGTAGCAATTACAGTGAAAAATGTGATGTCTTCAGCTGGGGCATTATCCTTTGGGAAGTGATAACACGTCGGAAACCCTTTGATGAGATTGGTGGCCCAGCTTTCCGTATCATGTGGGCTGTTCATAATGGTTTGTGAAGACATTTTTATTTTATGTATATTGCATATTTTTCTTTGGAAAATTGTTTCTCCCCTAAAGAAGACTATTTATCCCTAATATTAAAATGTACAGTTTTTTGTTACCAGAATACTTTTCTGCCATCAGTTTGCCACCTTCTCCATAGCCCCAGAATCAGGCAGGACGAGGCTGGGGAGTGGTCTTGGCCTGTTCACAAGCCTGAGGGGGTCTGCTGGCTCTGTTGTTTAGAGAAAGACCATCAGTCGACAGCCAGAGGCAATGGCTTAGGTTTGGCTCTCTCCAGGGGATAAAGAAGCATTGGACTGGACTCTGTGGAGAAAGTAAAATTTAAAAATGCAATAAATAAAATCTCTCATGTGGTTAAGGTAATTGGGGAGCTGTAGCCTTTTCTCCTAAGGAAGCAAAGATCTCACTGAGGAGAGAAAGCAAAGAATAAAAAGAGCTCTTACTTAAGCTATTCAGAAAGGCAAAACACAGAGAGTGCTTTACAAACTCTTTATCTTTTCATTCATCATTATGAGGTGAGTGCTGTTACTGCCTCATTTTACAGTTTTACCAATTAGAAAACTGAGACCTCGAGAGGTTAAGTAACTTGCCCAAGATCACAAGATTAGTTAAGTGGCATCGCTGAAATTCAAACCAGATCTTTCTGACTCTGATGTCCATATTTTTAAGTTATGTTTACTTAGAGACTCAATGTTCTTGCATCCCTCCTATTCATTTTATACTTCTAGTTAGGATGTTTCTAACCACATATGATAATAGACTACATCTTCTTTATTAATCAGGTTACTTCACATTTGCTTGGGAAAATAAACTCTTCTTGAAGGGAAATTGCTTAGCTTTTCTAACTTTTAATATCACTTTCTGTTATTTAATTTCTGTCACTTGATTAGAATCATTCTGATTAATGCCATTTTAATACACTATTCCACAAGTGATACAAACAAACAATGTGCCTAACAACTTAGGGCATTCATAGATCTCTCAAACTGTACCATTGTCTGAGTAATCCTCAGTGTTTTACCCGTTTCTTGTACTACCTTTTATTTTACTTCCTTGAATGTCATTGTGGAGAATGCTAGAGTATTCACCAAAAGTTTGTTTTCTTTTTCTTTGTCAATTGTCAGTAAATAATTGAATATCATAAAAGAACTAACTTGTAATGGATAAAATTACAAAGATTTCGTTATATTTGAGGCCTTCTTTAAATTAGGGACCTTACTAATAATATTACATACTTGGCAATTACACAAAAGTTGTTAGTTTTCAGCTTATGAAATGATTGATTCACAGCAGCCAAAAGGTCTGCCTCCCACTAAAGAGCCATTTGGAGGTCAGTGAGTACAACACCATAGTGATTTTTTAGGAATGGAAGATGTTTTTCAAATATATTTGAAATTTTGTAATTAATCTGAAAATATAGTTCAAGTTAGATTACCTCAGTTATTTTTCTTAACAAACCACACATTAAACTATTATTTGTTAAAAGAATGTGTATAACACATGAAATATTAATTCCCAGTCTTACTATTATTACCATACCATAGCATATAAAGATTTTAATTTAACTTTCCAAAAGATACAACTTCCCCTTTATGAAAATGTAATATTAACATAAAGGACAAAAAACATACTTCTATTACTCAAAAAAAAAATCTTGAATAACAAGTTCTATAAAATAAATACTGCTTTAGAAATACGTGTAAAGAGCTTACATCATTTTTTGGGTAAATACATTCTTTCTCCTCCCTCCTCTTAATTTTTAATTACAGGTACTCGACCACCACTGATCAAAAATTTACCTAAGCCCATTGAGAGCCTGATGACTCGCTGTTGGTCTAAAGATCCTTCTCAGCGCCCGTCAATGGAGGAAATTGTGAAAATAATGACTCACTTGATGCGGGTATAATCCTTCTTTTGAGGGGCTTTAGGTTTAGGGAAATTTGATGTATACTGAGTTTTAAAGTAAAGGGACATTATTGCTATTTTCTGCTTTATACTTTTTCTGTATTTTCCAAGTTAGAATGGGCATTTATTACTCATAATCAGAGGAAGAAATGTCATTTTTTAAAAAAAAATAATCTGGTTCTATATAATAGAAAAATAACTAGAGTAGGTTTTTGACTTGCTTTTTCTCCTCCTGCTTAACTTAGTGGGTAACTAACTGTGTTTGTTTCTGGACCTGTTGCCTCATCTGTAATGTGAGAGAAGCTAAATTAGGTGATCTCTAAAGCCTTTACAGGACTTAGGAATTTTATGGCTCTAATACTTGCTAAATTTTACATTTTCTTTAGTACAGATCTTCACCAAGCAGCCATGTATGTGGGGCAATAAAGAGGTTACACTCCCAGACACATTTAAGTGATTTTTACCTTTTGGTTTTTCATTGCATATTTTCAACTTTTCATTTGCCATTAAAAAGTTAAACTCTTCTATAACTCATAGAATTTTTAAATTTAGAACAACTGTTTTAAGTGATTATCAGAATTTCCTAGTCTGTAAATCAGACACTTGTAGAATTATTTGAATAATTTTAGGCTTCTCGTTTTTCGTGCACTAAAAATCTATCAGGTGGCAGGTACCTTGACTTTAAAAAGTTAACATATTTATGAAAGTACCTGAATTTCAGAGCAACTTGCTCAGTAAAAGAATCTCTAAGTGATTTCCTAAATGGCCAAAGATTTCATTTGTTCATTCTGTTGAAAATAATTTGGGCAAATCAGCTCGAACTAATCTGATTAAAGCTTACCATCATATTTGGATACCAGCTATATATAGAATCCTAAAGATATATTCATAAGAAAACAACTTAGTCTCTGTAGTCAAGTATCTTAAAAATTGTCATATATACATTGTTCAAATTGTAATTGTGCTTAATATGTGCTTTGTTTAATTTGAGAGAAACTCCTTCCTTTTTTCCCTAAATTCTCACTTTTGTCCAGCACATATTTCTAATATATCTACAGTTCATAGAGGGATATCCATAATCTATCTTTTATATTTAAAAGATTCGTTCTAACAAGTATCCTGTGGTGTACCAGTCTTACTTGTCAGACTAACAACCATTTCAGCCATTTGGAAGTTTACATCATTGCTTTGAGAACATGAATATGTTTTATATAATTGTGAGGAATGATACTATTGTATTTCATATGTTCCTTTAGAGAAATATTTGCTGTTTTCTTCAAGACTACCTAGGCTATGTGTAAAGTAGATACTTAGATAATACATGGCATTGTTCACAATTGAAATTCATAAAAGTAGCACATTATTGTCATTTTTGTAAAATCAAAAACTTAGGTGTCTACAAATTCAGTATATGCCTTAGGGAAAATAAAGCAGCATCTTTGCTACATTCAAATCCCATGTCAATGAAATAATTCAGATGTACTCTTCAATTTTTACAGGATTTGATTTGCATTAAAGAAATTTTAAATTGGATTTACTTTTTTATATATAGTACTTTCCAGGAGCAGATGAGCCGTTGCAATACCCTTGTCAGTATTCAGATGAAGGACAAAGCAACTCTGCCACCAGTACAGGTAAATGGATGGATTAGAAGAATAATAACCTAATGTTTTGTATCTTTCCCATGAAATTATAATCAAGAGGCAACGAATGATGTTCCCATTTACATTTTAATTTCTTCATTTCATATGATTGACTGGTTTGAGTTTCCAGGTGCATCATTCTTTGTAAAGGAATTCAAATTAAAGAGTTTCTGAGGACCTACTTCCAAGTCTTGGAATTTTTGCATAGTTATATATAAAAAGATTGAATATTGTATTGCTATGAGTGTCGTTCTTTATTTGAAAAATAGTTTTTATATAAATACTGATAGATGAAATAGTATTGGAAATTTGTGTGTGTGTATATGTGTGTGTAGCAGCATGTCTTCATCATGAACACCCTACTTTTTGTTCTTTGTAGAAGAATCTAGAGCATTTTATTTAAGCTGTGTTTTAGTTCAGAGTTCCTCAGTTTTCAAAATATGAAGGAGTGGGATTCGTAGTTTATGGTCATCAAAAGAGAGAGTAGAAATAGTATTCTAACTTAGAAAAATTGTACTTCTCAATATATATTTGGCAATACATTATAGCATTAAAACACTTTATTATTAATTTAATTAAAACTACAAGATATATGTGTATGTATATACATATTTGTCTTATACTTAAAATTTTATTTTTATTGACAAATATTTTTACTGGGCTATTTCCCCCACCTTAAAAAAAAAAAATTATATTTAAGCCGATGTAATGTTTGGCTAGTTATTCCAAAATTCCAATTTTACTGAAAATCCTTTTGAGTTGCTCTGAATTTTAAAGTGAACTCTAAAATTCCATTTTTTGCTTCTACTGCTTACTACCTTCAAACCCTCTCCCCGTTTTTATACTATAGCCTTCAATCCTTTGATCTTTTACCTTTTCACTGACCCTCAGTCCTCCTGGGTTCTTCCTTCTTCCCTCCACTTAATTCCAGGCAGTTATTGGAATAAACCTCAGCTTTCTATCCCTTATGTCAAGCTTGCTTGGCTTAAACCACGAGGCTGGTTAAATCTGACACTCAGACTATTTCTTGTCTGTGGCAGTGCAACTGAATATGGCTGGAGATGACACATCCAAATGCCTGTTTAGTGCTTCTGGATAGTTGTACTGTATTTTAGTTCCAGATGACTTAATTTTATACTTTAACCTCTCTCCTCAAACTTCAAACACCTCCTCCCCACTTCTCACTCTCAGCTGACCTTGTTTACTATTTCCCTGAAGAAAATTGGAGTACTCAGACGATAGCTTCCACAAGCTCTTTCATGACATCTGCCCATCTACCTGTATCTGTGCTCATCTACCCTACCTCTTCTGTTACTGTGGCTGAACTGCCCATGCTTCTAGCCGAAGGCAAACCTGTCCACTTGTGCATTAAATCCCGTGTGCTCTTTCTAGCAGTTCTTTCCTCTGTCTCTCGCATCCTCCATTTTAGCCTTTCCACTGGGGTCATTCCCAGAGCATATATAGACTGCATTTTCATTCTCTAGCTGCTTTCCCTCCCATTCTCTCTTGTGCCCACTCCATTCAGGCTTTTGTTATACTGCTACTCCAGAATTGCTCTTGTCAAAGTCACCAGTCATCTACACATTACTAAATCTAAGTAAAGATTTTCAGCTCTCATCTTTTTTGACTGTCAGTAGCATTTGATAGAGTTCATTCATGCACTTTCTTCAGTTGGTCTCCAGGATACTGTACTAACCTGGATTTTATCTTATTAGGTTGGTGCAAAGGTAATTGTGGTTTTTGCAATTATTTTTAACCTTTTAAACCGCAGTTACTTTTGCACCAGCCTAATATATCTCTGGCCACTGTTCTAGCAGTTTTCTGTGCTGGTTATTTCTTACTTTCCCAGCCTATACGTGTTCGAGTGCCCAGGGCTCAGTCTTTTGGCCTCTTTTCTTACCTGTCTACGCTGATTTCCTTGGTAATCTCTAATATCATGGCTTTATATACCATCTATTTGTTGATGTTTTGCTCCATCCTACACCTGAACTCCACACTTACATTCAACTACTTACTTAATATCTAATAGGAACTCAAACTTAACCATTTTCTAAACTGAGCTCCTGATGCTGCCTTCAAACTCACTCCTCCCATCTTAATTAATAGCCACTTCATTCTAATAGTCATCTTTGACTGTTAGCAGACTGCATATGCATTTTGGCTCCCTTTTTGTGCTATTAAATTTCATTTAAAATGGTTTTGGGGGGAGGGTATCTTTATTAACTTGAAAAGGCTTATTAATTTAGCCTTGTTAATTTAGAAAATAATTTAAGTTACGTGTTATTGAATAAAGCATTTGTATTCCCAGCCTATAATCACAAATGT
The DNA here is from genome assembly GCF_057876585.1 of Rhinolophus sinicus. Taxonomy (NCBI): domain Eukaryota; kingdom Metazoa; phylum Chordata; class Mammalia; order Chiroptera; family Rhinolophidae; genus Rhinolophus; species Rhinolophus sinicus. The sequence goes on from NC_142502.1 coordinate 61,021,684, forward strand.
TTCTGCTTTCCTAGGCTCATTCATGGACATCGCGTCTACAAATACGAGTAATAAAAGTGACACTAATATGGAGCAAGTTCCTTCCACAAATGATACTATTAAACGCTTAGAATCAAAATTGTTGAAAAATCAGGCAAAGCAACAGGTTTGTTTTGTTACTAAAAGTAAAATCATATGGTAACCTTACCAGTAGTCATAACGTTATACCAACTGAAATTAATTATCTGCCATTTTCCATTTCACAAGTCATGAATCTTGTTCCGGAAACAGACAGATAAGCTTAAGAGTAGAGACATATAATGAAATTCTTCTACCATTTATTACCAATCAAATTGGTGTTTTTTTTCCTGATGATTGCTGGCTTTGCTAGCTGTTGGTGGTTAGAAATGTAAAATGCCTATTTCTTGGCTGTACTACCCAGTTAAAGGAGTTCACCTTTATCTGTCATTTCATATTACTATATAAAATTTATTATATATTTGCCATTATTGGTTTCAAAATATTTTAAGGAGTGATTGTATTCGTCTTGTCTGAGGCATTTAGGTTAACAAATAATTGGGGCACTTAACTACAAACTACTGGGGACAACCCTTTTCTAAGGGCCAGTATCATAGCTTGCTCTCCCTTATTCCTATAGCTCCCTCTCCTCGAAAACTTCCCTTTCAGAACAGAACAGAATCCGTAAGAGTCCCAATTTGTATCTTCCTCCTTCTAGACTTAGGATTTTAAATCTAAAGAGCTTCAGTAATTCATATTGCTCTGTAATTTTAACAGAGTGAATCTGGACGTTTAAGCTTGGGAGCTTCCCGTGGGAGCAGCGTGGAGAGCTTGCCCCCAACCTCGGAGGGCAAGAGGATGAGTGCCGACATGACTGAAATAGAAGCCAGGATTGCTGCGACCACAGGTAAAAAGGAAATAAAAGTCTGAAAAGGAGTGAAAATGATAGTTTCAGTTGTTTTAATAGTGGGACTATCTGAGGTTTTTTATTGTGTCTTTAAGTTTTTAAAGTAAGAAACAGGCTTACAATATACTTTCTAAGCTTCTAGCAATAATTTATACATTTCTTTCAAATTCCAAATAACGAAGATATGACTTGTAAAATTATTTGGATCATAAAATAAACCTTACTAATTACAGATTTAACAAATATAATTCTTTCAGCTCAAATGTGACCTGAAAAATCTAAGTGAGAAATTGAAATTTTACCTAAACCAGAATGTTTTGGAAGTTTTTAAGTGATTCTACTAGAATTTTGTGTTGAACTCAGATAGAAGCAAATATTTTATTTTGAAATTAGCAGGAAAATGTACTCCAGATCTACATATGATTTGGCATTACTGTCTGCTCCTCCTGCCAGTGGCAAAAATAGCTAAGTTGGTTATGGATAATTCTTCTAACTATAAAATTAAAGATCATGATAATTTTATTCAATATTGAAAAAGCTAACATTTAAATTTCATTTTATTAGTTCTTAAAATGGTTAATAATGGAAGGACTGGTCAGCACAAAAACAATTGTATGTTTTGCTACCTGAGTGAACTTCTAACCTTCTTTTCTAACCAGGTTTCATTTTAGTAATGCTGGTTTAACTTGTTTTCTTTCCGATTCCCCCAGGGGTGGAGGGGCGCTGATTATAAAAGTAAATACATTCTGTTGTGAAAAATGTGGAAATGTAAACAAATCAAAAACAATCTTCCATAGTTGTCTCACTCAGAGATAAACACAACATTTTTGTGTATTTAACTCTAGTCTTTTAACTAGATATGTGTATACATGTGTATTAGCATATGCATTTTTAAACTTGGCTAACCAGATTTTTTTTTTTTTTAGGTCTTTTTTGTCATTCACTTGGTTTTTTCCTAAATAGAATATTCTCATTTTGTGTGGAGCTCTTTTCAGAAGTTGTCCAGAGGACCATCATACTATACTTGTTTTCAACTAATCATGATTACTGATTTTATCAGTTACCATTAGAATTGGGTAGATATAACAGAATATCCAAAATAACAGTGTCTTTAACACATATGCCTTATTTTTCACGGATAAACAAATCTGTGGGTAGGCTCCATGATCGTTAGGCAGCAGGGCTCCTTCGTCCGTCTGTGCCACAATCCTTCCATCCTTGAGGCTTTCATCCTCAAGGTTATTACTTTGTGCTCCAAATGGATATTATAGTTCCAATCATCACATCCATAATCTAGGCGGCAGGAAGGAAGAATTAGGGGAAGGCCAAAAAGGCATATGCCCAAGCTCTTTCAAGGAGCTTTCCCAGAAGTTTCCCAGAACAACTTCCATATATAACGTATGTCATTACCCATAATAATATCGTCAGAGGGCTACATCGCTTCAAGGAACAGAAGGATCTGGGTCTTCTATTGGGGACATTGCTCTCCTGAGGAAAGTCAGGGCTGTTGCTAGAAAGAAGGGAAGAGTAGAGACTGGCAGGGCACCAGCAGTCTCTGCTATGCAGATGAGTCTTCAGAAAACAATCAAGTTGAACGGAGGTCACCAGCCACTCACTAGCCTTCCTGGTCTCTGAGTCACAGTGTGGTTTCTCAGTGTGTGGAGGGAATCTCAGTGTAGTGTCAGATGAACAGTGCACACAAAGACATACACTCACACTTTGGGGAATTTTTTTTTCACTTAAGGGATATCGTTCAAGGTAGACCTGACAAGTAGTGATTGCTACCCTTAAAAAGGAGGTAGTGCTATAATAATAGCTTTATGTCTGCTAGTGTCAACCCCACTTTTATCCTAGCTCCCCATCTCATATTGGAAAATTGACTGGTTTATAATTATGCTTTACAGCAGTGATATTTCACTAGGTTAAAGATAACCACACACATTAAATTACCCTATCCTTTTCATTAAATTACTCTAACGGTAGAACAGGTGCTATTGAACATGCATTGAATTTTACACCATTCAGATTTTTTTTTAGTGAGTTGTCTTACTTTGAAAGGCTCATATTTTCCAGACTTCCAACACTATGTTTAGTGGGAATGTTCCCTAAACTTTGGAAACTACAATATTCAGTTTACCAGAAGTTTACCATACACATTTCATACTTAGATTCAATAATTATCACTTAATCACTGAATTTTACTTTGTAGCGTTCTTCAAGAAACACCTAACTTGAACACATATTCCTGTGTTTATGTAATTAAAACAAATATGGCAGCTTATTTCTTTTAATTCCTGTCTTCCTTCCCACTTTCATCCTAGCCCCCCATCTCATATCAGTGGTTTCACTTAAGTAGATTGTTTCTATCAACATGTTTGAATTTAGCTTCCTCATTACCCTGCAGCTTTGTTTGTCTCTGTCCTTTTTTTTTTTTTTTTCCTGCTAATTAAAACCATGTGAAACATCTTGTATTGGTAGTTGTTTGCTCCTTAATCGTGCCTTTTCTAAGCATGGTTGAAAAGTTAGATAGTTCTGCATGCCATTCTGCATGAAATGTTATTAACATACATATTTGAAAACTATTCTGTTTTTGTAGTTAATTGTTTTCTGTGTTACTATTTGTGGTTGTTTGCATGTATACTGTATATATGTATTTTTGCAGCCTCTTCCAAGCCTAAACGGGGCCACCGTAAAACTGCTTCATTTGGCAACATTCTGGATGTCCCTGAGATCGTCACATCAGGTATCATAGACCACCTGAATTGGTCTAATAACTGTGGAACCGGAATAATGATCCCTAGTACTTACAGAATGCTTCTTGCTCCAATTTTTATAGGACATGAAAATAGATACCTTGCATGTAGTTATCAGGGAGACAGATTGAAAATTGTATACAGTTATCTACACTGAAGCAGGTTTGACAGGATACCTAAGATCTCCAAAAATGAGGCTAAAATAAAAGAAACGGAAGGGAGAATGCCAACCCTGAGTTCTACCAACTTCCTCTCAGCTTTTAAGTGAACAGATGAACTGAACTCAGACCCTTTTTGCACCCAACAGAAAGAGTGAACAACTATTTAAAAATATTTGTTGTATTTGTTGTATTTGGCTCCTTTTCTTTCTAGTTACTACTTTAGGGCTCCCTCTAGGCTTTCTATCCCAGCCTCTTTCTGTTGGTAGCAAGTGAAATATGAAATTGAGAAAAGAGAGTTGCTAAATACCATTTTGCCTTAATTTAGAAAACAGAAACAAAGTAAAACTAAATGAGATTTGCTGTTTTGCATGGTATCTTATCAAAGAATCATGGTCAATTCTGACTTTTGTGTATTACCAGGAGAATCTTCTCAGAGATTACTTGTTTTTATACCTAACTCTCACATGGTACTTCAGTGTCTCAAATTGGTAAATTGCTTTAATTTCTTATGGTGATGATGTTATAGATGAATCTAAATCACCATTTTTTATAGAAACTTAAATAGAATATGTGAACTTCAGTACTGGTTAATATATGTTATCAAAATTATCATTTATTTATCCCTCTGCTTTAGGCTTTTCTTTACTTCTTCCCCCAGATTTTTGATAAGAAAATACACAAATTTCCCCACACGCATTCATGGATATGATTCAATTGAATTCTCCAGCACTCTGTACTTTGCCTGTGGTTGTGCTTTTAGCTTTCTATTGTATTATAGTGACTACCTAGCGGTTGTTTTCTCCTCTGGTAAACTGAAAACTGTGAGGATAGAGTCAGTGTCTTTGTTGTTACTGATTTTATCGGCAGTGTCTGGCTCAATGCCTCACACATAGTGCTTAATATATGTGTGCTTGTTAAACAAATGAACAGACTGTTATTAAGGTCCAGTGGCTAGGAACTAGGATACATATAAAATCTGTATAAATTATAAATATGTATAAAATATAAATTATACAGTTCTTAGGGGCCATTTTGTCTATATAAATTTATTTTACATTAGAGTAATGTTTCTCCTGGTTATCAGAGAAGTCTGTTTTACATCATGGTCACTATTGCTGTTCAGAGAATAAAGTTACCTATTTCTCACATAGTCATTTTATTTAGTGAATCATGGGCTGCTTTCAAAATTAACAAAGTACTTGAGATTTTACCTTCACTTTAGAAGGTCCTATGTTTAAAGGAATAATATTCTGACTAAAGTGACAACATTTAAATGTACATGCTGCTGAGCTGTGATTGTTTTAAATGTTTAAGGGAATCAGGGAAATATAGGCAAATGGTAGTATAATCTTAATCCAGGTCTTATGGGTAAGCATTAAGAAAACACACACACACACACACACACACACACACACACACACACACGGCGAAATAGCCAATATTATATAAGATAACGAGTGAGAGAGAAGAGGAGAAAATAATAGTCTTAGTGTTTCTCAATCTAGGTGAATTTGCCCCCCATGGGACATTTGGCTTGTCTGGAAACATTTTTGGTTGTTACAACTTGCAGGTGCTACTGGCACATAGTAGGCAGAAGCCAGGGTACTGCTACACATCCTACAATGTACCAAGAGCCTCCCACAGCCGAGAATTATCCAGCCTAGAATGTTAACAGTGCCACAGCTAAGAGGCTCTGTATAGCCTATAAAGTAGTTTAAAGTACATCATAACTGACCTTCATAACAGTCTCATAACTGGGGTTACCAGATAAAATTACATCTGACCATTTTACAGATAAGAAACTTAGATCTGATGATATTGAGTGGTTTCCCAGAGCCACACAGCCAGGATCTCAACCTAGGTTTTCTGACCACAAATCCATCCATTTTACCCTCTTTTGGATCTTTTGGATCCTTAAGGATTGCATTAAAGAGAAGCTCATCAGCCAGAAGACCGTCTTTTATGACGTGTGGTCCTTATGGAGTCAGGAAACCTTAATTCTGCTTTTCATTGCCAGAGCAACATTGCTGTCTAAATGGAAATAGTATTCAGTAATGTATTTCATTAAATATTCTTGTTGGGTTTTTCCCCCATAAATATCCAAACATTAATCTAATCAGTTTCACTTTCTTTAATAATAAAAGAATGCAAGCAGTAGAATTGAAATAATTGGACATAAAAGCCTAACATTAATTTGTTCTTAGGTTGTATTTTAAAATTAAATATAAAAATATAACCCATGCTTTGGGAATATCTCAAATATCTGGCATGGACATTTTAATTATAAAAGAAGATGATATTTATTCCCCAAATTTCTTAATATTTTCTAGAATTTTTTTCCCTCAATTTCCCACAAGTTCTATGGTTTTATCATATTTCTCGATATATCTATCAAGAAATAAACTGGTATTAATTAGCATTGTAAGCATTTTTGAAGATACACGTCTATTTTTTATCTTACCTGTTAAAGGTAAGTAGTTTCATAACACTCCTGCTGCCAAATGCAATGTACCAAATCTAATGTACTTCTTGGGGTGAACTGCTGCTTTCTGTAAGAACATTCCTTTATGCATCACAAAAATTTTACATGTACCTACTGACAATGTACAGGTATATCTTTTCTGAAGTATTTGTTGCATCTGGCAATTTTAAAAATGTACCAAATTTTTAAATTTTTTAAATACATACTATTACTCAAAAGTATTTTTTAAAAAATACTCTTTATAGTGACTAAACTGCCTAACCTAGTCATAGGTAAACACATTCAAATCTTGATTTTTATCTGCTCTTCAACACTATTTTCTATTATGCCATCATTCATGAGGAAGAGCAAGCAACCTGTGGTTAACGACAATATTCATCAATTTAGTAATCTCTTGGGTCATGTATAAATGGACCTTTAATACCTCAGGGCTTCCTATGGGTCACACTACACGATTTTTAATAACTCTTCTACATTGACTGTGGCTCTGAAGAAGTATTAGTGAAAGAATATGGAATGTGTGGCAGCCTAAATGAGAATATATATTTTAAAATTACATATTCAGTTTACCATGAAGCAATGCTCTAATACAGCAGTGTAAAGTGCTATACAAATTTTTTTTGTTAGTTTCAGGTGTACAAAATAACAGTGATTAGACATTTATATAACTCACCAAGTGATAACCCCAATAAGTCTAGAACCCATCTGACATGACATGGTTTTTACTATTATTATTTTTGACTGCATTCCCCATATTGCACATACATCCCCATGACTATTTTATAACTACCAATTTGTACTTCTTAATCCTTTCACCTTTCTCACCCAACCCCCCCAAACCATCAGTTTGGCCTCTGTATCTATGAGTCTGTTTCCTTTTCGTTTGTTCGTTTATTTTGATCTCGCATATAAGTGAAATTATATGTATTTGTCTTTCTCAGTCTGACTTACTTCATTTAACACAATACCCTCAAGGTCCATCCATATTGTTGCAAATGGTAAGATTTCATTCTTTTTTATGGCAGAGTAATATTCCTTTGTATATATGTACCACAATTTCTCTATCCGAGCCTCTGTTGATGGACATTTTCAGTTATTTCCATATCTTGGCTATTGTGAATAGTGCTGCAGTGAACATAGGGGTGCATGTGTCTTTTTGAATTAGTGTTTTGGATTTCTTTGGATAAATACCCAGAAGCAGAATTGCTGGGTGATAAGGTAGTTCTATTTTTAATTTTTTGAGGAACCTCCAAACTTTGCTGTAGTGGCTGCACCGATTTGCAATCTCACCACCAGTGCACGAGGGTTCCCTTTGCTCCATATCCTCACCAACACTTGTTTATTCATTTATTGATGACAGCCATTCTGACACCAGTGAGGTGATATCTCACTGTGGTCTTTATTTGCATTTCTCTGATGATTAGTGATGGTGAGCATCTTTTAATATGTCTGTTGGCCATGTGTATGTCCTCTTTGGAGAAATGTCTATTCAGGTCCTCTGCCCATTTTTAATTGGATTGTTTGTTTGTTTTTGGTGTTGAGCTATAACACATTTTTTAAATCTTGTGTATTTTACACACGAAGAGAACAGTTTCCCACAACTTTTAAAATTCAAAACTTAAGGGTTTCTAAATTTTTAACATTTTGGTTAAGAAATGTCTCCAAGAAAATACAGTGCTGATTTTTACATAAAGAGAATTCTTCAGGAAGTTTGGAAAACAGTAAAATCAGAGTAGTTAAGGTAAGGAAAACTGAGCTTACTTAAGCCAATAAGGAAAACCACAGGAGTGACTGGGACCCAAATGAGCAGTCTCAGGAGGCACTCGATATCCTTCAAATACTAGCTCAGGAAATCAGTTGTACTTAAAAGAACAGCTTTCAGAAGAGATGGATTCTGCTTTTGTGACATTGTAGAAACAATTGAATTGACCTATAAGCTGCTATTCCACAACCCTTTATTTTTTGAAGGGTGGGGAGGGGTGAAGGGTAAGGTAGGGATGTGGTATATTCCTTTTGTTGCTCTTGGAAAAGTTATTTTAAGAAACATTATTTGTTCTCTATAAAAAGCCATGAAAGTTCCAGAATCCATTACAGAATAGAATACGAAGGACATCATTTCAGATTTCAGATTTCCTTGATCAGGCATCTTGACATCATATTGCCCTCTTTTCTACTATTTTTTTTTTTCATTTATATTATTACCATGTGTAACATAGGTATACACATATCAATGAACCAGGAAAAATGTAAAATGAGTTTTTAAATTACTGTTTAGTTGCAAAAAAATTCAGAATCTAAATTTACTAAGAACACACTCAGTAATTTTCATTTGCAATAATAGGAGTTTGATTTTTTACATTCATATTTCTAAATTATGACCTAAAACTTAATATTGGAGCAACAAGTATTCGTTGATTGCAATCCTTTTTTGTTTTGTCTGAACTATTTGCCAGATGGTTTCTGTCATGGTTATGCTAATTAAAATGTATTGCTTAATATTGCTTGCTTTGACTCATGCTCTAGCTTAAAGATTTCTCATTTTATGGCATTTGTTAACTGTCAGCTCTTCTTTATCCTATTTCCTTAAAAGTTTTTACTTCCCTTTCCTCCTACCCTTACCTAGATTTGAGTTTGTTTTTGTTGTTACTGCAATGGTGATGTAATGATTTTTAGACACATGTGCTGGGTGGTTCCCCAGATTCACAAATGTTGCTTGTCTGAAAAGAGAATCCAGACACTTTCACAAGCCTGTCTCATCGAAGCTAATTTTAGAATGATTGTGTTGAATGAAATGTGCCTAAAATTGCTTGTTAGTCATGGTGGTGGGAATCCTTTTTGTCCTTGGGAAACAGGGATAGTGAAAAGTTTTCACAAAAGTATCTTAGTGTGCCTGATTCGATAAATGTGCAGTTTATTGTTGTGTTAGTGTGTAATCAAAAGTTGGAACTTGGAAAAATGAAATTTGAAGTAAATTTGAGTTATGATTTTACAAAGAATTCTAAAACATAGCTTAAAATGGAAAAGAGTGATGATGATGTTTTATACTTTTGAGGGTGGCTGTATATTTGAGTTGTATTCACTACGCATTTATTGCATTAAACGTTATTCTGTTGTACGGTCCTTTTAGGTTATCTGCAAAATAAAATAGGACCACATGGATTAAGATGCTAAATTCTACTGCTGATTGTTTTAAAATAAGCTGCTTAAGATTATGGAAATACAGATTTTAAGAATGAATTCTGTCTGCTAAGGAGGCCACAACTATTAGAGTACAAGTTCTCAGGGCTGCCCACTAATTGAGAAATTACATAATATAGCTTTGAGTCAAAAGAATTTTGAATATTGGATTGTGTCAGCTGTTACTTAATATTTTGGTGTTTCCTTTTAGATAGCTGATCTCATCTTAGAAGACACTGTATAAACAGCCCTATTCCCAAATAAAAGTGCTGAGTGAAACTTGCTTAATTCATTCTCTTTTGCTGGTTACATTTATAGAATTTTTTCATAGACTGATTTTTAAATTATTATTAGCATAGAAGTTCCTAAAGCAGGATTAACACAATAGCCCATTTAAACAAGCTGTATATTTGAGAGCAGAACGAAAGTCATTCATCTCCAATAGGAAATTAAAGAGTTGTTCACAACCAATAAATTACCTGATTCTGACAAAGACTAATGGAATTAAGTAAGTGTGACTGAGTTTAATAATATAAGTCTAAGCATCCTTACAGGCCCTGAAATGAGCACAAGGTCCTGCTGTTGGTTAAAGTCAGTCATGCCTCACAACCTGCTAGCTGTCTTGCTGTAGAAGCTCTAACGTAAGGCCCTTGAAATAGGCCCCATCCCCCAAGCATTCATCTATTTAAATACATGACAGAAGATGGTAGAAGAGAGTTCAGCAGCTATTCGTGTAGTAGGAGTGGTTATTGAATTAGGACATACTTTGTTGTAGGCCAGCAACTTTTGAGTTAAAACACTGCAGCTGTTTCTCTTCCTTTCCTTATATCTTTCTCTCTCTCTTTTTTTTTTTACAATAAACTCTTTTTCTCACAGACATTTTGTGTAAATCCAAGGAGGAACAAATTCCAACTTCCTACTATAGCAGTTATGTCCTTATTGTCTGTCTGAATAGAAAAATAAGTATTTTACTGTTTTTTATTTGTTAAAAGGCAACGGACAGCCAAGGCGTAGATCCATCCAAGACTTGACTGTTACTGCAACAGAACCTGGTCAGGTAAGACTTAACATTTGAATTCTCAGTCTTTGAAGAAGAATAATGAGCAGAAATCAAGAATTAACTATATTCTACAAAATTAGTTTTATGAATAGACCCAAAATTGTGATAAAGAAGTTCATTGGCATTTGACCTTAACTACTTAGGAAAAAAAAAATCTGGATGCCATTACTAACTTGAAGGATAATTTATGAAAGGTTGATTAATTCATTAATGCTCTGTGTATGTTACCATGCTATGTGTTTATATATCCCATAATAAGGAAGTACTCGATTTTGTAATTTAACAATTTGTCATTATCCTTGTCCTTTAAAGGGAATCATTAACTATTTCCCCAATAAGATGTCACTCCTCTGGGATCACGTAAGACTCTGACATACCTGAAGGATTCTTAATGTCTTTTACTTTGTAATATTTACTGGATTAATGTTTTTGTGAAATATCCTAAAGACAGTATTTACTAAGCAGATGGATAAACTCTAGAAAGGCTTCTGTTCCAGATGTTAAGATTTTCATCCTTCATCTTTATATTTCTGGATGCTCCTCTAACCTCCCCTTATCTCTTTATGGCTGCCTCTTTGTAGCTGATCCAGACAGTGCTATAATTTAAGCCATTACTGACTAGTACAGAGTTTTAAACAACCAAGTATTAAAATTACAGCTCAGTCATTGTTTTTTCCTCCCTTATTCAGATTGGCATCGTATATAATTTATATCATATTCTTAAAATGAATGAGAGCTCATTATGAGGTGTTCATTGATTTATTTTCAGTTATACAGAAGTAAATTTTATGAGTGAATACAGCATACATCTGAAGTAATAAAATTATCCCATGGTCTATATTCATGTAAAATTATATAATTATATACTATAAACAATGTGATTTACTTTATGGTAAAATGTATTAGTACTTTTTGTCCTAGAAAGGTGTTTTCTTATTTCATTTTTATAACATACTTTAAGTTTTGGAGATTCTTTGTAGTCATTAATAAAAATTTGAAAGCCTTTTTGGCTATCAACTAACAAAAACCACTTAAGATATTTAAGTGATAAATATCTTTGATCTTCATTTATATCTGGAAATATTTATTTCTCACAGAGCCTATACACACACTCATACACACATACATTATATATACATGTATATATACACACACACATACATATATACATATGTACACACATACACATACAATTTATTATATACAGAGGGTACCAAAAAATGTATATAGATTTTAAGAAAGGAAAAAACTGTATTAAAATTTTATAATAATAATATATACCGATAACAAAAGCTAAATAAATGCAAGTCATATGTATACATTTTTTTGGCACCCCTGGTGTATATACACACATTCATGTTATTATATATTTTATGATATTAAGTGACTGTAACCCTTGATTTCATTTATTTAATAGCAGTTTTTTCAGTATATCTGCTTTTGTGAGACCCCAGAAATTTTGAATGAAGTTTCCCACTTTTCTCCCCCTCAAATAGTTAAAGTATTGATTAGGGCATTTAGTAACAGATAGTTTGACATCTGGTATTTGCATTGATTCCTTAGAGGTTTGATGAGATCAGCCTTTTTGACTCTCTTTATTATTGGCATTGATATTCCAGGTATAAGAAACTCTAGCCCCAATGTTCTCACATTGACTGGGAATGAAAAGCTTGCCCTTAGACATTCAGGAGCATCTGCTAGTGCAAGTGCTTTCCTCTGTACTCCAGTAAAGGCATTGCTATAAATCAGGCCCTATCACCATACCAAGCCTACTTATTTCCTCACAAATTGTGTTACTCGAGGTTATGATTGTTACGCTTTTCATTTACCATACCTTCAGGTAGTAAAACACTGGAACTGAAGCAGACTATGATTGTGGGACAGTCATTTGCGTGAATTGTCATGGACTATTCCAAAAGATTTGGAGTGAGGGGGCAGTTTGATATGCAGTAAAATATGTTCTAAAATAGGTAATGTCTAGCCACTGTATGATCAGTTTTTAAAATTGACTCACTCTTCCACTTACTTTAAGTATTAGTAACTTAAAATGCCTAATACCTAGTTTGGGATGAGAATGACAAGCAGTAATCCTAATGTACTATGAAAACATTTTCCCCTGAAAATATTATAATTGACCATTAAATATTTTATGTACTCATGAAAATAACATTCATTATTTGAAGAAGAAAAGTATGCACAATATGAATTTTCAAAATTAAAGGTATAGTTCTTTTTAAAGTCTGGCTAAGCGGCGATTAAACGTATGCATGAGGATTGTGTTTTGACCATGGAGATTGCTAAAGAACATGAAGAAGAAAAGCATTTACCCACCTACTACAAGCATCAGAGGAAGAGAGAGAACTTACCGATAGTTTACCATTGCATCTCATAGAGGAAAGGGAACTGAACAGAGTTTCTACTTTGGCTCTTGATCTTAATAAAATCACTTAGACTTTCATCTGTAAACTAAAATTAAATTGGTTGTTTTTATACTGCCACTTCTGTTGAGAGGAATAGTGAACAAAACAAGCTTCTTAATTAAAAGTAGTTGTGTAAGTATTTCTTAAACTTACAACATACAACTCACTTTTAAATTAATTAATTCAGGTTTTTATTAATTCAGGAAGCTTATTAAGCATAATGAATCTGGACTCCTAACCACTTTGAAAAGGTACTTAGAAATTAAAAAGCAGCCCAATGTCCAGGAGCGGATCTGACATTGAGGCTTCAGTGTTAGAATGTAAAGTTTCTCAGAACACCAGTAGGCAAGGTTATGTTGAGACCATGACAAGATGAGCCAAAACAAGACCATTTTATAATGTTGTGTAAGCACAGACAAAAACAAGGTCCCTCTGCCACCCCCAAGATGCCAAAGCATTGCCCTCTCCCAGCGGATGTGAGTGACTGCGGCTTCTTCACCAGGCGCAGCTCTGTCCTCACTCATCTTCCCTCCCTGTAGAATCGCCCCTGTTTTCTGACTAGGCAATCTACAGTGAACCCTTCCTTCCATGGAGCCTCCCAAAAATCACAAAACAGAATCCCAAATCCTATAAGCTCTTTCTAAAACCCTTTTCCTGAGACACCCCACTGTGCCCCCTGGTGAGCTTTCTACTTCACTGCAATGAAAACTAAACCCAATTCATCCCACATGTGTTCCTGGTGGTCTTTGGCTGGAGGGTGTTTGCTACCAAGGCCCACTCTCTCCAAGGAGCTTATTTGGGCAGATCAGACTTATGCCCAGATCAGTTTTAAAAAACTAGTAATAACAGGTGCCATTTATTTATTGCACACCAAATTTGTGCTGGTCGAGCCTTTAATATATATTATTTAATCTTAACACTGTAAATGTGGAGTTGTTTATTTTCCTCATTTTGCAGATAGATAAACTGAGGGTTAGACAAACTTACCTAAGTCTCTTACTTCCCTGACACCGGTCAGTAATTGCTATCACCCAGTTTTGAATCCAAATCTGATTCCAAAGCACACAAACTCTACACTCTGTCATTTCATCTTGCATATAAATTTGAATGTTAACGCATTCCAAAGTAATCCTAGATCTCTTCAAATTCAAATGTTTTGGCTTCTGATAGTCTGCATTGTCATTATTATTTAAATAGTTTTCAGCAATGCTGAACTTCAGCTGTATCTCATTGTTGTGCAAGGCTAACCTACCGTGAATAGTGGTGGTTGCACAGATTTATTTTTTACACATCTGGGTGAGCCTTTCTATGTTTCACTAAAAATATATTTTCATGTATACCTGTATACCCCTTCTGGAAATATATCCAATATAGATCTAGTTTCAAGATTTCTCTGGAGGGGGCTTGAGTCAATGAAAATCACAACTGCAAGATGACACAATTATGGTTACTTAGAGAACTAGACATACTAATAACTACCATGTTTCCCTGAAAATAAGACCTAGCCAGACCATCAACTCTAATGCGTCTTTTGGAGCAAAAATTAATATAAGACCCCGTCTTATTTTATTATAATGTAAGACCAGGTCTACTATAATATAATATAATACCAGCTCTTACATTAATTTTTGCTCCAAAAGACGCATTAGAGCTGATGGTCCCTGGTCTTATTTTCGGGGAAACACGGTATATTTCAATATGGGCTTTAGAATCTTACTGTTACTAGTCAGGTATGCAACTTTGGGCAAATTCCTTAATTCCCCTGAGCTCCAGCAACCTTATCTGCTGGTGGGGACCATGACACCCACACTTCGGGGTTCTTACAACATGTGACAACACCAGACATATAACAGATGCTTAATGCGTGTTGTGTGCTGACTCCCCATAGTGTGCTTCCCAGGGTTCTTACCACTTCCTTGCTCTCACTATAGTGTACTATCCAAAAGTAAAACAAAAACAGCACTTGGAAAAAAATAAAATCTGTTGGCATTCTGTTCTTTCTGTATCATAAGGGAAGCTCCTGTCGGGATCATGGAAGGTATTTGCTTTGTCCACTGGTGGTAATTTGCCCCTGCGGTTTAAATTTGGCTTAGTATTCTATTGCTGCCCTAAATTGCTATGTGGCATTTCTGTACTCTCGTAACCACTTTCATATCCAATCCTTGTGGTAAGTCAAGTTTCTCTATATCTCTTAAACTTTGAAGTATATATAAGCATAGAAAAGTAATTGTAAATGGCCTTTTATCACATATCTAGAGACATATTGTCATGTTATTTTTATTTAAGGGATATAATTTATTATACTACTACTTTTGTCCATCCTCAATCTGTAGCTTCTTTAGTGTAAATAATTTTCTGTTAAAGCTCTAAATCAGAAGCTTCCATAATAGTTTTAAATAGTTCCTGGTTCATAGTATAACTTTCTATTGGAGAATTTAAAGACCAACGAAGAAGAATAAAATTCTACAATTTCTTTGTAATAAACTGTAGTGAAGCCAGAATTAGACTGAGCCTATACCTTCAGATTAGAAAGAATGTTTTCAATATACCCCGTCATGTATAGGTTTAATTGAACTATCTGTGACTGTCATAATGGAGGAAGTACCCTTGTAAATCCCCATTACCAACTGATACCCATCTCTTTTTACTATTTATATTAATCAAATTTTACTTAAGCAAGAATATTATATGAATCAACATTTAATCTCTGTGTTTTGTGCTTGTATAATTTTAGCGGCTAAGATTTCTGAGGGTTTTAAATAGCTTTAAAATGTCAGTCTAACTGGTAGCACTTGCCATAAATTCTTGCCTTATGAAAATATTTTCCCAGTCTTTCAGGTGAGACATAAAAAGAAGCAAAGCTTTATTTTTGTCTGTAAAATAACTCCCAATTTCTTTTTATAAATATAGAGATAAAGTTCTGGTAAAGATCCAATTTTCGTTCGTGTCCACTGATGGTAATTTGCCCCTGCGGTTTAAATTTGGCTTAGTATTCTTTTGCTGCCCTAAATTGCTATGTGGCATTTCTGTACTCTCGTAACCACTTTCATATCCGATCCTTGTGGTAAGTCAAGTTTCTCTACATCTCTTAAACTTTGAAGTATATGTAAGCATAGAAAAGTAATTGTAAATGTCTTGAAGGAAGGAGCAACCTAAGTGAGTTAATAGTTTGAGAACATTTATGGCCATCAGAATTTTACTAGTGATTATTTTTTAAAAGTAGCTACTATAAAATAAGATTTCTTTCATAGGAGGTTGTGAGCAGTAACATAAATTTAACCCACAATCTAGATTTAAAAAAAAAAAAATTCTCAGATACTTGTTCCTCTTATTTATACCTTTTATTTTTCAGGTGTTCAAAAAATGCATTTGTGGCTTGTTTTTAATTATTTCTTTGTTGTTTTTTTTTATACAAACATGTTAGCATATTATGTTATTCATTGAGATACCGGTTTCTTGAAATGTGAAGACTTACTTAGTTAATTTTGGATTTAAATTTAGCTCGTTAGATCTTTTCTTATAGCTTTAAAGAAAAGACCAGTTTTGAAAGTTGACCTAAAAGTATTAGCCTACTTTCTTAGTTTTATAGCTATAGGAAATCTCAGGCAGAACAAATGAGTGTGCACATGAGGGGCTATCTAAGAGTTTCTTGGAAAGTAGAAGGTAAAAAGCAGTAAGTGGCAAAGAATTCTTTTGGGACAGATATAAACTTAAGGATCACTATAAGTCATACTAGTCCAAGTAGGATTATTTGTTTTAAGATGACAAGTGTTCAGAGGCTTTTTTTAATATACAAAATCCATTTTTATATTTTATAAACCTAATTATTACTTGTACTATATCTTGTTTAATTTCTCATAACTGATACAAACACTTTTTTTTCTTCTTGAACTGTTAAAAATATTAAGATAAAATTAGGTTGACTATAAAACCCTCCTCTGCTAGCACTTTGAAGAAAAATTATTCTTGTTTTACAATTGAAATTATAACTATGGTCAAATCAGTGTACTCTTTTTAAATCACAAGACTTGCTTTCAGCCAAAAAGGTTAAAAGGACTCAGTAATAATGTCATAACAGCCATAATTGTTTTACCAAGGGTAGTAGCATCCTAAAAGTAAGAGTTACATATTTCATCACTTGTTCTCTTTGGTGTTTATTCTTATTCTTATATACAAAATATAAGGCTTATATACAAAAGGTATATAAGCCTAAGCCCCAGTATTTATTTGTTTGTTTGTTTATATTAAATTTATTGGGGTGACATTGGTTAGTAAAATTGTATAGATTTCAAGTGTATAATTCTATAATACATCATATATGTATATGTGTGTGTATATGTATACATATACATATATATACATATGTGTGTGTGTGTGTGTATATATATATACATATATATACACACACACACACACACACACACACACACACATACACATATGTGTGTGTGTGTATTGCATTGTGGGTTTACCACCCAAAGTCAATTCTCCTTCCTTGACCCCCTTTACACTCTACTACCTCCACCCCCCCATTCTCCCCTTACCCTCTGGCAGCCACTAAACTGTTGTCTGTTTCTATGAGTTTTAGTTTTTCTTGTTCATTTGTTGCTTTCAGTTTTATATCCCACATATGAGTGAAGTCATACGGTTCTCAACTTCTGTCTGATGTGTTACTCTTAGATAATCTTAAGATCCATACATATTGTTACAAATGGCAGTATTTTATCTTTTCTGCAGCTTAGTTTAATATTCTATTGTAAATATGTACCACATCTTCTTTGTCCAATCATTTATCAAAGGACTCTGGTTGTTTCTATGTCTTGGTCACCGTGAATACTGCTGCAATGACCATAGGGGTACATATATCTTTACAGATAAATGTTTTCAGAGTTTTGGGGGTAGATACCCAGAAGAGGGATTACTGGGTCATATGGTAATTCTATTCTTACTTTTTTGGGGCACCTCCATAGTTTTCCACAGGGGCTGTACCAATTTACATTTCCACCAGCAGTGTATGAGGGTTCCTTTTTCTCCACAGCCTCTCCAATGCTTGTTAGTATTTATCTTGTTGATGATAGCCATTCTAACTGGGGTGGGGTGGTATCTAATTGTGAGCTTGATTTGCATTTTCCTAATAGCTAGTGAAGGGGAGCATTTTTGATTTATCTGTTGGCCATTTATATGTCTTCTTGGGAGAAGTGTTTGTTCAGGAGCTCTGCCCATTTTCAGTTGGATTGTTTTTCTGTTGTTGAGTTGTAGGAGTTCTTTATGTATTTTAGATATTAATCCCTTACCGGAGGTGTTGTTTGCAAATATCTTCTCCCATTCGGTTGGTTGCCTCTTTGTTTTGTTGATTTCTTTTTCTGTGCAGAGCTTTTTAGTTCAATACAGTCCCATTCATTTATTTAGCTTTTATTTTCATTGCCTTTGGGGTCAAAGTCATAAAATCTTCTCTCAAGACCAAGGTCCACAAGTTTAGTACCTATTCATTTAGTACCTACGTCCATACATTTTATTGTTTCAGGTCTTATATTTAGGTCTTTGATCCATTTTAATTTTTGTATGGTGACAGATAGCCGCCTAGTTTCATTCTTTTGCACATGGCTTTCCAATTTTCCCAGCACCATTTATTGAGGAGGCTTTCTTTTCACATTGTATGTTTTTAGCTCCTTTTTCAAAAATTATTTGCCCATACACATGTAGGTTTATTTTGTACCAGTCTCATTTCTGATGGCCAGCAGCTTATATTATCATTTTCTTCAATGAGTATTTATTATGTGGTTATTGTATATTCAGCAGTTTCCTAAATCCTGGGGAGTATAATACAAAAGTACACATGATCTCTGCCCTTAGGAGATTATAATGCTTTTGTGAAATCACAAACATTGAAAGTAATATAAAGCATTGCTGGCTCAAGTTGAAGTTTCTATAGGAATGGACTATAAATACAGCCAAAATTCAAAGAGAAAAAATGTCTTTGTGATTGGGTTTAGTAACTGAATATGTTCTATAAAAGAACTGTGATTTTGACCCAGAGGAGGAATTATTAGGTGCTACAAGTCTACTTATCTACTCCAATCTTACACTTACAACACCCCAATTATGTGCCATTAAGTGAGCATTTTTATTGTGTCAAGACACTTCAGGTACATTATTTCATTTGATTTTTTTTTACAACCTGATAAGGTAGGTAATACTGTCCTCATTTTACTATTGACTCTTAGAGGTTAAATAACTTACCTAAAGCCACACTGCTAATAAATGGCAGACCAGAAACTCAAACTCTGGGTAGTATTGTCTCCAAGGCCTGACTTCTTAGCTGTTGCTACTTCTCATCCACACTTCATAAATGAAGAGCCTAAGGCTCAGAGAGGCTGAGTTATTTGTTCAAGTTCACACAGCTATAAATGGCAGATCTGAGATTTAAACCCACGTCTCCAAAGTATTAGACTAAATCATGTGAATTTGCTATTTGACTCTTTTTGACCTATAAAAATGGCAGTTTTATATAGTTCATTTTCATATGTTCTCGTTGCACTATAGTGTATTATCCTTGAATGAACATAGGGGTCAAGATTAAAAGCAGGGCGGGAAGCAAGGGCATAATTAATTGTCAGAGGAGAGAGAATCGGATAGGTAGGGTAAACCTGCCCATGGAGGCTCAGTAATGCCAGAGTCAGAATTTCAGAACTGATCCAATAACAGCCAAATAAATGAACGTTTTGTATTCTGCATTCTGCTACGCACTCCTCATTTTCAAACATAGGTCTGGTCTTGTGTGCAAAGAACTAAGGATGTAGCAAGTATGAGCACATAATGTTGAAGGGATCCTGAGCTGGTCTTTATGGAATGGAGAGGAATTAGCCAGGAGGAGAGAAAAAGAGAATGAGCATCTTGATACAAAGGGTTCCTTTGTAATGTGGCATTAATGAACTAAGCTTTTGGAAAGACCTGTGCGATACAGAGTTTTAAATTGTTTATGGTAGAGAAAAGCCTTTTGGAATTTCTGAAGCAATTTCACTAAGTATCCAAGATGAAAGTAATGTTACATCAGTTTTTCTTTTCTTCTGAATTATTTTATGGTTTAATCTTTGACGTTGTTATAAAAAAGCCTTTCACTATTTAGTATCTTAAATCCATTGTGCATTTTCAAGGCTTAAAATCACAGAATTTTAGCCCTGGATAGAACACTAGAAGTCATCACATCCTTAACCCAATCCCAACCTCTTTCCAGATGAGGAAAGCAAGACTTCTTGAAGTAAACTAAATCAGACATTACACCACAAATTATGGTTCTAATTAAACTCTGCTAATTTCTACTTAAGAGTACTTTATACTACTGTATTGAACTTATTTTTACTTGATGCAATCTTTGAGTGTTTCTATGTTTACATATTGCAACTGGATGTAAGATTCTAAATGTTTGGGGGTTTTTTATGTTTAATTTGTATAACTCCATGTTCTTATTTTTGAGTCTCCTATTGGGAATTCAAGAAAAAAAGATGCTTTTTTAAAAAATTTCTATGAAATTCATTTTATGTCCGTTAGAGTTTTTAATACATAAAATACAGAGAATCCACGTAATACGTAAGCTATGAAACCTGATCATAAAATGAACACTTACGAACCCACCACCCAACTTAGGAAATGGAACATGATCAATACCTGTGACTCCCTGTGTATTCCTCTCCTGTGGCCTCCCTGTCTTCTTCTCGCCAGCCCCCAATGCCATTTTCTATTGTATATTACGGTTCTAGATTTTCTATAAATATTCTTCATCTGGTTAAGAAATTCTCTTCTCTTAAATGAAATTTAAGTTTGTTAAATGGATGTCAAGTTTTATCCAATGCTTTTTATGCAACTACTGAAGTGTTTCTCATTTAATCTGTTAATGTGATGAATTGGATTAATAGAATTCCTAATTTTAGGTGACCTTTGCATTTGTAGAATAACTTCATACTTTTAAATTATTATTGCTAATATAATTTTTTGAACTTTTAACTTTTGCATTTTTTTTTATAAGTGAAGGTAGCTAATAATGTTTGTATACTGTCCGTATTTATTGATCAGTTTTTACTGCCTTCACAGGATCAATCAGGAAGTGTTTCTTGTTTTTTTCTAGAATAATTTCTTTAAGATGGAAAAATGTCATTTTCTTGATGTTCGATAGAACTCACCTATAAAACCGTCTGGGTTTGGTATTTTCTATAATGTATAAAAATTTTGGTAATTTATGTTTTTGTAATTTGTCTATTTCACTCTAAGGGCTTTTTGGTTTTTTAATTTTATTTACTAACCACAAAATTTTTATAGTATGTCCTCATTCTTATTTTATTTCTTTTGAGAAGCTTATAGCTTAGTTCTTTTTCTAACTATGTAAGTTAATTCCTTAGCTTGTCAATTATAACTGCTTCTGATTTTTTTCATATAAATATGTAGAATTAAACATGCTTCTCTAAGTGCTTCTTTAGTGGCATCCCACAAGTTTTAGCATGATTCAAGTTAAAATTCAGTTCAAATATTTTCTATTTTACATTTTTTTCTTTGACCAATAATGAGTTATTTAGAAGTATTTTTAAATGTCTAAACATGGGGGTTTTTTTTAAGTTACTTTTGAATTAGTATAAAAAATGTTTTAAATGACACTAAATTTTTAAAACTTTTTTGAGATATGTTTTATAGCTCTGTACATGATCAGTTTTCATAAATGTTAAGTGCTTTAAAAAATGTGTATTTTCCATTTTTTACTCATAGGCATAGGGTGCATATAATAGATCAAGCTTGCATTTTATGGAGTTCAGATTTTACTGTGTGAGCATTTTGATTTTTGGTCTGCTCTGATATATCATTTACAGAGGATCATTAAAATATCTCACTGTGATCGAGAATGTATCCCTTTCTCCTTATAGTTTTATTGCTTTGTTTAGAAGCTACATAGGTACAGTCTACGTTGTAATAGGTACAACATATAAATTTTGAATTGTTATATACTGAATTGAATCACTTACGTCTCTTTCTCTAATAATTTTTTGCTCTAAAATATATTCTCTCTAATATTAATATAGCTATATAATATTATTTTGGGTAGTTTTTGTCTGGCTATCTGTTTTTGATCCTTTAACTTTGTTTTCTCTATCTCTGTGAATTGGATATGTCTCATAAACAGCACTTAATCCAGCCTGACAATCTGATTTTTTAAGTATCTTGAGAGTGTAATCCATTTACATTTATTATGGTTACTGATAAGTATTTTTCTCTCCTATTTTGTACTTTATTTCTCTTCTCCTTTTTTGCCTTCCTCTGGATTCAATATATTTCCCATTCCATTACTTTTCTCTCTGATTTTGGAGTTATACATATTATTACTTTTAATAATTACCTATGAAATTTTAACACTCATGCCCAACCTAAAGTTAACGTTTTTACCCTCATCCTGAACACTATAAGGATTTTTAAATCTATGTTCCTCTTGTTGATGCTATCATTATCCAGATTTTAGTACCATCTTATTTATTTGTTTGGTAATTCTATAAATTAGTCATTATTTCCATTATTAAATATTTTCAGTGTGTGGATTCATACTTGTGTTTAGCAGTAATCCTGATTAGAACTTGGCCCTTCCATCAGGGAAAATATTTTCTTCTCCCTGAACAACATGCTTTAGAAATTCTTATGGTAAGAGTCTAGTATGAATGGTAGACTCAGTTTTTGCTCATCTGAGAATGTCATTCTGACCTCATTCTTCACATTTTTGTTGGCTAAATAATTCTATGTTGGCAATTATTTCAGCAGTTTGAAAATATTCTACTTTGTTCTGGCTTCTCTTGTTGCTATTGAGAATCTGTTATTCTTTTAGAGATAACCTATCTTTTCCCTCTGGCTACTCTTTACTGTCTTCTATTTGTCTTTGTTTTCTAGAATTTGGTTATAATATGTCCGATGTTTAACTCAACATTGTAGGTTTTCTTATTTGTTCTGCTCAGGATTTGTTACGTTAGGGATGTGTTGTGTCTTCCACCAATTTTGTAAATTTTTTGTGGATTCACAGTGGATGCATTTTCTCCCCTCCACCCAGAGCCACTGCCAAGACAAATTTACTTGCTGTTTTCTTTTGTACGGTAGATTTCTTTTCCTAGTTCACTCTTTCTCTAGCATGAAGCCTTTCTTGGGTTTTAGCTTTAAGCATGGGGGTTCTCTAGCCTTAACTCCCATCCTATAAAGGCCCGGAACTGTACACCTGTTCCTCTGAGTGCAGCAGGCAGTCAAAACAAAAGCTGTAGGTTATTGGTGTTCAATATGTGTATGTATATATTTGTGTGTGTGTGTTGTGTGTGTGTGTGTGTGTGTGTGTGTGTGTGTGTGTCTGAGAGAGAGAGAGATCTTAGAGGATTTACTTGGTTTTTTTGCAAGAGTATTGTAGGACTTCTACTTGACAGAAATGGAATTCTGTCCTTTGCCTTATAATGGAAATTTTTTGTCTTTTTTTTTTTTTTTAATTACCTTTTGTTTCTCCTGTCACTTTCTCCTATAGGTGAACAGTAGGTCATCCAGTCCTAGCATCAGAATGATCACTACCTCAGGACCAACCTCAGAAAAGCCAGCTCGAAGTCATCCATGGACCCCTGATGATTCTGCAGGTGATGAGTTTATTTCCTCATTATAACTATGAAGTTGAATTTACCATGTTTATTTTCATTTAGTTGTGTCATTAATCTTTACAAAGGTAAGCATTGCACAGTAGTTTAGATTTTCATTATCAATAAAATCAATTATTTAGTGATAAAAATGTCTTTTTTTTCCCCCTTCTTCTGCCTCCCCCCCTTCCCTACCCCCCAGCCCCACTCCAGTTCAAGCCGTTGTTTGTCAGTCTAGTTGTGTAGGACACAGCTCCCTGGCCCACGCTGGTATTATGAGCCTTGTGCTCCTCCCAGCTGAGGCAGTAGTTCGCTGATTGTTGGTCGGCCACTCACAGCAGCTCATGGCAGCTCTCGCCGGCTGCCAGCCGCTCACACCGTCTGCTGGCCACCGGCTGCTCATGGTGGCACACGGTAGCCAATGGCAGCACACAGCAGCCAGCAGCAGCAGCAGCAGCACACAGCAGCCCATGGCAGCTCACGCCAACCTCCGGCTGCTCCAGGGAGAGCTGTTGTTCATAATCTTAGCTGTAGACGGCACAGCTCACTGGCCCATGTGGGAATCCAAATGGTGACCTTGGCGTTAGGAACACGGTGCTCCAACCACCTGAGCCACCGGGCCGGCCCAAAAATGTCTTTTTGAGTACTGAGACACAGACCATTTATTTGCCCTCTGCATTTTTCCCCCCAGATGCTAAACATGTATTTTGAAGATGGTTTGTTTTGGGGTTTCCCAAATAGGAAGATACTGTATTCCTGATACTTCAAGTCTCTGATTGTCCCGTTACAATCCACCCTACTGGATGATAATAGTAAAGTCATTAATCTTTTAAATACCTAAAATCAACAGAATGTTAAAATTAATCATCTTATCTCAGTCTTTTGTTTTAAAGATACAAGATATGATGTACTTTAGTGAGAAAAAAATTTCTAACCATTGACTTTTTTAATCATTTTTAACTGATAGGGAGATTTCATTTCAGTTATGTAAATATTCTGTTAAATAGACCTTTAAAAACCTGTTAAGCATTATTAAGGCTCCCTAATATGAATAACTAACTGGTCAGAATATAAGTATTAAAACCTAGTGATGAAATAGTTTCATTATAGGCAAGCAGGAAATTATGTGCCATAGGGGAATTTGCTTTTCCTAAGCATTAAGAGAATACTTTGATAAATACTCAGCAGTATGCTGCTATAAAATTATTATTTATATGTTATGTCAGAAGAAACGATGATCTCCTAGACCTTGGAAAATTAAACCATTTGGGATTTTATATAAGATCAGCTATGTTATTAATAGTGGCAATTAAATTGAAATTAAAAAGCATTCTGTGTTTGCAAACTAAAATACTGCTTACAAGTATTTATAGATACTTGGCATGACTTAGTCAAATTCATAATTTAATTTAAAAAATTAACTGAGTGGCTTTTCTGTGTCATGTAAGATAGAACTATGTTTAGCCAAGGGTGTACTCTCTGGTTTTAGTAAGTTTAAATTTAGTGGTAGGAAAACTCCTCTAAGTTTCACCCCCAGCACAGCCCAACTTAGGATTGTTTTAGAACTTTCACCACTACAGAGCACATGTGCAGGTTTCATCATCACATGCTTCTCCTCAGAGGCAAACAGAAATGCTCTTGACAGATTTGATCATTAACGGTCAGGTAATATCAGCTCTTTTAGGTTCTTAAGCCAACAGTGAGGGCATACTCATCCTGACATTACAGCATTTGCCTAATGGCGGGGCCTCCTGACTTCAGCCTAAACTAATCTAGACATGCCAGTCAAATGTGACAGATTGTGAATGCATGAGGGTAAACTAAAAACTTCTCTTATGTCCCTCTCACTTAACTGCTCTTTTCCACTTCATCTGCGTTCCCACCTCTCCAACCTCCATCTCATTTTTTTTTCTGGGACCTGAAATACCACAAAATATTAATAGCTAGAAATTGTACATAGGTCCAGGTTGCAATATCAACTGAATTTCTTTTCTTTTTGCCTTAAAATTATTGCAAATGTGTGATTATTATTTTTAAATAATGTTGAACACAATTTTAGAAGTTGTGCTGGTTTAAGTTTATAATAAATTTCAGGTTTGCACTATTTCTAAGAAAAGTATTGATGATCAACCTACTAGACTAGATTACAGGGAAGAGATGGGTAAATCCTTTTTTTTTTTGAAGGCTCTGACTCAGGAAAAAATTAGAAGCCCGTACGTAAAACAACCTAATTAATTTGATTTTTTTTTTTTTTTTTTTTTAGTTTAAGAGGGGGGAGGTTTCTTTGTATTTTTCAGAGAAAAATAAAGAACATAATGATTTAATAATCATAGCACATAATGATTGCTCTTGGATTTCTATTTATAATATAGTGAAGATGAAAAAAAAAAAAAAGACAGTCGTACCCAAGAGCGGCTAGTAAGAGATGTGTAAACCCAGTGGAGGAAGCCACAGAGAGGTGGAAAACTCACTGAAGATTTTTCTCCTGTGCTTAATACTTCGCGGAGATAGAAGTATAAGACTTGGCCCATTGCTATCTGATTAGAGTCATAGTACTGGCACCTAAAAACAAACCCATCGTGCTACATAATAAACTACTAAATTTTCAGTACAAGCTGAGTGTTTTAATAGGCAAGATAGAAATCAGTTTGATAAGACCTGGCATAGTTTGCAACTTCTTTGTAAAATAGTGAGACTTGTTCTTTAGTCATAAAGCAGAAAGGAGAAGACAGCATTTCACATGAAGGGAACACATATTTAGAAAATATGAGATGGTTACGAGTATTGTGTGTTAGGGGCCAGAAAAGACATTTTGCCTAATTTAACCAGAGAAATGTGAGTCTTGACGTTAAGGAAATGAGCTTAGATTTGATTAGGAATTGAAACATTAAAAAACAAACTCTCATGGAAACATCCTTGCTGCCTTGTAGCAAATATCCTTGCTGACTAAAAGCTAAATTTCAGTTTGAGTATAAGTCAGCAAATGAAATCTCACCTCTTGGTCTTAGCAAAGTAATAAATAATCAATAAAGGACCTTAAGTTCCCCACCACTGAAGGGTTTTAATTGTTTGAATAAATCCTTGGACTATTTTTTTCACCCCCGAAATACGATGATATATGTAAACATTGATATGTATTATACTTAACATTGATATATATTATACTTGATTCTAAAATATGTATCAGATACAGGGTACTGATTTAATAAGATGTATCAACTATCAAAGATTTAAGAAAGATTAATAGTGGAAATGTTAAATTGAAAAAACTCAACATACTTAATGTTTCCTATAAAGTCAAGGGAAAATCATTTTCAATCCGTTTTAATTTTGTGAAAAGTACTGGGGGAACATAGTTTGAAATTACTGTTGGGGGTAGGGAGTGGGTTGGTCAGAGAAATAAATTAACTGTATTTCTTGTTCAGCCATTTCAGAAAAATATGTTAGTATATGATTTTAGGGTAAATAAGGCCCTATTAGGCAATACTCGGTTATTCTTTATGCACTCGTTTTTAATAACTATTACTTTTTCATTCTGAAGTACAAATTTGACTATTTAAAAATGCCCTCCCTTCCTAATCTCCATTTAGTATCCATAACAATAATAATAGTAACCATCACAGCCATGTGCTGAGTACTTACCATATGCCAGCTCTGCATGGTATTTTTTATATGCATTATCTCATTTGGTTTGATTTAGCTTAGTTTTTGGAGTTACTTGTAAGCACATTCTCCGTAGCTTGAAAAAAAGCTAGATACCAGTCAATGATAAATTAGGAGGTTACTGAACCATCACACTGTCTCAGATTTTTATTGCATTGGATGCAGTATCTTGCTATCATCCTGACCTTGCCTTTATCCACACCACTCTTTCAAGGAATTAGTTGTCAGGAAAAAGGGTTGAACAGCACTTCACTTGTTTAGCTCATTTATTCTCTGCTAATGGTGGGAAAACAGCTACTTCGGAAAGAAAAGTCCATATGATTTCACAGTTACCTTCTTCTGGAACTATTGTACATAAATGGTAATGTTGAGGAAAGACCATTTCATGCTCCTCATGCAAGTTGTTAGGGCAGTTTTTAAAATACATTCAAATACGTTCAAATGGAAAGCTATCCATTCAAATAGTTTGATAAAATTGACTGATCATTTGAATGAGCCCATTTAATTGTTTTGGGCCTGACTTTGAGCCAGTTTTCATGTGTAATATACTCCCATCAATAACATCTTTCATTTTCTGCAGTGATTCTCGTTAAGAGGGTTGGGATGGGGACTCAAACTAGAATCTGTATAAACAGAAGATGGTCCACTGGAAGAGAATGTGTTTCTTACTTTCCCCTTTTCCCTGCTAAAAAACACTAATATTGCTGGAATTGACACAGCCTTATAATAAACTTAGCACAAACAAGGAAAGACAGAGATGTGGGTTTGATTAGATAGGGTCTGGGAAGACTAAATTTAAAATATAAAAGGTCTCACTGTTTATGTTTTTAATTAAACAAGAGTTTATAAGCTTTAATATTTAATTGAATATGGTTGCATTCTATCTGGTAATTGGATTATCCTCTGTTTACCTTTAGAATTCAAAAATAGACTTCATTACAACAGTAACTTTTGTGTGTTATTTAGGGGGAAAAATTGCCAATATTTCATGCATGCTTTCCTGCTTTTTGTTTATAATAATTTATGACAGAAAATAAATGTATGCTTGAATTCCAGATACCAATGGATCAGATAACTCCATCCCAATGGCTTATCTTACACTGGATCACCAACTACAGGTAAAGGAGTACTGTACTTTCTCAGTGAATGTTTACTCTTTCCTTAGAAAAAGTTTAGAGAATTTATCTTTAAAACTGATGATTGTGTTCTTAGCTGTCATTACGTATGCATTTATTTAGGCTTTTGGTTAGCCTCCCTAATCTTTTTAAAATCAAGTTAACATAAATGATTTTCATTGAGGTTAATCAAATTTAAAATTGGCAAATTCACGTTCTTATCCTAACAGTTATCTTAAAATACTCGTATCTTTAAGACTGCCAAAAACAGCATTTGTACTCTTTAATTTCAGTGCATTAAAATATAAAACTCATACAAGCTCATCTCTATATTGTCGTGTTCATAGTGACTGAAAATACAAGTAACACACCTCAGTGTATCCTCCTGAGTACGAGAGCTATAAACATCTTTTAGTATAATACAGTTTGGCAACCTGAAATCTAAAACCAGAGGCCAAGAGTACTCCAGTCACGGCTCTCTGTAACAACAAAGTGTTAAAACAAGCAAGTGTAAATTTAAGTTCTGAGTTAACACTGACAAAAGGACACAGATTTTCTAGGACATGGTTTAACACTTATTTTTAAAAGATCATTACTTTAGTGCTATAAAAATACATGATAGTCAGTGTCTTAACTCTCAACTAGATATTGAGATTTGATTTAATTATGTTTTAACATTCCTGATTTATTTTCAGCCTCTAGCACCATGCCCAAACTCCAAAGAATCCATGGCAGTGTTTGAACAGCATTGTAAAATGGCACAAGAATATATGAAAGTTCAAACAGAAATTGCATTGTTATTACAGAGAAAGTAAGTTATCTTTTATAAATAAAAATGAAAACCCATTAATATTTTGAGTTTAAAGTATGTTAAGATGCAATATTATTTGAAGACATGAAAACTTTATAATTTTTAGAATTAATCATTAAGCATATTTCAAACTTGAAGATTTTATATATCTTTAAGGTTTAAGCAGCCTTTGGCTATTTTTCATGCAAAACTCAACCCTTTTGACTATATCATATTAGTACTAAGGAAAGTAAACTGTTATTACATAAACGTGTTTTATGTTCTTAGTTTTAAAGTTAAAAGCTGTTTCGATTTATTGTTATGAAAATTTGTTTCCTTGGGCATAGGTAAAATAATTTGATTTACTAATATTCAGTTGTGTTTTATCTTAAAAATATTTTTGTAGATATGTTCTTTCCAGGTGTATGTTTAGGAGAGTAGAATTACTATTAGAAGGCTTTATTTCATACCTTATGAGTGTTTTTTGGGGGAGTTTTATACTCACGTGTGTTTTTCTGAGAATTACAGAATCTGCCCTTTCTTTTTTAAAGACATACAGTACAATTTTCATACTCCTTTATTTGTAATTCTTTAAAAAAAATGTTTTCTTAAGCATGACTCTCACGAAATTTTATACCTGAAGCTGGTTTATGGTGGTAACTAAAATGAAGTGTTACAGGAAAAAATATTATGGAAACTCTATGTATACATGGTAATAGGATTCCCTCTATTAATTTTAATCTTAAGTAAATGAAAGTTCTTGTTTCCTGAAATAATCATTGGAAAGCTTTCTGTATGTATGTCAAAATGAAAAAAATTGTTTCATCACAATTTAGTGATACAGTGATTTAAATGAATTCAACCTAGTATCTTAAAGGTAAGGCTAGATAGGAAATAAATATAGAATCTGCAAATTGTACAACTAATTATGGAACTGCTGACACTTTATGTTTAAAAAAACACTCTACTTATTTCACATATTTAACTTACACTTTTTTCATACTTTAATCATTTGAAAGAGAAGTTCTGTGCTGGAAAAAGCAAATAGTAGATTGAAAGGATGTGAAAACTGACAGTTTTAATCAATTTTACACTTGATCGTAGCCAAAAGGCCGAGAAGCGATTTTTTTAATCAATTTTAAACACTTGCTTAAATACTACTAGGAAATCATTTTGTGGACTTTGCATTAATGATTCAGTTATATCAAGTAGCTTTACTTTAGGAGTTAATACTTAATACTCCCCCAAATAAACGGGATTTTTAAAAGTTTATCAGGCTATAGGAGATTCCGAGGGTCTTTCCTGAAAATATTTGCAAAAGTGAGTAGTTTAAAAGGGGTATTTTGTTTTTGTTATTTGTTTTTTTTGTTGTTGTTGTTGTTTAGTTTCAGGTGTACAAAACCATGTAGTTAGACATTTACACTCCTCACAAAGTGATAACCTCCCTCCCCCAATCTACTACTACTACCCCTCTAACATCATATATAGCTGTTACAATTCCATTAACTCTATTCCCTATGCTGTACTCCGCATCCTGTGACTATATGTACATTTAAAAAGAAAAAAAGAAAAAGAGGGTGGTACTTTGTATTGTTTTCACTGTTTTAAAACAGGAAAGCAGTTTTCAGTTGATAGAATCTATTTTAAATAACTTGCAAATGTTCCCTTAAACTACCATTTTGCACAGTAGTTAGATAGGATTTTGACTTCAGAATGTAAGTACATGAGTGTGAAAGTGGAATGTGAATAATAAAAACTTGAAGTGCTATTTTCTTACAGTCAGATAAAAGCCCTTCCCAGCCTTTTTTCTTCCTTCCTACACAAAAGAGATACCAAATGAAATTTGCTAAAACTGATTATACCATTTTATCTGTTTTCACTAATTGTCTAAGTAAAGTTACTTGTTAAAAGGATTCTGATATTTGTATGGTTACACCAGAAGAGTGGATGATAGTTTCATTTCTAGCCCATAATTATATTTGAGTAGAGTATCTAAGATGCATAATGATAGGCCCATAATAAAAGTTCTAATTCATTGAGTTTCCATCATCAGCTATTAAGGTATGAATTTTTCCATCATATAGAATGTCTTATTTTTTGACATTTGTTTTTAGGCAAGAACTAGTTGCAGAACTGGACCAGGATGAAAAGGACCAGCAAAATACATCTCGTCTGGTACAGGAACATAAAAAGCTTTTAGATGAAAACAAAAGCCTTTCTACTTACTACCAGCAATGCAAAAAACAGCTAGAGGTCATCAGAAGTCAGCAGCAAAAACGACAAGGCACTTCATGATTCTCTGGGACCCTTAAATTTTAAAATATGCAAAGAAAGACTTTTTTTTAAAGGAAAGAAAAACGCTTATAATGACAATTCATGAGTGTTAGCTTTTTGGCGTGTTCTGAATGCCAACTGCATATATTTGCTGCATTTGTTTCTTCGTTTATTTTCCTTTTCTCATGGTGGACATGCAATTCAACTATCTCCTTGCATAACATGGGGGCACCTGTGACTTGAATAAGCAGCAGTTCTCAACTTCAGAACAGATGCAGTGAGCCTGGCTGTATATGCATGCTCTGTGTGTGGAGGCTAGCCTAACAGAAACGAGGTATCAAACCAGCTGCTATGCGCAAACATCATCTTTTTTTCGAGGTGGAACCTCAAGAATGATTTTGTTCTTGTATCTCATCTCAAAAAATGAATAAGTTGTTTTCCAAAAGATGCTATATACCAAGTTAAAGACAGGGTATTATAAATCTAGAATAATTGGTGGTGCATTATAGAAATGCAGAGCCTTTTTAGAAATAGTTTAAAGTGAGGGCTTTGATGCCAGCATCCTTGGATCAGTACTGAACTTAGTTTCATCCATAAAATATTTAAAGGTAAGTGGCGGCTGCTGTATTTAATAAAAGCATATTTCATTAGAGTAAAATTTGACCATGGTACATTAAACAAAATGGAACCCTTTTTTTTTTTTTAGGTATAAAGATTTTTAAATCTATGATGAGTGTATGTGTGTTGAAACTAAAGCTTTTATGACTCTAATATGAATATCTCTTAAATGAAATTAAAAGGTAAATGAACACTATCCAACTTAAATGATCATTCCTTCCTGCAATGATTATTGGATTGTTTCACTATATATTTGAAAAAGTGACAAGAAGTAATGGAAAATGGAAATAATTACTCCAGCGAAAAGACTTGGACTTACATACTTTTACGATACCAAATGCATATAAAACCCGGCAAATCAGGAGATTTTAGTAAGGAAGTTAAAGAAGTGATTATAAACTCATCAATTATCCTATTTATCGATATTGGAATAAGTGATTTTCCTCACAAACCCATCCTAGAATGCCTGCTGCCTTTCAACACTTTTAAGGGAATTTCAACACTTATAAAGAGAGATTTTATATTGTGAACAGTAACTTTGCTATCAACTTTGGAAATAAAAATAATAATAAAACTTAATTGAAACAATAGACTACATAAGATCTATTTTTTCAGTTGTTATTAAATCATATTTTGATACCAGTACAAGGTGTCTTTTAAATAAGGGTGTCATCAACCTCATTTTTATAGCATTAATGTTTTATGAAGAAAAAATTAAAAATGAAAGCATAATTGCTGTGACTATTAGAATTATATCGTGATTGTATTGTAGTTTTGCTCTGTTTCAGATAAGCAAGTTGATCTAAGAAGTTATCAAAACTATTCTTAAAAATGCTAAAGCAGGTAACTTTTTCTTTTGTTATTTTTTTCCTATTCCCATTGAGTTTTATAATGTATTCTCTCTGTATACAAGCAATAAAGGTAAAGGACAGTTTGTATTAAAGCTGTGTCATTTTTAGCTTCTTCAAAATTTAGTAAGTTTCTGGTAAATAAATGTCTACCATCATTTTATTTAAATAAAAGGAGGCTTATCATTCCCAAATAATTTGATTATCTAGCTGAAAGTGATATTGGGCATCAACATATTAATAATAAAGTAAAATTGGCACAGAAAATAACAGTAGGCTAAGGAAAAGCGTAACTCATCCAGAGCATTGCTGCTTGTATGTACATCTGTCACTCCACCACAAGGGACCTAGTCAGTATTTAGAGACTTCTGATTATCACAGAGTATGAGAATCCGAGTGTGGATGCTAAAGCTTGACTTTTCCATTAAGATTTAGTATTACAGAATTCAGATTTTATTTCTCAATCATTAATGTATTTTTGCTATACATTACATAAAGGAAAAATTTTATTATTATTATTGTTATGATTACATGCAGTCACTTCATAAAAACATCCGACTAGGTAAATGGAAGAAACTAGTAGTTTTAAGTCGGTGCCAACTGCAAAAAAAGCCTTTGCACACTTGCTTGTTTGTTTACAGTAAGTCCCAGGGATTTTCAGCACTGTAGTTGTCCTGGACCTCACTTGGCTTTTAAGTAATTGTGTTGCCAAGCTCGTACTTTTTAAGTCCTGTTTATCCCTGATTGGAGAAAAGGAAAGCAGGGATCATTAACAGCCAGTTTCCTCAGTGTCCTCACCCATCAACCCTTCAAACAGAGATGTTAACAAGGAGCCAACTTTTAATTAACTCTGGGTTTAGCATTTGTTCTAACCCTCATTTTGGGGGTAGAAATAGCAAGTAGACAAGCAAGTGGCCAAAAGGCCCCAGTCTAAGAAATTCACTAATACAATCTCTGAACAAACCCTGATTACATTTCATTTTTGCCTCCAGGGAAAGAAACAAAGCTTTTATCTAATCTAGAATGAAATACTCCTCAGCAGTAAAAATGCTTCTTGAGTCAAATAAAAATTAGTTAAGAATATTTACCTTATAGCAACAGCATATTGCAAAAATTTGTTTAAAAGTTGTTTACAAATGTTTCACTATTTCGCTGAAGGATTCTAGAGGACTGAATGTCTTTTTTCCTCCTAGTTTCTTTTGTGTTCCTAGTTTCAGCCTATAGCCAGAGATCACAGGCTTTGCCTGTGAAACTTCTGTTTCTTTCTGTAAGTGTGTGTGGTTTTCAGCAGTCAACTCCTCTCTTCAAATGGTAGGAAGTTCTACTTCTGTCGTTTAGAGCATTTTATGTAAAATGATGTAATACAGAGATCCTTGTGTATACTGTATAATTGAAGGAAGCTTTCTAGATTTATTTTTGTTTATAATAAAATTCAGATTGTTATTCTAAACTTGTTCATCAAAATGGTGAATGTCTTATCAGCAAATGAGCTGTGAGGTGTTCTGCTCCAGCAGCGTATTTACCTTAAAATCAAATAAAAACTGAAAAGTCAATGTTCTTATAATACCAACACTGTTGTAACATAATCATGATTTTTGAGATACTGGGTGATTGGCCAGTTAACACATCATCTTCAATTCAGATTTTTTGTTAAATGAGTGCTCTTCACTATCTCAGTGAATTCTACTTTGTGTGAAGTACAACATGGCATACATTGCTAACTGATTCTTCTAATTAGAAAACTGATTTCTTTTCATAATATATCTAAGTTACATTAAGGATTTCATTCCTTTATCAACCTACTAACAGCCCCCCAACCAACACATATGCACATACACATTCTTATAAACTCTACTTTCCTTTTAGTAAATCTATCCATTCATTCACTAATTCCTTTAAACAGGTATTTACTGAGAATCTACTGTGTTTCCCCCAAAATAAGACCAAACCAGACCTAGCATGATTTTTCAGGATGACATCCCCTGAACATAAGCCCTAATGCGTCTTTTGGAGCAAAAATTAATATAAGACCCAGTCTTATTTTGGAGGAAACACGGTACTATAATCCAAGCTGCTGTCGCTAATGCCAAGTTACATGTCCATTTCACTCACATGGTAGTTAGATGGCATTCCCATTTCACAGATGGGAAAATAGGCTCCTAAAGGTTAAGACTTGTGCCAGAGTCTGCTTTTCCATCATCTATGCTAAGCAGAATCTCGTAGAAGGGTGCTCTGTGGCCACTATTCGTCTATGATAAGAAGAGCATAGGAAAAATTTTAAATTGGTAAACAAAGGAAGGGGAACATGAGGTAACTTTGAACTTGCAGGCACGGGGGCTTTATGACCACTCTAGATAGCAACAAAGCCAATACTGAGACCCACATGTGTCTTTTAAACCCAAATCTGTGCTCTAAACCACTTTGCTACACTGTAATTTAAAATGCCCACTGAGTTCCAAGGTGCTTCAGTTTTCACATTCTTAATTGGGTCAGGTTCCTTCATTCTTCCACCTCTCTCACCTGAAAAATGTGCTAAAAATGGAAGTACAAATAATGATACAGTGCGGCTTGGTCTGGAAAAAAGACTTGTTCCCCACTCTATGGGAAAGTGAGGCTTAACCCAGGTTTTTTCACTTTTTTTGGTTGTATTTTTATTTTTGCCCCATTTTTCTATCTTTGTTTTTTAATTGGGATATATTTTTAATACAATAAACTGCATCCATTTTAAGGCTGCAGTTTATTGAGTTTAACGTATGTATGAACTTGTGAAACCACCCAACAACCAAGATACTGAACATTTCCTTCAGCCCCGAAAGTTCTCTCATGTCCCTTTGCAATCTGTTTCTTCCTTTACTCCAGGCCCCAGACACTGATCTGTTTTCTAGAATTTTATATCAATGAAATCATACAATATGCACTCTTCACTTTTTAAGCTTTTTTTCCTCTCTTGAATAGTTGTTTTAATTTCCTTGAGAGGAAATTTTCATGATACTACTTGTGGTGATACTTGAAAAACCTTTCAGTGTCAGTGTTTGAGGGAAAACATAAGTTTTAAGAGGCAATGTTATCTTCTGAAACATGTATGACTTTATTTCTAGTTTTTATAGAAATTTAATTCTTTGCTCACAAAATTCCCTGCATTTGTTTGTTAAAGCAAGCCTATTTATATCCGTATTGCTTTAGGTGTTAGAAATGTGAACGGACTTGGCAAGAAGCATATTAATAGGAATATGGTAGTTTTCAACAAATATGGTTGATCAATTTAACTTTTAAAAAAAAATTTCTGCTTTCCATCTTTATTTAGATTGCAACTGCTTTTTGCTTGATCAAAATTCTAGATGTGGGGGCTGAAAAAAAATATTTTTCCTCCCA
The DNA here is from genome assembly GCF_057876585.1 of Rhinolophus sinicus. Lineage (NCBI taxonomy): Eukaryota > Metazoa > Chordata > Mammalia > Chiroptera > Rhinolophidae > Rhinolophus > Rhinolophus sinicus. The sequence goes on from NC_142502.1 coordinate 61,057,955, forward strand.
CGATGTAAGTTCATCTAGCTGAGCTAATCATCAAATTAATAGAGACAGATTAACCAGAGAAAATCAAATTTTAATACATGTGCATGAAAAATTCACATAAGCATGAAAATTCCAAAGATAGTGAGGCAACATTGGGTATATATGACATTTTGGACAAAGGAAAGAGGAAAGGGACGAGGTATTAGATTTCAGAAGTGAGAATGGGCGAGTTGCAGGTATTTGAGGAACAGTGAATTTCATGGCAGGCAAATGTTTGCTGGGCAACTCAGAAAGAATGGGACACGGGGTATCTAGCTACTAACAGGCCCCTGCCTGAAGCCCTCCTATTTACCATGCTTAATTCAAATTAGGCTAAGGGAGCATCCTAAGATATCCTTCGTGAAGCAGGTTTTTCTATATGAATCTCTTAGGCAGGAAGGAGGAGGGTGAATGGGGGACAAAGGTTCTTTTTGAGTCTCATTTCTTAAAATCAGTATCCCAAAAGGCAGCTTCAGGGTAGCAGAACTTTGGTCTCCTTCCTAGGAAAGACTAGGTTTATTATAACACCAAAGAAAAATATGCAAAACTGTTTTAAATAACAATGAAAACAATCTTCAAAAAATATTTGATGTGAAATCTCATAGGTGCTGTCAGTGGCCCTATCTGGTATAAAGGTGCCCACAGAAATGAAGATTGTGTTGGTAGATCACGTACTGCCTCCCACCTGGACCTACACACCTTTTCCATCAGGGATTAGTCACTGCTCTCAGAGTTTTTCACGCCCCCTCTGCCGCGGCTCCATCCAAACTGAGCTTCTGTTTAAATGACCTGCTCTTCATGTCAGTTTTTTCAGTGAAGGTTTTCTGAGAAACAAATAGTTATTTAACTTTATCTGAGCTTCGTGGTGCTTTTATATTTCCAAGTAGTGAAATGCATTCTTAATCCTGTAATTTAATGGTCAGGGATATTTTATGTATGCCATATGGCAGCAAGATAATTGCTTTGAAAGTACCAGAAATTACTGAGCAAATGCTGAATATTTGTCTCTGAAAAGCAAAAGTAATTCACAAAATTCAATTACCTTTAAGACTTCTTGCTTGTTTCTCTTTGTGGCTACCTCCTATTTACTTATTACAGGAATGACTATTTTAATCATCAATTGATACGTTTAATACATTCAAGTTAAAGACTGAAGAAACCTGAGAATGGGTGTAACTTTTCATAGTTGAAGAAAAAATGGTAATATTCCCTTTTCACATTCCCTTTTGACTTTTAATCATTTTCCTACAAAGATGCTTAACTAAATATCCATCCAAAATGTGATGAGCGCATTACTTGCAAAAATTGATGGCAGTCTTGTTCCTTTTACATGTATCATGGGAAACTTAACAGATGTTACTTCTTTGAGGATTGGAAAGCATGTCTTTATTCTCCAAGCTGTATATAAAATTGAAGAATTTATATGCTTACAAACATTTAGTTCAGTACATTAGGTCTGTTACACTACTAGTATATTACTGAGCAGTTGTTTTCTTTAAAATTCGTATTAAAATTCCTAATTCTGTCTTCCCATTCATGATTCCATGTTTTATGTATAAGAGGCTTCAAGAAGTGGTACAGATTTCCTTGGCCTAAGCTGAAGGTTTCTTCCCTTTTCACTTTCTTCTTTCATCCATATCAGAAAATCCCTTAGTGACCATGTACATTATCTCCTTATGTTCATTGGGACATAAGGTTGGCTGCTGCCCAAAATAATGGCTTAAACAAGACAGCAGTTCTTTCTCAGAAAAGTCTAATGTAATATGATAGTTCCGCTCATTGGCATCCCAGCTAGAAAGGAGAGGGAAAGGACAAGAGCAGCGAAGGGGCAGGTCCCTTAGGCTCACATCCATTTACCACGGCATGGCATGTGGCCACCCTACCTGCAAGGAGGCTAGGAAATGTCAGTATAATAGGCAGCCATTTGCCTAACCAAGATGTGGGAAGGAAACTAGGCCACTGCCTCCTCCACCCCCACTCTTCATAGTAAACATGGAAATTGGAAAAGCTAGCCTCACAAGAATGCAGAAGTAATTTGCATTTTCGTTAGTGTCAGAATCTGACCATTATGGAATAAAATACTTAAAAAAGATTTCCCTGTGTTTATAATTGATGTGATTGGGAAAAATAAAACTTCACCATGTGAAGTTGGAGAACTTAGTTGGAACACTAGTTGGGAAGCTGACTTGAAGTAATTTAGATCCTCAACAACAGATAATCCACCTTAGAAAAGAAACTTTCAGTTATATCTCGAATGAATGAATGAATGAATAGAAACTTTGGTAGAATAACCCATTATGATGAGAAAACAAAGAAAAATTAGCCATAAGAGGAAAAAATGTTTAACAAACTTAGAGAAATGAAAGAACTAACCTGGACTAAGAATATACTATGTCTCAGGCATTTCTTAAACGTAATCCTTGCTTTAAAGATAAACTTCAGCCCAGAGGTGTTTGAAATCTTGTCCAGCTAGTAAATGATGAACTCCAGTTCAAACCCAGATCTTCTAAGCCTCAGGCCTACAAAAATCTCAATTAGTTTAGAAACTTATAATGCATTTTCTTGTAGACTTAATAAAGGAGAGAAGGGCTGGGTTTTTAATTCATGAAAGTATTTGGTGTTTAATGGAAATGAAATAATGCCATTGAATGGAACAATTCCATCAAAGACTATGAGAGAAAACAGAAAAATGAAGTGGTTGATAGCTTCAAGTGTGACATTGTGGTGATTTTTCCCTTTTTATTGCATTCTGCGCGGTAAAAATGAACACGAGGAGGAAAGACCACCTTACACGTCACTAAGCATGTTTCTTTGGCAGGAACCCAGGGCCCTTAGACATGGGGACAGCAGTCGGAGCCCTCTCTGGAACTCTACAAAGGCGGGAGCTTTCCCTCACTACTGGCCCTGGCCTTGGATCCCTGCAGGTAGGGTGGGTCTGACGGGAGGGATTCCAAACGTTCTCCCACAGATTTGATGAGGATGAGGCACAATCCCTACAAGAGCAGTGAAAATATGAATCAGAACTTTAATGGCTTTATGTTTTTTGTTTTGTGTTTTAATGCATATTCTGCAGGCCCAACTCTGAAATTCTGTTTCCCAATGACAGGGTATGGCCCAGGATAAACACTATTTTTTTCCAGTTTCCCAAGCGATTCTGTTGTACAAGTTTGAGAATTACCTGCACCATAGAGCGGATATAAAGGGTATTGCAGTTGTAAATTTTTTAGATCCAAGCTCATCTAGTATTGTGAAAGCTAAGAATGAGTGTGATACTGTGCGTTATAATAAAAAATATATATTTGGTCTTGTCCCATTTCTGGTACACAGCTTCTAAAACCCTTGGAATTTCCTTGGTGGTGAGAACCTTTTGTTATGTCAAGTGAGTAAAAATCCCTGGTTTACACAAGGATGGGGTCTGGTTGCCAGGGGAACCCAAAGGCTAGGAGGTTGGAACTTTTAGTCCCACCCCCAGGCCTGGGGGCGCGGGAGAGGGGCTGGAGACTGAGTTCAGTCACCAATGGCCAATAATTGAATTAGTCACATCTGTGTAATGGAGCCTCCATAAAATCCCCAAAAGGACAAGGCTCCAAGAGCTTCCACGTTGGTGAATATGTCGGGTCCAGGTAGAGTGGTGCACTTAGAGCATGGAAGCTTTGCGCCCTTTCTGCATAGCTTACTCTATGCATCTCTTCCATCTGGCTGTTCCTAAATTATATCCTTTTACAATAAAAGGATAATCTAGTGAGTAAAATGTTTCTCTGAGTTCTTTGAGCCATTCTGGCATATAACCGAATCCAAGGAAGGGGTTGTTGGAACATCTAGTCTGTAGCTTATCAGTCAGAAGCACAGGTGACAACCTGGATTTGCAGTTGGTGTCAGAAATGGGGGTGGGGAGGAGGGCAGTCATGGGACTGAATCCTTAACTTATGGAATCTGATGCTATCCAAGTAGATGGTGTCAGAGGTGTCAGAATTGAACTGAATTGTAGGACACCCAGCTGGAGTCAAAGAATCGCTTGATGTGTGTCGGGGGGAAACCCACACATCAGAATTGGAGTCAGAATCATTAGTGAGTCAGAGAATGATGAAATCTGCTGTATCCCCGGGGATTTACAAAACATAGGCGCATGGAGGTAAGGCTAAGATAGGAAAGATGAAGAGATAGAGCTTTCAAAAATGATGGAAAGCCAACTCAAAATCTTTTTAGATAAGTGGAGGCTGCAAAAAAACCAAAACAAAAACAAAATCTGCCTTTCTATTATATAGCGAGGGTTACCTCAATATCAGAAAATCAAAAAAGTTTTGACTGTTTTAACTTTGTCTTTTCTACCACTCCCTTCCATCGCTAAGAAGGAAGCAAAGAAAGTAAAGGTGAAATTAGAAATCATGTTAGAGGTATACTACTCTACAGTTATGTTTATCACAGCATCGAGTAAAAACAGGCAACCCAAATAGGCATTAGTCTGTGTTAAATAAATGATGACAGAGCTACACCATGTAATATTATATAGCCATTAAAAAGTATGATATAGTTATATCATTGCTATATAAATCTGTCCGTAGTCAATTGCTCCACATCTTTGTCATCATTTGATATGGTTTATCTTTTTAACTTTAGCCATTCTAATAGGTGTGTAGCAGTATCTTACTGGGGTTTTAATTTGCATTTCCCTGATGACTAAAGATTTTGAGCATCATTCATGTGCTTACCGAGCTTTCATATAATTTACTTTATGAAGTGTCTATTAAATCCTTTGCCCATTTTTTATAAATTGGATTGTTTCTCTTAATATTGAGTTGTAAAACTTCTATATACTCTTGTTAGAGTTCTTTGATATTTTCTCCTAGTCTGTGGCTTGCCTTTCTCGTTTTCCTAATCATATTTGTCAAAGAAACAAAATTTTTAGTTTTGATGTTCAATTTATCAATTTTTAAATTTTATGTGTCATGCTCTGTGCATTCTATCTAAAAATACTTTGCAAAGATTTTTTTCCTGTGTTTCTTCTAGAAGTTTTCTGGTTTTAGCTTTTACATTAGGTCTGTGATCCATTTTGAGTAATTATTATGTTTGGTATAAAGTAAGGATCAATTTTTTTCCATATAGCTATCCATTTGTATTCTAGTACTATTCTTTGAAAAGACTTTCCCCATTGAATTGCCTTAAGCACCTTTGATGAAATCAATTAATCATATAGGTATATGTGAGTCTGTTGGTGTGTTTACCATTCCTTTCCATTGATCTATATCAAATTGTAGCCTGAAACAAGTCTTAAAATAATTTATGTAAATTCTCCAACTTTGTTCTTTATTAAAATTGTTTTAGCAGTATCCACATAAATTTTAGGATCAGCTTGTAAATTACTACAAAACAAAACAAAACAGTTTATTGGGATTTTCATTGAAATTGCCTTGAATCTATAGAGTAAGTTGAGGAGAATTGACATCTTAACAATATTGAATTTTCCAATCCGTGACATGATGATTTTCTCCACTTGTTTACATCTTTTCTTGGCAGTGTTTTATTGTTTTTAGTGTACAGATATTGGACATATTGTGTTATAATTATTCCAAAGTAGTCTGGTAGCTTCGTTAAAAGTAAAATTATAATCTTAGAGCATCCCCACTTTGAGGAATCTGTAAGATTCAGAACATCTGTATGTAAGACATAAGTACCAAGAAGTTACTTGAAACACTGCATAACAGCCAAAAAATATTTTTTAATTACAAAAATTACCCTAAACAACAAAAATTTATATCATTCGGGAAAAGATTAATAATTGTGGTAATTTACAGTTTTTTTAAGGAATGAATTAGTTTTATACATATTGATCTGAATCTATGTCTGCGATCTAGTGCTACGTGAAAATAGGACATTGAAGAATAGATATGTGATGCTATTCTGGTCAAAAATTTAAAAAGCAAAACAAAAAACCTGTATGTGCAATACGCTAAGCATGTAAGTACAGTAGAGAAGGGTACTCTTAGCGGTGGTTATCCCAGAAGATGTAGATGGTGATGGAGAGATTATTACCTTTTTAATATATTTCTGAATTATTTGGCATGTTTAATAAGAATGGATAACTTTGTAATTTAAAAATCTAAGCAGGTTTGAAGGAAGAGGCAGAGATGGGACAGTGAGTGGTCATGTTTTAAAAGGTACGATGGTCTGTGGGGACACAAGGTGCTGTTGGAGGGTGGGAATTAAGGTGATTTGTATTTTCTAAAATATCCTGCCACAAGAATGTATGAATTTCTTGGTTTACAAAAAAGTGATTTCAATTTTGGAAGTAACTCTTAAATGTAATACTTTTACAAGTAGCTGTATCAGATGACTAGAGCTTCATAAAATGCATTGACAGGCATTTATAGCATCATATAACGTAACCAACCCTGATGTGGGCCTCCAAAGATAATTGTTCTTAGATAATCCAGAATATTATTTTCTTTTTCTTTGATCACCTGTGATTCCCAGTCTGTAAATACTGTGACAAAGACTAATTAAATGAAGAGGGAAGTGAGGGAGGGAGGGAACACACAAGAGCACGGCGTAATGAATTGATTGGTCTGTAACCATCTGAAAGAGGACAAATTGCAACTAGCAGTTTTCAGAGTATTTGTACAGCCACATATATGTGAATCCTAAACCTGTCTGCACCCCAATGAGATTTTTTGATCCGGAGCATATTTGTCCCCCTTGAGGAAAAGAAGGGAGGCAAATTTGTAAATCAATGAGGAGCAAACCCCAATGTCTGCCTGTCTTAAACACTCGGTTTATAGAAATGTGAGCAGACTCATCAACAGAATACACACGCTGCCATAAAACTTGGGTAAACAAAGCACCTGTGTGTCTAAGTGATCAGACGCAAACCAGGAACCAAAGGAGCTCTCACAAAGCAGGGTTCTCTTCATGTGCACAGACCTTCACTAACGAAGAGATGGCCTTTCCCTTTGCTTACTGCTGCCTGTCAGTAGATAAAGGGGGAGTTTCCTGCTGTGCTCCCGTTCTGGTCCTGCCAGTAGATGCCACTTGTCAACCACTTGGGAGCATGACAAAAGACCAGAGAAAATACTGTAGAGATACCTTCGTTTTGAAGTTACTTTAGCTTGTTTTCACACTTAGGAGGCATCACATGAGTCTACTTTTCCCAATGTTAGCCATGCCAACGATCACACTTAAAACTACCTATATGCTGCTAGCTTTACCGTCCTCTAATAATGAACAGAAATCATGTACTTTTTGCACAGGTCTATAATTAAAAAATGCAGGACATCTGCATTTATTTTTCTTCCTTGCCTAAACAAGCTAATACCTGAGCCAGTTTTGCTGCCTGAAATGTTTAAACATTGTTATAATCGTTCCTTAGAATTTCATTTAGGATCTGAACAACGTTCCATTCCCCTTAACAACTTGTCACCAAAATGAATGCACAGGTGGCTGGTCTGCAGTGCAAAAGCAGGCTGTGTTACGGCATACTATTCCATGGATAAGCAAGAGGCAGGTGCATTAAAATGAAACGGTAAAATTTGCCTCCGCTCAGACAGTGCTTTGGTTATTTGGGGAGAAAATGTCTTATTTTACTTAAAAATAGCCAAGGGATTTAGAAGTATTAAGTATGTGTTATTTAAAAGATTTCCTTTACCTTTGGTCCGAATTCTCTTACTCTGCTGGCTGTTAGGATTGGGACATTTTATTTTTTAAAATGTGACCTGTCATCTGTTCTCTACAAACTGATTTCAAGAACACATGAATATGCTCCTTTCATTTTTTTCTTGGTGAATAGTTCTATTTTTTTAGTGATTTTTTTGTAATATATAAAGAAAAGGAAGAAAAAGAAAAAAAGAAAGCCATAATGATGGGAGCAAGGTCAGACTATTCACTGACATGACAATCTCCAGTTTTTATTATTTGTAATTCGAAGGGAGGCATGCCAACTCTAGATGCAATGGTATCAAGTACGTTGCTGCTTTTTCTTACATCAGCATTCATCAAATTGCTTTGGGTGCAGGGGAGGAGCTGCAGTCATCACATGAGTTTTCTTTGGAGCCTGAAACCGGGAGGTGTGTAGCTGACCGAGTGAGAGACTAGCACTTCCATGGAGGAAAAAGACCTGTGAGGCGGACCGGGGAGATGCTGGCTAGAAGCCATTTTGCTCTTGGGAGACTCCCTTGGGAGAGTCAGAAGGCCCCTCCCCAGTTTCCTCATTGAGTAAACACACAGGGATGACCTAGATCCAATTCCAAATGCCTGTAATCTCAGTATTGTTAGTGTTACCTTCCCCATTCTCCACTAGGGCTAATTCATTTCTTCTGTCATATATACTTCAGGTATTGATGATAAGAAAAGAATGAATCAAACTGTTGGGGGGGGGCGGGGAACAGAACTGAATGTGTATTTGTTGATTCCTCTTTTAAGAAAAAAATTCTTAAATCTTCTCATTTACACTAATGACAATGTTAACATAAATTTTTCACAGTCCTTTAAAAAATGTCACCTTGATTTAGGAATCAGCAAATGTCCTGTGAACAAATATCAAAGTCAAGCTCCATGGAAGATTTCTAGGACTGTAGGGAGAGTCCTGGATTTGGACCAAATTACTGCTGCTCTGCGTGAAGGATGTGTTTGCAAGATGAGCACAATGGAGTCTCTCGGATAAACTGGCAGGGTAGCTGGCGTTCCCAGATACAGCGTATGACTCATTTTAAGTCTTGCTATATTAAACCTGAGGGACGCTGAGAGAAACAGTTGCCTCCAAACATAAGTGGAAATTGAACTTAATACTCTAATCACCATACATTGTAGTGATTATTTGAGTAAAACCGCAAATGTACACATAAATGAGTCATTTACGGAATATCCTTTCAGTTATTAACTTGGCACAAATACTAATCCCTGAAGATTAAGTTGCACACTAATCACATTGGGCATGCAGGAACCTTTTGTAATCCCAAATTTTATATTTACATATGGTAATTTCCCTGGTGGTAGCCAAGTAGCTGATCTAGCTATGTAAGCAATACTGTATGACAGGACGTGCTGTTACAATGAATGGAGTTTTCATCTCTTCTCCCAATCCCTCCCCCGCCTTCATTCCTAATTGGAATGTAATTAAAACTCCTCAGAACTTGGCTCTGTTAAGAGGGCACAACAAGCCCTGAAATGCTGAGGCCTCCTTCACTTCTGGCTGCTGGGTCAGCTCTTTAAGGGACGTGATTGTATACCACATCCACGGTGGCCTGGCCACAGGTCCGGGAATGTTGAAAGCCTCAGAGCAAAGTAGTAGACTGCACCTCTATTCCAAGTATTTCAACAATTGGCCTGTCTTTTAAAATGCATTTTGGAGACGAACTCTGATTTTTTAAGGTAATACGTGCTGTCAACGTAAGAAACATGCAAACCTGTAGAGAATTTTTATGAGTTTACTTGAGCCAAACTGACGATATATGCATTTGAAATTAAGGAGAGGAGGTAAGGAAGATTGGGAAAAGGAAGGCAGGGATTGGGCTGCAAGATAGTTAACAAGATGATGTGCTCTCTTGAGGGTTAATACCCTCTTCAAGGGGTATTCTGGTAGTTCAAAGGTGTGTTAACCTAAATACACAAGAACATGGACAGGGCTGGCCTAAACCCTTTTACTAAAGAAGTTCTATGCCTGGGGCATGACTACCCACCATGACCTGCCCAGTGAGGAATTTATGATCAGGTCATGCTGTGAGGTTCCTTTCCATAGAAACCCCCCCCCCCTTTTTTAATCCACAGTGCATACAGTTTTTAAATCAAATTTATCTTCTGTTAAATGAACAGCTGCTGCCTACTCTCAATCCATTTCTTCTGTTTACCCTATTATTTATAAATAATGTATACTGCTACTTCTTGATTTATCAATTTTGCATACCAGAATTTTGATTTCATATTATAGTATTAGAGGATTTAGTTAGCGTACACACTTCTCACTGTTTTGCCTACCCTTCCCAACATAGTGCTATCACCACTTTAGATTAAGTCAGTCAATATTGCATTATGATGACTATATAACTAGTGTTCGCAGCTGACCTAAGTAATGTATGAATATAATTATATTGCATTTCTCTTAAAACCATTTGTTTCTCCTAGTACCTTTTTTCTTTTGCCTATAAATTTATCACTTTTTAAAATGAATGGCCCAGCAGATTTATCACTCACACGTATCAATAATTGTTCATATTTTCAAACCCAGTTACAGATCCATTGACCCCTGGAGCCACCACTCCACAGCGGCCCAGTACATTCCTCCAGCTCCCAGATGGACTCTGTGTTCTCCAGGCCACTGTGGAGCGGTCATCCTGTGACTTCCCTTCACTGCTTTCCTGGGCTGGATCCCTCTTTCCTGGACTTCATGTCTTTCTATTTTCATGGTTTACTCCCTCCTTTCACAGAAGCATGTCATCCAATAGCCTCTTTAGAAAAGGCACAAGCGAGGTGAACTTTTTGATTCTCTATATGTCTGAAAGTGTCTTTATTCTACACTAGCTGCCCAGTGGCCCCTACATTTCTCCCTGAGCTACACCCAGTCTGAGGTCTCTAAGCCCCTGAAGACTGAGGACCTTAAGGTCAGAGGACCCTAAAATGGCCTTCTTGCTCTTGCGCAACTGTTTTCTGGACTATTTCTGGTTGGGAAAACTGATCTTCTCAGTTTTCAAAGCTTCACGCTCTTAGCAGATAAGGAAATCCTTGCTCCCTCATACTTACATACTTCCCATTTCTTTTTTTATTACATGCTTAGGCCTTCTCTGTCCAAGGACACAGATTACGGTGAGGTGGGGAGAAAGCATAAGTGAAGAACTCAGTTGCCTGAAATTGACTCCTCGACTTCTGAGGGCTTTGGCAGTTTTCAAAGACGTGGTGTAGAGTGGCATTCTCCTAGACTGCCATCTGTCCAGCAGTTGGTGCCCTCCCTCACCGTGAGCCACAAATCCTGGTATAGGGCTCACCTGTTCTATTATAACACCTGACCTGGGAGAATTAGGATTTGTGAGTCTCAGAGAAAGAGATGAACTGTACATCTGTCAGAAAATACATACCATTTTTCCCTAAAGGAGCGGAAGGGGCATTGATGATGCTGCTCCAAGGAAAAAGGAAAAAGGAAAAAAAAGTATGTTAAAAAACAAGGAAAGATTGGGGTGGCTGAGTAACCTAAAGGTGGCCAATGAGCAGTGGGGGGAAGACTGCTGGGGTGCTTTTGGAAAAGCCGCCTCTTTCCAGACAGAGGCTTAGAAGGAGGCAGCCTTTTGCTCGTATCTGTTCCTCCTGCGTAGGACATTGTGTGAGGACCTAATTCATGGAACTGTCATGTGATGCCGGTGACAGAGCTCACATGTAAGGATGATGAAACAAGACGGGAATGACCCTGATGAGCTGCCCCACTAACCCTGAGATCACACCCTCCAGACTTCTTATTAAGAAAGCACTAAATGTCCCTATGCAGTAAGCCACAGTGACTCAGGTTTTCAGCCACTTGGAGCTGAACGTGTGCCTAACCTGATAACCAGCCGTCAGGGAGAACCTTTCCCTGCCATGAGCCTCCATGCGACGGCCCAGTCCCGTCCACACCGTGGGCGTGGGCCACTCGGGGACTCAATATGAGGTCCCCTTACTGCTCCTCCTTTTCTGTTCCCCATCTTCAGAAGGTATTTGTTGCTGCTGCAAATGCCAGCCACTGCTGAGTGTATTACAAGTATTCTTCAGTGTTCACAAAAACTTTCTGAGGGAGGTACCATTATTATCCTGTGTACAAATGAGGGGAGGTAACATAATTTGTGTGGCAGAGTTGGGGTTCAGTGCAGGCAGCTTGGGCTCTTCACATTATGCTGAAGTCTGAACACCACTCAGGGAGATAATAGGTGAATGTTTTGAGAAAATGTAGAAGGTCCTGAGTAACACTGAAATGGACATATTTTAAAAATCAAATCCTCAAGAGAGTGAGACGTTGACGAGCACTTGCAACCTGAGGATTAGATGTCCGTTACAACTATATTGTCTTTATTTTAAAATCAGTTATTTCTGAACTGATAGTCTTCAGATTAAAGAACTAGGAATGTCATGAAAAAGGAAGGAAAAGATCCTACTAAAAAAGTGTGTCAACATTGTCTATTTTATGCTCTTTGTGAACAAAAACAATGGTGGGAGGCTTGTTCACCATTGAGAAATCTGGAGAACTAAATCGTAGATTAGTGTTTTATAAGGATGGAGATAGTCCAAAAAGTGGGAAGAGGCAAGCATTTCAACAAGGGACAGTATCTGTGGGAGGGCAGGAATGAACATCTTCAGGAAAAGAAAAATGTTAACTGAGAACTCGGGAAATCTTGAGGAGAACCACCTTGAGTTCTGACTGACTTCTTGTGAAAAAATTCATCCCTGGTGCATGGCACTGGGACACTGGGACAAATGAGTTCTTAGCGTGTTCATAGGTTCATGGGAAAAACCAAGGGGGTAAAACAGGCAGTGACCTCGCATTGCGACACGGGCCATGATAGCATTGAGTCAGGGTGCTGGAGGGAGCTCCAAAGAGAGGCCCAGACTGTCCTACATTTTCGCTTTTTTCTTATCAATCCGTAGCCTGAGGCCAGGACAACATCTGGAAAGAAGTGATGCCTTATCAGAATGCTGAAGGTTGAAGAAAAGTCAGCCAGGCATATATATACGGGGTGAAACAGTTCAGAAGTTGGAGCAGAAGGTTCAAAGGCCTGAAGTGAAAGAGACTGTGGTACCACTTGAGCAGTGAGGGCCTTTCTTCATGGCTAGAACAGAGGGTGTGAGGTGGGCAGGGTGCGAGACAAGCCGAGGGAACTGGGAAGAGACAAGGTCATGATTGTCTGTGTGTCCCTAGAGGAATGTGTACCAAATGCACAGCCCCAGGGAGCCTTCGTCCGAGTCACTGACATGTATTGCATCCTGCCTGCATCCCTGCTCTGCTCGTGTTGCCCTGTGATCCATTTCCACAGAGAACAAGAGTGAGCCTGATAACACGTAAACTGGACTGTGACTATCCCTGGCTTAAAACCCTTCAGTAGATTTCCCATGGTATTTGGGGTGAGAGCTAAGACCTACAAACCCTCACCTTGTCTGACCACTGCCTTCCCCTTCAGTTCCATCCATACCCCCTTCATCTTGCCAATGGCGTGTTCTCAACCACCTTTTCCTAGCTAACTCTTACCAGCCTTTAGGTCCCAGCTTAAACAGTGCTTCCTTGGGAACCCTTCCTTGATCCCAATCTAAAATAGGTTTCCTGGGTGTGCTTTCTTTTTTTAGGTACAATTCACTTATTTGTGGAATCTAAAATAGTCAAACTCAGAAGCAGAGAGGATGGTAGTTGCCAGGGACTTGTGGGGAAAGTTGGGATGCAGGGAGAGAAAATGGGGATATGTTGGTCACAGTGTATAAACTCCCAGGTATAAGATGGATACATTCTGAAGGTCTAATGTGCAGCACAGCGACTGCAGTTAACACTGTGCTGTGTACTTGGAATTTCCCATGAGGGTAGAATCTTAAGAGTTCTCACACATAAACAAAGAAAAAAAGAAAATGGTAACTATGTGAGGTGATGGATATGATAATTAGCTTGATCGTGATGATCATTTTGTAATAGATACATGTATCAAAACATCAAATTGTACACTTTATATACCATTTTTATTTTTTAATTATACCTCAAAAAGTTGGGGGTGGAGGGAAGCTAGGAGCCTGAGACTGTATAATTGTGTTTTGCTTAATGTGCTTTTCTTTAGCAATTGCAGAAACTTTCACATTTTCCAATTCAAAAATTCTAAATATTATTTTCATTGTGGTAAAATATGCATGAGAAAGTTTACCATTTTAACCATTTTTAAGTGTTCAGTTCAGTAGCATTAAGTGTATTCACATTGTTATACAACCTTACCATATTCATCTCCAGGACCTTTCATCATCCCAAACTGAATGTTACTTTTAAATATTAACATTTTACCTAAGAAATCTGTTCAAAAGTTAAAGTATTGATCAGCAATTAGCTTTTTTACAGAAAAGAATAGAAAAGGAAAACCAATAGAATGTTTTATTCAGTATAATCAAATGAAGTTGTTGAATTCCCTAAATAGAAAAGGTACTTTTGAGATATTTTCTGTTTATGAACTTATTTAAATATCATTTATTTGAGGGTCCAGAGAGATTAAAAACCATACAGCTTTCATGCATATCAATCACCGTGGTCAATTAAAAAAAAAAAAAACGTTCTATTTCAAGAATCAATAAATGAAGCTTTACAAGTATAGATGCTACTGGAAAAATTAAAATGATTAGCCTCAGGTAATTAGGTTACTTGCTTTGTTTGTACCTATTTGAACTACAGTTGCTTTCACAGCAAAGAGATAATCAACTCCACGTGTCTGTATCAGAATCTCATAGATAAGACTTGAAATCCATTAACAATAGAAGTCATTTTTGACAACAGAGCTAGTTTCTGTTTCTTCTCCAGCTGACCTCAGGGGGCATCTCCAAGCAGCTCTGCTCGGGTGCTGGGCTCTGCTTCCGGGGTTCAGTGCAGAGGTGGGTGTGGACCACACAAAGCACACAGCCACCCAGGGGCACAACCATGGCAGCCCACTGCAGTACTTGAAAATAGTGCCCAGTGGCCCAATCAGACTATTAATATAACCAGCTTCATGCTGTTTCATTTTACTTCCTCCATTTGAGAAAAACAGAATCACCAAATTCAAAAGATTACTGGGCAGCAAAGGTGAATGAAGCAAACGGCAACTATCAGACACCATTTCAAAAGCAACTGCCTTGATAAGCCTTTAATAGAATTTCCCAGTTTACAATTCTGAAGATGTAGAAGGCAAGTTACCATGGAAACAAATAGTCTCTTTAAAGAGAGACAAGCTCATCTCCTAGTCTGAGCGCTTTCCAGAAGGGAGGAGGGGGAGGTGAAAAAAAGCAGGCCAAGGATCTGTGAGTAGAACAATGAAGGGAAGTTTTCTTTTCATAATTAAAATTTTACCAATGAAATTTGCTTGGTGGGTCAGCTCAAGACTTTCATTTTTTGGACTATTGAAAAACCCCTCAAGTTAGATATTTTGAGATACTTAAGCAAAATGACATTTTCTTGATAATGTCTACAATTTTTTTTCTTTATTCAATTAGTGACACATGCTGGTGACAAGTGAAACCCTCCAGTACATAACACAAGGTAAAGAGGACTCACTTTTCCTGGTCTTCTATCCCCAGCACACACCCTCTGAGGTAACATTCTGTTGGTTGTTTTTCTCTGCCTCTGCCTTGTTCATATTTATATCTATACATATACACACACACATATATTTATACATTATATATACATATATATAATGTATGTATATACATTATATATGTTTATTTATATATATATATACATTTAAAAGTATACAAACAAAAAATAATAAACACAAATAAGCCAAATAAAAAATGGGCAAAGGACTTAAATAGTTATTTCTCCAAAAAAGATGTACAAATGACCAGTAAGCACATGAAAAGATGCTCCACATCACTAACCATTAGGGATATGCAAATCAAAATGAGGTGTCACAATGAGATACCACTTCACACCCCCTAGGATGGCTATTATCCAATAAATAAATAAAATAACAAGTATTATTGAAGATGTGGAGAAATTGGAACCCTTATGCACTGCTGGTGGGAATGTATAATGGTGCAGCCATTACAGAAAATAGTATGGTATGTCCTCAAAAAATTAAAAATCAATTACCATATGATCTAGCAATTTTACTTCTGAGTATATACCCAAAAGAATTGGAAACAGGGACTCGAACAGATATTTGCACACCCAAGGTTTATGGCAACATTATTTGAGATAGCTAAAAGGTGGAAACAACCCAAGTGTCCATTGACAGATCAACGGATAAACAAAAGATGGTATATACATACTGTGGAATATTATTCAGTCTTTAAAAAGAAGCAAATTCTGACACCTGCTCCAGTCTTGAACCTATAAGACATTGTGCTGAGTGATCTAAGCCAGTCATAAGAAGACAAATCTTTTATGATTCCACTTTTATGAGGGACCTAGAGTAGTCAAATTCATATAGACAGAAAGTAGAAGCATGGTTGCTAGGGGCTGGGGGGAGATGGGAGTGGAAAGTTAGTGTTAAATTAGAGATGATTATATAACATAGATGATTATACAACAATGTGAATGTACTTTAATGCCATAGAACTGTACACTTTAAAATGGTTAAATGGTAAATTTTATGTATGTTTTAACACAAAAAAATTTTAAATGCATATATATCTACATATATAGATGTACAGGGGTGTTTTTGTATATATAGATGTTTTGTATATACAAATGCATAGGGATTTTTTTTTTGCTCTTGATTGTTTTTCCTAAGAGGATTATACTACACACATAATTCTTAGGTAACAAACCTTAGTGGTATGAAACAATCATTTAATTATGCTTAGAATTAGGGATTCTATGGGTCAGGAATTTGACTTAGACACAGAAGGGACAGCTGTCTCTTCCCCATGTTGTCTGAGGCCTCCTCTGGGAAGACTCAAAAGGCTGGGGCTGGAATCACCTGGAGCCTTCTTCACTTACATGACTGGCAGTTGATGTTGGTTCCTCACTTGGGCTGTGGACCAGAGCATCTACCTGTGGGCTCTCCTCGCGGGCTGCTCCCTTGAACCTCCTCATAGCGCACAGCTGAATTCAAAATGGCGTCCCAAGAGAGAAGCGCAGAAGTATACAGCATTTTTACATTCTAGCCTCAAAAGTCAGTCGCATTGTATCCTACCACTATACTCACTTGGTTGAGGCCCTTACAAAGGTCCTGGCAGGTTCAAGGGGAAGAACTCAATGGGAGGAGTGTTAAGGCCCTTTGTTGGAGGAGGATGTGGCCGGGTGATGCTGTGGACATCTTTGGAAAAGATGTGTGCCACAACATTCAATATTTAGCTTTTATGATATTTCGTTGACATCCCTTGAAGTCAGTAAAGATATAACTTGTCAATTTTTCTCATGTTTTTATATTTTTCTCATATTTTTATAATTACAAGATTGCTTTAAATTCCAAAAGTATATAAATACAGTAACAAAACTTGGAAAACAAAAGAAAAATCTATACACATTCCCCTTCCTTCCACCAATCACAGTAATTATTTTTAGACTTTTTACTCCATAATTTCCACATAATGTATATAGAGTTTTGTGTTTTTTATTTCCCTTTAGCATGTAAGCCCCCAAATTCACACCTCAACACTGTTATCTTGTTTGTTTTTCTTGTGTGGACACAGCAAAAATAAAAGTCGGACACACCACAGAATAAAGTCCTCAGCTCAAACCTCTTGCTTAGCCTAATCCTACCTAAAACTCAATAGGGAAACTACATCAAGGCTTTCAAGTCCTGCATATTCTTTCTCTGATGAACATAAAGTGGAGACTACAGAGACTCTGGAAAAGTAATGGCCTGAGTGCATTGTGCCTCTTGCCACAGTTGTGTAAGGAGGAAGCAAGTGCCTGACCTGGGTGTGGTCTTCCCCTCACTGTTCTCCTACAAAAGCTTGGCTTTTTGTAGGGGTTTCAACAAAACACATGGACGTAGTATATTAAAGATCTACGAAGTTCGTGTCTCTCAAACACTTCTCTAAACCATTGCTGGTTTACATTGGCCTGCTGCGAAATTAAAAAAAAAATGACAATGTGGTGAGTTTTTCATAAAGTTAAATATGTTCAGTTAGAAAGCTGGGCTTTATCCTAAGAGCCTTCTTTTTTTTTTTTTTTTTGATGTCAACAGTTATTATCCTATATGACATAATTTTGGCCATAGGTTTTTCTTAGCATTCCTAATTAGCAAAATGAAAAGCTTGCAATTCTAAATTTAGTCATCCTTAAACTTACTTTCAACAATTTTACTGACCTGTGACATCCCAAAGTCTAGGAAACACTGATCCAGTCCAAACTGCCTCCTTCTGAAGAGCCTTTGGGTTTGACATATGTTTATCAAAAGATTACATTCTGAGGTAAGGGGGAAAAAACCTGCTTGACATGAGAGGAAGATCCAAAGCTGGGAATTCTGCATGTGACAGCCCAGTTGTGTGAAATCCAGCCAGTCATTTACGCAGAGCCTCTTACCTCAGCCATCAGATCCAGTCAATAAGACCAGCCGTCCCGTAGCAAGGCCAGGATGGGTGAAAGGCTTAATTGTTGAAAGTGCAGAGTGCTGTGTAAGAGCTGCGTGTCTTATTGTGTTGCATCCTCAGAGCTTTCGCTCACAAAGGCTGCTCAGCAGGTCCTGCACTAGCTGGTGAGAAAACGTAAGGAGGGATCTGTAACATACCGAGTATTTCCCTGGGAGTTGTGAATTTCAATGAGAAAAAATATTCCCTAATTAAGATACTGCTGCAGATTTTTTTAAAAAACAAATTGCCATCTAATTTCCCTTTGATCTGTTTTTTTCCACTTGGGTTGCAAGGTTTTACAGAATTTTCCCCAAACGCTCTGAGTCTGCAGTAATTTTATTTCATTTTGATTAAACTTAAAAGGGCAGAACACCAAGCCACCAGAACAAGCTGAGCCGTTCTCCACTTCACTTGTGCAATGAGCATTTTCAGGGCATCTGCAGCATGCCTGACGTTGTGCTGGGTGTTGGAGAGACAAAGACGAATAAGTACGTCTCAGTCCTTGCCCTCATGGGGTTAGTGCTTCCAGGAAATGATCAAGACGTAAATAGAGGTTGTAAGGCAATGTGGTGACAATACAAATACCATCACACAGCATGTTACCTAGGACCTTGTGGGAGCAAAAAGGTGGCTCTGGCTGAGCTGACACTTTAAATGAAACTTAAAGGACAACTAAAATTTAGCCAAACAAGGGCATGAAGGGCATCCCAGGCAGAAGAGACAACATAAGTTCAGGTCCAGGGGTGGGAAATGGCAGGGCCTCTAGGGTGTGTGTGTCCATGTATATGTACGTGTATGCATGTATGTATGCCTTTGTGTGTGATTGTGTTTCCATAATAGGCAAGAGCTGGAGTAGGTATGGTCTGGGAGACTTCACTGAGTGACATGGGGACATGCAAGTTAACCTAAAGCAAGCTGTGGGAAAGAGATGCAAAGGTTTGCTTTAGACAACTTAGGGAAATGAAAATGGACTCCTATGCAGATAAATTTGCTTTAATGCGTGTTTTGAACACACCCCTAGTGGAGGCTCCGTAGATACCAGTGCTGATCCCTGGAAAGAAGAACCCATGTTCTCCTGTAGGGGTAAGTTAGAGGGCCCTTGTCGTCTGGTGGCCCAGTCCAGGCCTCCTCAAGCCTTCATGTCCATCTGGATCCCTGGAGCTCTTGTTACAATGCACATTCTGATTCAGCGGCCCAGGACTCTGCATTTCTAACAAGCTCCCAGGTGAGCACACCTTGAGTAACGAGAGCCAGTGCACTGTTGTCCAGTCTTGATTGCCTGCCAACCATAGGGGATTTGCTGCCCTCAACTCAGTCAACAGTGCAGAGACCACCAGAGAACTATGTTTGGATCCTCTCTGCACCAGGGACACAGGGCCCCAGCCAGCAGGAGTCCGGTCCCTCAGCTCTGGGAGAGCTGCTGGCTCCACAAACCTAGAATTGAAGGGTGGAAGTGGGGAGGAAGGAGGTAGAAATGGTGGGCTGAGGGCTGGCACTTGCGCAGAAAATAGGCCCAGATATCTGCTGTGACAGGAGTGAAGTAAGATACTAAGGACACAAGCAAAGGAAGCAGGGCCCAGGCAGAGCCTTGAAGTCAGGGCACTGAACACTAGGTTCCAGGTACCATATTCATGCTTCACACAGATGTCACATTTCGTCTTCACCCAAAGCCCTTGCAAAGCAGACTGCAAATCGCTGCTAACAGATGAGGAGCTTGAAGCACCGAGCAGTTCAGGAAATCACTTGACCGCCCAGCAGGCGTGTGGTGGAGCCACAGGTCACACCCAGATCTGCATGATCAGAAAGCCGAGGTCTTTCAGGGACCCCACATGGTCTGTCGCCCCTTATAATGATGGATACGATCCGGGCTCTGTGTCTGGGACTTAGGTACCCTAGGGTGGGATCTTTTGGTATCTGAATCCAAAAGCAAGTGATGTCAGCTATGAATGAAGGAAGCACAAGACCAGGAGGAAGCAGGTTAAGAGAAGTTGGCATCTAAAGGAGACCTGCTGACGAACTGGACCACCCTTGTAGCCTGGCTCTCCTGGTTCTGATCACAGAAGGAGAGCTGTGTCCTTGCAGGCCGGCCAGGGCTCCGACAGGGCTCTCGTGGTCTTGGCATATGCAGAAGTAGGCGAACTGGTTGGTGGACATCTGAAAGCCATCTTGGATAGAAATTTTGGCAGAAATGGAATGTTTACCTGAGGAAAAAAAAGAGGGAGCACTAAGTGACTATCATGACAGTGTCTTGAACATAGAAAGCGAGCAATAATTGACAGCTGCTATTACTATTGTGAGGTGCTGTTTCTGGGCATTGCTAGAGAAATAGCAACATACTAGGAACATTCTCTGGCATAATGAGATATGAAATATTTCCAGGTAACCAAAATCTAAATGAGACCAGCCAGGTGACCAAACAAACCAGGTGAAGCTTCATAATGTCTTATGGAGGAGCATTCACCCCATAATATTTTGCATCACTAATATTCAGATAATAGGATGCCATTTGCATGTAGTCACTGCTTATGGCCACTTGTTCCTCCTCGTTGGGTTATCATAATCCAAAAATTGTGTTTCTAGATGCCAGGCGTCTTCCTATACAAAGAGCCTCAGACTGGAGTTGACGGACCCACTCTGCTTCTCACTGACACTCTCTCAGTTGCCTCACTTGGAAAGTGAAGATGATAACACCTGTACTGCCCACCTCAGGACCAAGAGAGATGAAGTGTGTGAGAGGAGTAAAAAACTGCCAAGTCCTATACACATAGAAGCCATGATATTACTCTGCAGATGTCTTGCCATTCTGTACTAATTAGGGAACTAATTCTGTATTAATTTTATTACTATATGCTCTGTGTTTCCTCTAAACGGTCTCAAATCCTTTGAAAAATCAGGTAATATTTAGTTACATCCATTGATTTATCAAATAAGTCTAAATGGAACCTAAAAGCAAAATTACACAGAAAATCTAAATCCGCATGTGTGTGTGTGATTTCTCTGAACTAAATTCAAAGGACTCCTTGTTAAAGCAGGTGAGACATTTGCACAAATAGTTTAAAAGATTATTTAAAAACAGAAGTAGTTTGGAGCAGATGACTGGAAATCATTTCTTGCTGCAACTCAAATGGAGAAAGCTGTCTAATTCTTGGAAATTTAGACATTCTTCTAGGAATTTAGCACAAAAATGGGCCTGGCTCAGTCTGCTCTTCACATTTTGGTAATTTAAAAGGACACACGGAATTTTATTTTAATGGTAATTGCAAACTCATGCAGAAAATGTAAATGCACATTGCATGATTAGCTTACAGCATAAACTATAGCTTCTATTAATGTATTCAAATTTGTAATTCTTTTCACAGTATGAGATTTGAAAGCTGTGATTAAAATTAATTAGGTTAAGTAAAGTTTATCCCCCCTGAGCACTGCTATTGGGAAAAAGCAAGAGGAAAATTCGAACTACATCTGGCTCTGCAGGAAGCTGTGTCTTCACAAGAAGTCTGCTGACTTCTTTTCTCCCCACAGAGAATGCATGCTGCTTATTTGGCGTATCTCAAACACCATGTATCTCCTCAAGGAGCTAATTGAACTATTAAACGATTCTTTGCTGGCTCACAAAACCACGTAGGCTGTGACTACATCATCTTCAAATAGGATGTTAGGTAGATCCATCAATTATTTAAACACAATAAATCTTGGGCGGATGGCACATACATCTGGTAAAACTGAGGTAACGGCGGCCACCGCATGGTACTGGTGGCCGTCCAGTACCACAACTGCTAAGAAAGGTGCCAAATGGGAGAAGAATAATAAAGATAATAGCTAATTAACACCCGTACAAAGCTCTCTGCACATCATTGTCTTGAAGATAAAGTAACTTGATCTCAACAATCCTAACAAGGAATCCTACCCGTTGTCTCCTTTCACAGATGAGGGTGCTGGTGTAGAGTGAGGTGCCCAGCATCAAAGAGTGCTGGGGATTAGACCCAGGTCTTCTGAGTTCTAGTCTACATGCCTCCTATGGCTCCGCTCTACAGCTACTCAAAATAAAACAGAACAAAACTTTTAACCTATACCTGGTCTACGTTTTCATAACGGGTTGAAATTCTTTACCAAGTCTCATATGACGTGAACTAAGGCAAAGGTTAACAGCTCAAAAATGGCATCCTTCATCCCAGTACATAGAGCATAATCTGGAGGGCCAAGACAAGACAGAGTGAAAAGCTGGCACAGGGACACCCTACGTCTCGTTGAAGATCCTCGTTAGAGTTCTCCAGTCCTCCCTAACTGTCCCTTTGCTTGACACCTAGCAACTTGTGCTACCACCCCGCCCCCTGGCTCCTCTTAGACACAGTGAAGTCCTAGCCCTGCTCCAGGCCCTGGGAATACAGACATGGATGACACATGCCTTGCCTCTACGCTTGCCTGTCCCATACCCTGAATCATGATGGACTCTCATCTCCTGTGACACGTCGTACCTGGCTCTCCACACTGCCTTGCCTGGCTTCTTCCAGAGAGGACTGGCTGGTCCTATCTGTTAACTTTTGATTATGTGTATCAGCATGCCATTGAAAAATCTCTCCCCGGCATTTTGTTTTATTTTAAAGATTTTTATTTACAAATATAGCTAACATACACTATTATATCTGTTTTAGGTGTACACCATAGTTCAACATTTATATACCTAAACAAGTGATCAACGTAAGTGCAGCACTGACACTGTACCAGGCTGTCACAATATTATTCACTCTATTCCCTATGCTGTACCTTACATCCCCATGACTTGTTTATACCTGGAGAGTTGAACCTCTTATCCCCCTTCAACTTCCCCCCCTTTTTAAACTTTTCAGTTGCAGTTAACATTCAATATTATTTTGCATTAATTTCAGGCATACAACAGAGTGGTTAGACATTTGTATAATTTAAGAAGTGATCCCCCTGACTAGTACTCACCTGGCACTATACATATAATCAATAATACACCATATTATTGACTACATTCTCTCTGCTTTAGTTTACATCCCCATGACTATTTGGTAACTATCAATCGTACTTCTTAATCCCTTCACCTTTTTCAGTGCAAACCACGGAGCCAAGGAGAACAGCCACAGGGACTAAACGCCAAATCCGGCCAACACGTAGTTTTTATTGGTAAACTTCTAAAGAGGTAAAAGATTGTTAATCTCAAGATCTGTGTGTTAGTAGGCTGCTGGCTATCTTTCCAAAAGTTCCCATTGTGCTCCAGCTTGTACTTTGCCTTCACACATGCACATCTCCAAGGAATCCATTGAAGAGGAGGGACAGATATAATTCCATCGGGTCTCAGTTTGTTGAGACTTCCCCTCAAAGGAGCTTTTCCGATATCTCTCCATCAGGCCTCAGTTTGCTGAGGTACTCACTCCCTTGTGAAATCCTGGGAAGAGAAAGGGGGAACAAACGGTTTGGCAGCTGTAAGGCAACAGACAACCATCACAGTGTTATATGTATCTGTAAGTGTGTTTCTGTTTCATTTTGTTCTTTAGATTCCATATATAAATGAAATCACATTGCATCTGTCTTTCTCTGTCTGACATTCTCCACTCAGCACAATACCCTCCAGGTCCATCCATGCCACCGCAGATGACAAGAACCCATTCCCATCCAAGGCCTAGCAATATTCCATTAATTTATATACCACCTCCTCTTTATCCATTCTTCCATCAACAGATACTCAGGCTGCCTCCACATCGTAGCTATTGTAAATAATGCTGCAATGAACATATGGATGCACATGTCCCCTGGAAGAAGCATCTTGGTTTTCTTTGGATAAATACCCAGAAGTGGGATTACTGGATCCTTCTTTGTCTCTTGTTACAGTCTTTGTTTTAAAGTCTATTTTGTCTGGTGTAATAATTGCTACGCCAGCTTTTTTTGTTTTTTTCCATTTCCATTTTCATGAAATACAGTATTTTGCCATGTAAAATGCACACTTTTTTGCCCAAATTTGTGAGGGAAAAATAAGGATGTGGATTATACATGGGTAGTACTAATATGTTCTAAATTATCTTATTTATGCTTATGAGTTAAAAGTGTAACTCTAGAAATCAGTAACAATATCCATATGCAAAATAATACCCTGGAATACGATAATCAGTTTTGTTAAACTTACAACAAACTTACAACAACAAAGAGTTCTTGGCCTTCTGTGATGCATAAATATTGTAAATTTGTTACCAGTATATAAAATTTCTTATACCTTGTATCTGTTTTGCAATTATTTGTTCATAAAATTTCTTCTACCATAATACATTTTTTAAAAATGCTAAAATTATAATACAAAAATAAGTAACTAAATGTAAACAAATAAAAATTTGAATTAAAAAATTAAAATGCAAGATTTTTTTCCCTGAAAGTTTAGGCCAAAAATGTGGGTGCACATTATACATAGGAGTGCATTATAGATGGCAAAATATGGTATCTTTTTCTATTCTTTTACTTTCAGTCTGTGTGTCTTTCAATCTCAAGTGAGTCTCTCTTGTAGGCAGCATATGTAAGGGTTTTGTTTTCTTATCCATTCAGCCACCCTATGTTTTTGATCGAAGCATTTAATCTCTTTACATTGAAAGTGATTGTTGATATGTATGTAACTATTGCTATTTTATTATTCATATTTTCTCTCTCTTTTTTTTTTTTTTTTTTGGTCTTAAGTCCCTCTAACATTCCTTGTAATACTGGTTTGGGTGTGATGAACTGCTTTAGCTTTTACTTGTCTGTGAAGCTCTTTATCTGTCCTTCGATTTTAAATGATAGTCTTGCTGGGTAGAATAGTCTTGGTTTTAGATACTGGCTTTTCATCTCTGAATATTTCCTGCCAATCTTTCTGGCCTGCAAAGTTTCTGTTGACAAATCAGCTGACAATCTTATGGGATCTCCTTTATACATTACTAGTTGCCTTTCTCTTGATGCTTTTAGAATTCTCTCTCTGTCTTTAACCTTTGCCATTTTAATTAGAATGTGCTTTGGTATGGGCCTGTTTGGGTTCATCTTGTTTGGGACTCTCTGCACCTCCTGGACTTGTATGTCTATTTGCTTCACCAAGTTTAGAAAGTCATTATTTCTTCAAATAGATTTTTAATCCCTTGCTTTCTCTTTTCTCCTTCTGTAATGTGAAGGTTGTTACACTTGATGTTGTCCCAGAGGTCTCTTACACTATCCTCACTTTTTTTAAATTCTTTTTTCTTTTTGCTCTTCTGATTGGGTGTTTTCTGCTACTTTGTCTTCCAAATTGTTGATTCGATCCTCTGCTTCTTCTAGTCTGCTGGTGATTCCTTGTAGTACATTCTTCATTTCAGTTATTGTATTTTTCACTTCTGACTGGTGTTTTTTTTTTATGGTTTCTATATCCTTTTTTGTGCTTGCTATCTTTCTGTTGAAGTTCTCACTAAGTTCCTTGAGCATCCTTATAACCATTGTTTTGAACTCTATATCTGGTACATTGCTTGCCTCCATTTTGTTTAGTTGTTTTTTTGCAATTTTCTCCTGTTCTTTCATTTGGGACATATTTCTTTGTTTCCTCATCTGTTTCTATGTATTAGGTAGATCTGCTATGTCTCCCAGCCTTGGCCAGGTGGCCTTATGTAGTAGGTGCCCTGTGGGGACCTGGTACACTCTCCCTGGTCACCTGCTCCAGGTGCTCCAGGAGTGTCCCTTATATGGGTTGTGTGCCCTCCTGGTATAATTGAGCCTTGATTGTTATTGGTACTCAGTGGGGGGATTGATCCATAGGTTGACTGGCTGTGGGGTTTGGCCTCATCCACAGCTTATAGGCTGCTGTGCTGGGGGCTTACCATATGGAACAAGATTCACCCAAGTGGACTCTGGTGCCTGTTGAGACCGCCCTTTGGGTGTGACACTTGTGGGGCTAATTGGGTGGTGCTCTGCTGTGATCTGAAACCAACCTCCAAGTATTTTGTTTCTGGGGCCTGTTGGGAGGGGCTCCGGTGCAGGCCCAGGTCATCCACTGCCTGTGACTGGCCAGGGACTACCTGGTATGAGCTACAAAGTGATCCACAGTCGGTTGCTGCCTGTGCTGGACCTGGAGATGTGTGGGAGAGGCCACACTGTGAACTGATGATGGCTGCCACCAGCTTGGGGTTGCTCTGCATAAAGCCGGGACACACCGAGGCCTGCTGCCACCTGCTGCAGTTTGCTGGCTCCGGTGAGGTTCAGCCACTGATAAAGCCTCTTGTGGTATGGAGTTGGGTGTGGCAGAGTCTCAATGAACATGGCGTACCTCATCAGGCCAATCAGTTTTAGATTTGGACGTAAGCGTAGGGGGTGGGCTCAACACAGGAAAGATGGCGCCCATCTGCTATCTGTACAGGACAAGAATCCCACACAGGGAAATTGCCGACTGTCTTCCAGGCCACCCGCCACCGAGGCCACACACCTCAGTCTGCCCCCCGTATGCCGCTGACGGCCTCCGCTGGAGCCCAAGGTGAGTGCTTGCGAGCGAGTCTGTGCATGGGCCGTTTCAGAGGACGTCTGGGTTTCCGCTGCCTTCTGTCCTACCTGGATAATTGAAATCCCCACTGTGTTTCACAGCTGTATATTATGGGGACTCCTTTCCTGGCACCAATACTGCTGGCTGGGGAGCCTGGTGTGGGTGGCTGGGGTCCCTCGCTCCTCCGTGGGGAACCTCTGTGGCCGAGATATCCTTCCCAATTTTCATCCACCACACGGATGTTTGGATCTTTTCCTCTCTTACCAGTCTCAGTGTGGCTTCTTTATATCTTTAGTTATAAAACTTTTGTTCAGCCAGACTCCATACGATCCTCCAGGTTGACTGTTCTATAATTTAGTTGTAATTTTGATGTGTTCATGAGATGAGGCAAGCACAGGTGTTTCTACTCTGCCATCTTGGATTGTTCTCTCCCAGGCATTTTCAATGATACCTCCTCCAATGTAGTGAAGAAAGGAGTAGCTTTCAAGTATGGAAAACTGGGTTTCAGTCACAGTTCTGCCATGGACCTTGAGTGAAACATTTAATCACTTCTTTGTTCTTTTGAAAATCATTGCTTTTGTCTGCCAGCACTGTCTGACAGAAATTTCTGTGATAATGGAAGTGTTCTGCTTTTGCACTTTAATATGGTGGCCACAAGCCACAGGTGGCTATTAAGCCCTTGAAATATGGCTAGTGCAACTGAGGAAACAAGTTTTTAAATTTCTTATGTAATTTTAATTACATAGATAGTCACAAGTGGCCAGTGGGTGCTGTATTGGGCAAAGCGGGTAAGTGATCTCTTAGGCCGCTTTTGTCAGTAGAGCTCTGCATAAAATAGAATGTAAAGGTAGGAACCTCTAACTCATCTGACAGTAGATTAGTGGGAAAGATGGAGGAGTAGGTGGACCTAGTGGTGACCCTTATATTCAGCCACATACAAAACCACAAGCTCCTGGAGACTAAATGCAGGACAAATTTTGCTTTTAAGGTGGAGGGTGGTGTAAAAAGAGTCCTTCTCTATGGCCAGTGGATGTTGGGCTAAGGAAGCCCAGTTACATGTTCATGGCCAGTTCATGGCCCAGTTACACTGCATATGGCTGGTGTGGTGCGGGATTTGCTAAAATACCAAAAAGTGAGCAGGGGTTAGACGCCAGGACCCTTTGCTTGCAGAGGCTCCCAGCATTCTTGCTCTTTCCTCCTGCCGCCTATCAGTGAGGATTTAGTGAGCTGCTCTAACTTCTGCCCATCCATGAGGAATGCATCACATGGAAATATGTCTTAGCTCTGCTGGGGAATGGTACTCTATTAGAGCTGTTATTCAAGCAGCAACGGATACGTCCAATGAACGTGTGAACTTCTGTTTACTAAAAAGCCATTCAATTCAACAAACAGGGACCCCACTGAGCCAGGGCTGTAGAAAAACAGATGTATTAATATGAGATATGACCCCTGACCTTTAGGCAGGTACAATCGAGGGGATAGTGAGAATTCACTGCTCTGTGCAACTAACTAAAAGCAGCAAACTATCCTGGGAAGTTTATAAGTGGGCTTAGAGTTTTATATTTGTAAATATTCCCTCATGAGCCCATGCAACACTTGATACAGTTTAAAACTTAGCTAAAAGTATATTTACAGACTAACTCTTAGGAAGGATTTTGAACCTGTCACTTCAACACATCTCCCAACTATTGTGTCTCAGGTACTCAGTGTATTGTGGGGTAAAACTCTGCTTTAACTGTGGTTGAATCGAGGAGAAAACCACCCACAGAAGACAAGATCATGTGAGCCTTGCCTGATATTCTTAATGTAGCTGATTCAAAGGATGAATCCCACATTCTAAAACCAAGGAGTCTCCAAAAATAAAGAATATTTTCCCAAAATTCAGGAATTAAATGAAAGATTGACTTTATATGCTAGTTAAATTAAAAAGAACAAACAGCAAGTACTTAGAAGTTGAACACAGTTTGGGGGTATGTCCTTGAGGCAAGGGGCAGAGTTGACTCAGTATAAAAAAGTGGGAATTATCTTTGTTCTCAGACCTTTCCCTTCCCCACACACAAAAATGTCCATTTTCCATCTTACAGAACCTTAGAAGTTAGAGGTAAGGGGGATCTTGGAGAGTATTTCGTCCAGCCCCTCCATTTCAAGCAAGAAAACAGAGTTCAGAGCTTCATAGAGATACTGACGTGAACTCCTGGCTCTACCTTGCCATCCACTAGTCTGATAAGCTCATTCTACCTAATGCAATCCCTCTCAGTACAGACCCTCAGATGTGAGAGAAACCTTTCAGCAAGCTTCAAATGCTGCTATCTGGGTCCTGCATTCCCATGTCCCGGTCAGCAGAACTGGACTGATTAGGAGAAGGAAGCAGAGGTTACAGTTTCTGTCTTTGAGGTCAGACATTACCTTTTCACAACTTTCTAGAACTGGCAACTCTGGACAAATTCCTTAACCTCACCAAACTTTAGTTTCCTTTTCAAATAATAGAATTCGTTCATAGTGCTTTTCTGAGAAACAAATGCAACAGTGAAACTTGTGTAAGGAGTAAGCACTCCATAAATGTTAACAGATTTTATATCAATAGTACAATCAAAGATTGACTATTCTGAACCTGTTTGATTACTCAGGGGTTTTAGAAATAGGCCGAGCCTACTTCTGATGAGATATGTAGTCTCGAGGGCATTACTTTAACCTCACCTCAGCTTCCTTATGCAGTGGGGCGCCCAACTGTCTCCCAGGTTTGCTTTGGGGATTAAATCATACAGTAGATATAAATGAACCAGTAATGCTTGGATGCAGTAGATGCTGGAAAGCTCTTCATCTCTACTTCAGCAAATCATGACCCAAGTCCTCTCAGGAGAATTGGAAGATTCTGTAACACAGGGCAAGGAAGCTAGCGGCCTCTTTGTCTAGGCTTCTCCATCACGTGTGGTCACACATGAGGAAGAAGGTGTAACTTGTGAGGAGAATCATGGTTCCTTCTAAAGCCTGGACTCCCTTTCTGGCAGATGTTTCCTTCATCACTGAGTTTATGTGGAGCTTCAGGAGACTCCTACTTGCATGTCCAGCTTCTTATCTAATGTCAGCTCACGAGGAACAACCTCCCTGTGCCCGAACTACAGCTCTTACAACCAAAGAAAGGGTTGAGGCCCATCCCAGACCGGTGGACCCCAAAAGGGGCTGCACCCACTCTAGGGCATAGGCATGATGATACATTATATATTAACTTCTCATCCTTTTAAGATATCTACTTCTGTGAACGTTCTACAGTATACATGATACATTAATACAGATAGTAATACATATACCAGGGGTGCCCAAAAATATGTATACAAGTGGATACTTTGGACAGCGTTACTCAAGCAGTAGTTCGCCGTAATCAGAAGTGTCCAGATGCTGATGGTAACCACTTTGAGCACCTCTTGTAATTGCAGAAGTCAAATGTCACTGGTGTTTGTCTTTTGTTGTCAGTATCTATTGAGTATTACAATTTTAATACAGTTTTCCGTTCTTAAAATGTATATACATGTTTTTTTGACACCCTCTGTATATATTTAAGTCAATAGGCATAGTGAGTTGTGTGCTTAAAATGATTTTATGAATAAGGGTGCATAACCAAGCAAGTTTGGAGACCTCTGCTCTAGACATCAGCTGGCAACACAGGACACAAAATGAGCTGCAACCAGCCCCACGATGAACGAGGGGCAGGAGGCTGAGCTTCGGGGAGTGTGGACAGGTTTGCAGGATCTCAGATCCTGGGAGAATTTCAGAGATCAGAGAGGGACTGAACTGGCAGGAAGTTGTTCTGAAGATGCATCCACCCAGGTCAAGCAGGAAAGCCCGGGGCCAGGGCTGAGGCTGGGCAGACAAACGGAGCCCTGGGTCTCTGCTTGGGGGCCCATCACTGGTGTAAATTCAGTATGTCCTGTCCTGTCAACCTTCAGGGTGTGTGTTGTCTTCTTCATGACATTTTATCCTTGTAAATCGGGGGCTATGAATGGCAGGGGTCACCTTGCCTCTTTTCATCGTTAACTCTCTCCGGGAGCACGTCCTGGGATGGAGCTTTCCTTTTGGGGGGTTAGCTTTATTGTTGTTTCCTTTTCTCAGCACTACCAAGGGGGAGGGATCCTCCACTTCCTGGGGGAGATGGCTGCTTGGCTTTACTGAAGGGAATTGTGAGCATCAGGGCATGGAAAAGTAGAATTCAAGTGAAGCAGGCAGCAGGATGTTATGAAGGGGAGGACACCATACGGTTTACAAAGTGGCTTCACATCTGAACCTCACAGCCACTTAAACTCTGGGTATTGTTAACTTCCATTTTTCTAAGAGAAAATGGAAGGTTTAAGTTACTTCCTGAAGTTGTCGAGTGAAGTAGTGACTTAAATGAGCCTTTAGACTCCAAGGCAGGTGCTTTGGTCCCTAATTTGACTCTCACAAGCTTTTCAGTGTTTTATGGGGATGATGAAATTAGTAAATTAGCTTGTGAAGCTGTGAATAAAATGTCCATCTTATAAACTTTCTGTGAGAAAGATGTTGGTTCTTGGTGATAATTGCACAAGCTGGCTCTGTGAGGTCCAGATTCCTTCCCAGACCGAGTCTTGCTTTTTGGAACCACTAGGTGGCAGTACAAGCACAGCCTTCCAGGGACCCCGCATCATTGACTCCCAGGCAGTGACAAGCTAGGGGTTTCCTAACGAGGCTGGACTTAGTCATTCCACAACTCCATTGTTGTAGTATCAGTTTCAGTATGTTTGGTTATCTGGAGTTTTCTCTGTGCTCTCCAACCTCACTAGCAGCTGCATAGTTTTGCTGGGGAGATACCTGCTGTGGGGCCTTTTACTGAATTAAGTGTAGTGAATACAGGAAAAGATTAACTGTACTCCCTGACCTTTGCATACCAAGTGATTGCCATCCCCTAAGAGTAAGCGGGGCTTCCAGGATCCTGCCCTGTGCCGCAGAAGCAAATCCTCAGGCTGCATAACATCCCAGACACGTTCAGTGTTGGGCCAGCCACAAAGTGAGTGCCGTCAAAAGGAAATCGGAGACTCAGAGGTGGCTGGCAAATTGCTGGGAGCAAATTTCTCCCCAAACATGCGGTGTAGCATTCGCATTGTAAAGAAGGGCAGATTTGGGGTGACTCTAGCCTGCCTGCCTTAGAAAGGAGCGCCCTGCACCAAAGTCAATTCTGTTTTAATACAAGGTAATGCACATTGAGCACATAGAAAGCAAGGCATTCTGCACTTAATACAGATGACCTCATTTCATCTCACGATGTCTAGAACAGGTCTGTGTTATTATTATCCCAACCTTCAAATGAGGAGACTGGGGATTAGAGAGGTGAAGTGATGTCCCCAAGCCCTCTCTCCCTGAAAGCCCATAATTTGTCTCACTATTTGGTCTTGAGCACATTCTTTAACAGAGCATAGAGTCTCACTCCACCTCTGCTACAGAAAGGGGAAGTGCAAATAGGGCCCCATGTTCTCCTGTGGAAGTCGTCGGTAGGTTAAAGCAAGATGCAGAGGTGGGGGGCCTGGGCTGGCGTTGCCTTCACCCAGCAGGCTGGGACTGGCAAGATGTTCCCTCAGGCCGGCTCAGCCAGACTGTTCCATGGCGAAGGCCAGGAAGGCTCAGCCATGATCAGTTTTGACCCTAACAGACGGGCAGACCGAGGTAGTCCAGATGAGGAGAAAGGTGGCTCAACAGCAGTGCAGCCGGCATGTGTGCAGCTATTACCTGCACTCATCTAGACACATGCTTCTTAGTGATTTCATCAAATCCAGTTTGATCCAATGGCGATCGCTGCCTCTCCTCTGTGCCTCTGGATGGAAACCATACTTACATCTTAGGGTAGTGGAAGCCCAAAGACCTTGACCTCACTCAGGGAACACATCTGGAACTGCAAATCTTCCTCTAGTTTTATTTCCCAAATGCTGGTTCATGATGCCTCTTTCACTGGTCAACATCAACATGAGGACAAAAGAACTATGTGGTGAGTTTTTCATAAGGCTGCATTTATTAGATTTAGAAGACAGTCCTGATTTTGAGATTCTGTCCTTTCTATTTTTCTGTCGTTAAAATGTTTCTCTTAGGAAGCAGCGGAAGTTGATTTATATCTTGATTATGTTCCCTGGCAAAATAAAGACTAGACTACAGACCACTCCCCTTTTCTTTTTAAAAAATGTTACAGATTAAAATCTAGGAACCCCAGCTCTGTAGTCCGCAAACCTGGTTCACCTGCTCATATTAGGAGTGTGTCACATACTGCCATCTAGTGGTTACTTTACCTCACACTCGCTCACTCCTCCCTTTGAGAATATATATGGTAGGCTTGTGAACAGTGTGTGTGTGTGTGTGTGTGTGTATGTGTGTGTGTGTGCACTCAATTAGGTGCTGACAAGCAGAAATGTGTTAGCATGGAAAAATGCGGGTTTTGAAAATCGTGCAGAAATATTCAGGGTGAACAAACCTCCTACTCCAAACCCATGTGGGCAGAATTGAAAGCAGGTGCGTGGGATTAGCACTCTGTATTTTTTCCAACATCTACCACCAAAAGGTCAGCAGCACAGAAACATTCGTGCTCAGGAATGCTATCAGCTAATAGGACATGAGAAGCTGTAGAGGAAAAGCTTTCAGGACTAAACTTGAACCAAATGTGTTCACAATTTAACTCAAACCTTTGAACAACAGAGGCATCCCTTCAAACTCTGAGAGCATCCATCAACCTTTCAAAGAGGGATAAGTATACATTTCTGCAACAGCCCCATGTCCTTGGCATGGGGTGGGGGTGGGGGAGGTTTGCAAATACCAGACAGTCCTCACTTTTTCAGTGACCTACGAGGTCAGACAATTAAGTTTGAGGACTCGTCCTAGGAAAAGTGCTACATACCTCATTGCTGAATATCACTATGGTCACCTTTGAATTACTCCCCCTGGGAAGCTATGCACTGATGCCAGCACCTAGTCCACCCTTCAAAGCAATTTTGGAACTCTTTTTCTGGAACGGCCATCAGAGCAGTCATCATATTATACTTGATGTCCTGAATGTCATCAAAATGTCTTCCTTTCAATATTTCCTTTATCTTTGGGTAAAGAAAGAAGTCATTGGGGGCCAGATCAGGTGAGTGGGGAGGGTGTTCCAATACAGTTATTTGTTTACTGGCTAAAAACTCCCTGATTCAATAGCCGTGAATTATTCTTGCACAGCAGACTTTCAGACTGCTGTGCAAAAGTTCAGGTCATCTGACTTTTTCACGCAGCCTTTTCATCACTTCCTGATAGTAAACTTGGTTAACTGTTTGACCAGTTGGTACAAATTCATAATGAATAATTCTTCTGATATCAAAAAAATAGTTAGCAACATTGTTGCAACAAGTTCGGGAACTTAATTGTCAGCCCTTGTATGTGTAGCATGGCCTGTCCACCAGCCCTTAGTACCCCATGTGTGTGCCCCTGGCAGCCGCAGCTCTGGAGCACTCCCCCAGCTCCTCCAAGCCAGCTGCTCAGGCACTAGACAAAGTGGGCTCCATTTCAGACTGCTGGGGGTGGGCGGATGCAAAAAGCCCCAGGCCTGGGGTAGACAGCGGTGTTTGGCTCCTTAGAAGGCCACCATCTGCAGAGACGTTCTGAAACCTAGAAGGCCTTGTGTGAAAGGGCCTTCAACCAGCTGGTGTTCTGTAACTCACCTGAGTCGTCCTGAATTTACTCAGGGAAATTCAGGTTCTGGACACTGGTGCACAAGCCGGCTGTAACTTGCTGACAGGCTGTATTCTGAAAGGTCACGTGTGTATGGCATGATTTGAAATTTGAAATACGTTTACACCTAAAACCAGTGAGTTGCAGTGCTGAGGTTCCCAGGCTGGCTCAGGAGCCCATTTCACCTGCTCTGTGTTTCTCAGCTGTCCTTTGAACCTCTTTTGAGCCCCCTGAGCTTTCCCTGAGCGAGGCACATGGTGGAAATGAGGACGTGCTGCAGAGACAATCACTGATCCTTTTAATAGTTCTTAGTAGAAATTAAGTTCATTAGGAGAGTACCCAGGAGGGAAAACTACTAGAAATAAAGAAATAAATCTGAATATATTTAGTGTCATTTGCCATGGGGATGTGTTCAAAGAATTCTTAAACAAGACAGCAGTAATAGCTAAATGAAGAAACTGCAAGCTGCAAAACAGAATCATTATTGTGTCCTTGCTCTCCTGGGCTCTGGACACCCAGGGCTGACGTTTGCTCCTTTCACTTTTCTCCTTGCCTGTCTGCCTGTCAGGCTGTGCTCCAGGACAGTCCTGCACACCTGGAGTCTGGCTCGTAGTAGGTGCTCAGTCAACATCTGATGAACCGAACTGCCAAGAGCACAGGTAATCTATGTCTTCCATTCATTCTTTCTACATGAATCAAGTGCCTGCTGTCACGTAGCTAAGCACTGGGATCAGCAGTGAGCCAGGGCAATTCGGTCCCTCCTTTCATAGCTGGAGGCAGGCTGAATAATGTGCCCCCAAAGCAGTCCACATTCTAATCCCTGGAACCTGTGAGGATGTTGTCATCTAATGTGGCAAGAAGGGACTTTGTAGATGTGACGAAGGAACTTGAGATGCGGAGATTATCCTGGATTATGTAGGTGGGCCCAACGTAATCACAAAGGTTCTTAGGAGAGGAGAGAGGGATGCAGGACCACAAGCCTTTAGAAGCTGGAAAAGGCAGGACACGGGTTCTCTCTGGAGCCTCCAGGAGACACACAGTCCTGACGATGCCTCAGTTTTAGCCCCACCAAAACTGGTTTCTGACTTCGGACTTCCAGAATTATCAGATAATAAATCTGCATTGTGTTCAAAGCCACTCAGTTTATGGTGATTTGTTAGAGCAGCAATAGGAAATGAATATAAGCTGAATATAGCTGTAGCTTATTAGACATTTTGCATACTGTTTAACAGAAATTTAAAAAGTAAGCCCAATAAACTGTGATCATAGAGGAAGTGTTGATTAGCTCCTTCACCTCATTGTCTCTTCACAGATTGGTTTAGTGATTCATTCTTGTCCTTGCGAATCAGAGTAACTGTCTAAAGCTGCACCTTTCTTGGGTAGTGGGATTCATTTTGTAGCTTCCAGTGGTCAAGTCCCGAGGCTTCAAATGCTTGTAACAACATTTGGGTAATGAATCCCTCCCCATAATGACAACTTTTACTTATGGGGAATGTTGTTCCTTACTTGACAATGACAATCAAGTTCAACTTGATTTGCTAGCCATGGCACCCTTAGCAAATAGAGAGGAGATCTTATTTGCATCCCATTTCTCCAATATGGAAACTGAGGCACAGATCTGCTCAATTTTGCATTGTCACCCTGGACCAAGAATTTGAGCTCAGCTCTTTTGACACATAAACCTAGGGTGTTATCTTGTCCTCTGCTCATTGTTTCCCAGGGCTAGGGAAAGACAGGAATTAAACACACATTAGGAGGGAGACAGTAAGCTTGCTGGAGGGAGTGAAGAGGAATTCTGGGGAAAAACTAATAGTCAGAACCTATGGAATAAGAGAGCCTCCAGTTTTTAAATGAAAACTTGGGGGAAAATTTGACAACTGGATGAGTTTCATTTTGAAAGTCATTTAACCCAAAAAGTCAAAACGAAACTCCAGGGGTGCAAACCCACAGCAATCAAAATAAAAACAAGTTTTCACAAGTCAGTTGCAAAGCTAAATATAGATTTTTTCAGATAGACCCACTCACCTCCAAATTCATGACTTTTTAGTACTATTTCAAATATTATTTTTTTTCAAAAGAATGTCAATCAAAAGAAAAATAGTTTTTTTATGTTGGAGGTGGAGTACAGCTGGGCGTGTATGTTGTGTGAAGGGTGATTTTTGTTTTGGCCGCCCCACACTATTGAGAGCTGTTTTTAAATACCATTTGTGGTCACCTACACTGGTAATATTTTCTAATTGTGGTCAAAAGTAGCTGACTAAAGGTTTGTGTGTTTGCTTCAGGACTAAATGGTGAAATGCCAGTGTCTTAGTGTACCAGGCCAGCCTTTAGTCATTTTATTTCTCTTCTTTTTTTTTTTTTTTTTTTTTGGTGTGGTCACATTTTTTTTAAATAAAAGTTCATTGAGGTGACAATGGTTAGTAAAGTTACATAGATTTTTTTTTTTTTTTTTAAAGGAGGGCGCAGCTCACAATGGCCCATGTCGGGATCGAACCGGCAACCTTGGTGTTATCAGCACCGCACTCTAACCAACTGAGTTAACCGACCACCTCCAACATATGTTTCAATAGTCATTTTATTTCTAACCTGGTTTGCTGGCGCATTAGTATGAACCTCTCTGCATTCTGAAATCTAGAGGAAATATAGAGCAAAACTAAAATTCAAAACCAAACACTCTAGCTGCAGCATGAACACAGCATACGGCCCTTTTCTTTTTTTTCTTATCCCACCTCCCCTCTTGCTCCCAGGAGGAGCAAGATGAGGGAGAGGACAGGACTGACAAGGCAGCTGGAGTCACCTGTGGCCTGAGGGTTACCCCGGAAAGATGGCCTCTCGGGTTCCTCTGTGTGTGGTGAGGGCTTTGAACCAGGACGTTTGAACTGCTGAGCAATTTCATATTAAGACATGAACACCGGAGTGTCAGCTGGAGCTTTAGGCTTTTATTTGTGGTGGGCTGTTTTCCTGCCACGGTTGTTGTGGTTTACCGTCTACCTGAGTGTTCAGAACTGCTTTACTGAATCCAGTGGCTTTGCTTCAGATGTGGTACCTCTCCCTTCCCTGCCCAGCCTTGGTCCTCAGGGATTCCCGTCCTGCTGGGCGTATCCTCCCAGCCTTGCTGTGTTCCCACAGGGAGCAGAATCACCTAGAGAACAGGCATCAGCACGGTCAGACCTTTAGCATAGTGTGCATTTCCAGGAATGAGAACTTCGGGGAAACGAAGACAGACTTCCAGACTGCTGTGCAAAAGATGATTTCCCAAAATGGACAACGAAAATCAATCCTAAAGCCAGTTCAAGAAAGGGATTGTTAATTCAAAAGCCTTAGGAGTTTATGAACCATGCCAAGGTATTTGTGCTAAGGAAATAATCATGAATATGGAAAAAAAGCTTTCAAAAATAAAGTCACAAGGATGTTTATTAAGAGCTTAACAAAAAATGGGGAAAACATCTAAATAGCCAATAGGTCATTGATTGACTACATTATGTTACAGTCATAGTATTGCCATAATCAATGGCTAGCACTTATTGAAGCTTACTGTGTCCAGGTATTGTACTAACTGCTTATATGTGTTATCACATTTAATCTGGAAAACACCCCAGGAACTTACACTCAGAGGTGAAATTCCTGATCCATGAATATAATGCTAGTATCATGAGATAAGGTCCCCCCCAAATTCATGCCCACCCGGAACCGCAGCATGTGACCTTATTTAGAAATAGGATCTTTGCAGACGTAATTAAGAATCTCACAATGACATCATCCAGGATTCATCAATGACAGGTGACCCTAGATGAGAAAGGAGAGAGTGATTGGAGACACACACGGCCAAAGGGCAGAAGTGTATGTGAAGAGGGAGGCAGAGACAGGAGTGATACATCCGCCCGGGAGGCCGAGGGTTGCTAGTGGCCGCCTGAAGCTAGGAGAGAATGGCATGAAACAGAATCTGCCTCAGAGCTCCAGGAGGAACCCAGCCTGCCAACCCTCTGATATCACACTCCTGGCCTCCTGAACTCTGGGAGAATACATTTCTGTTGTTGGAAGCCACGCACTTTGTGGTAGTTTGTATGGTAGAAAATGAACACAGGTAGTGAGTAGTACACACAGGATTTCACCCCAGGCTGACTACAGAACCAGAGTTCTCTCACTGTACTATGTGCCTTCTAACAGCAGGGCTTAATGTCGTAGGCATGGTGTCATATTTGTGTAAAAAATTTGAATACATGCATAGAAAAGAACTGGAAGACTATACAGCAAAAAGTTTATTTCTGGGTAGGAAGAATCCAGATGGATTTTAATTTCCTGCTTTTTGCTTAGCTCCTTTTTCTTTTTTTCTTTTCCAGCATGGAAGCGCAATACTTTTCATAGTAGTAAGATACACCCTGATCTACGTAGGAGTAAAGAGGCATCATGCTGCAACTTACTCTCAAGTGGTTCAGACAAAAAAAATGAATAAATACGTAGATAGACTGAAAGAAAATTATCAAGCAAATGTGGGCAAATTTTAACCATTGGCAAATCTGGGTAAAGGGTATATGGAAATTCTTTTTACTATCTTTAACTGCTTTTCAGAAATTTTGAAATATTTTCAATATTTTGAAATTATTTTAAAAGTTACTCCCTACACACACACACACAAGAGTCACAATATGGAAGAGATCCGAAGTTGAAACAAACAACTTTATAAACATAACTGCCAAGATATTACCAACTAGTGTATACCAAATCAGAAGAGTTTATTTGAGGAAGAAAGGCGAGTATTTTGCATTATAGCAAAGATGACTCTCAAGGGGAAAAAAATGCAGAGAGAGAAAGATAGAAAGAGAGATAGGCAGAGGTGAGAGTCATGCCAAAAGAAGTGTGTTGAATGACTGCTGCAGGGTTAGGACAGACCGCCAGCCTGACTCAGCTCTCCAACGCCAGTTTTTGCACATACTTGAGTGATTTGGGCCTGACCCGGCCAACGAGTCAGAAGGTGAGGGTTCTCCTGACCTCAGGGAAAGAGTGAGACCCTGCAGATCATCTTGACAGTGCCCTCAAGCTCTGATGGCAGCTTTGAGTCACTGGTTACTCATTCCACAGAGGGTAGTTGTTAATAACTATACAGATTA
Organism: Rhinolophus sinicus; assembly: GCF_057876585.1. NCBI lineage: Eukaryota > Metazoa > Chordata > Mammalia > Chiroptera > Rhinolophidae > Rhinolophus > Rhinolophus sinicus. The sequence continues at coordinate 61,097,438 of NC_142502.1, forward strand.
CATTTTGAAAATCATATAGAGGGACAAGCTAGAAAAAGGTTCCATGGTCTTTTGAAAATGTGAAATTATTAACAGGCCACTTGACATTTTTATTTTAGGAGGACAGAAATTCTCATTGCTTGCCAGTTTTAAACCTCACTTCCAACCAATGTGTCTAGTTTACCATCTGGGCAAATACAGGGAACAGTATGTCCGTAATTTGGACTTATCTGAGGGGGGGAAAAGTCACATTACCAAGTGGCATTACTTCAGATAGTCCATTTCTCTATTGCTAATTCCTACAAAAATCTGTGACCATTAGAAAAAATAACTCAGTGTTACTGGCATGGTTTTACCTGCGTACAAAATGTTGTGCAACTGAGTTAGTTCTCATCCATTTGAAGGAACTGCGTGTTCCTTTTCTTCCAAGTTTGGTGTGAATGGGTCTTGCTGAGGAGTGGCCCCACCCGCACTCTCAAACAGCATAGATAAATATATGGTTTGGCAAAAGCACATTCAATATATTATGTGCACTTAATTGAGTCAAAGAATAATAGGTCCATTTTTATTCCGTTCTCAAGTTGTTTCACGTTCAGCGTTCCTTCATCACAAAGGTTTGCTAATTGTTCCAATTTGCAGTGCCAAGTAATTTGTGCCTAGTAATTCATTAATGTTTGCATTTCTGGGTTCCTGCAAAGCAATTCTTCTTCCCAGTGTCTCTGCGTAGACATTTGGAGGGAAAGAATCCAACACAGAATGGAGGGTAGAAGCAGTGCTTTGTCCCGCCGTCATACGTGCGCGCTCTGAGTGTCCTTGGAGATACAGCAGCAGAATGATGTCCTGGCTGCTCGGGACGCCACCCATGGTCCATTCAAATAGAATTAACAGCCAGTGGGAGGGCGTCTGGGTGGGAGGTTTGTTGTGTGTATGTGTTTTTTTCCTAAAGTATTTAAAACTAGTTTGAAGTACCAATGACAAGATTTCTTTTTTAGCCTTTCCTTTCTGAAAGGAAAAGCAGCTTCTTTGTAAGATTCCAGACCACCAGCCCCACCTCCACTTTAAGCTCTTTGAGCCCTTTTTTTACTGGTTTTATTAACATTTTCTGCTTTGAGTCATCCTCATGGTGTCCAAAGAATGTGTCCTTTTCAGTCCTAAACCTTCCTTTTAAAGAGAAATTTCCTCCCAAAGCCTGGCCTGGCCAAGGCATTTTAGATTTTTGTTCTTATTTTTTGGGTAACAGTAACAGTGCTTACAAACTCATGCGTAAAGCATGACCAAGTGATGGTCTCGAACCCTGACTCTAAGAGCTATTTTTAAATCATTTAGGTCAGTCAACGTTAACAGGTAGGTATCTAAGGAACTGGTGACATTAAGACACTTGCGTCCCTCCTGGACCACGGCTCCCCTGAGAGGATGGATTGAAGCCGCCTACTGATGAGTTTTTAGTTGACCTAATGATAAAGTTAAAGCTTTCCTTGTGGAAATGATACTAGAACAGAGCTTTCGTTGTCAAAAATGGCTAGTAATGTTTTCATGAAGTTGGTTGAGACTGCGTCTTCATATTTGAACCCAGTGCATACTTGGGTCTTCAGGCCCATCTTATAAAGGAGGTAGAAACCAGATTCTTGCAATTCTTTGTATATGTAGTATCAGCACACAAGGATTATGTACATTGTGTCTGGTGAATTCTAATCTTTCCATTTCCAGAAAAAGAAACCTAGAGTTAGAAAGATGATTTTCCTGACACACTGAGTTCATAATGCTTGGGGCCAAGGTCTCTTACAGGGCTACTTGTTACTTAAGGACCTCAGTGGGGACTCCTGAACGTGCTGTCAATGAAATGGTCACCAGGTGAGCAAAAATGCCTTGGTTTGAGCGAGGTGGCTCTCAAACTCCAGTGTGCATAAAAATCACCCAGCAGGGGATAGTTAAAAATGTAGTTAAAAGGCCTACTCAGGTACGATTCTGCAGCCCAGGGTAATTTGCATTTTTAACAAATACTCTGGGTGATTCTGATGCAAGTAGTTTGCAGTGAGAAACACTCTCCTCTAAACTCTGATGGAGAATATTAAGACATGTGCCTTGATTAATAGTTTTGGGGTTTTCAGATTTTTCCGCTCAAAATTCTGTTATTTCAAATATTTTTCCAAATAAAAGAATATTTAAAACATGAAAAGATACTCCACATCCTTAGTCATTAGGAAAATGCACTTAAAAATTACAGTGAGGTACTGCTACACACTCATTAGAACGGCCATAATCAAAAAGACTGACAATAGCAAATGTAGACTGACGATGTGGAGAAACTGGAACTCTCATGTGTTGCTGATGGGAATGTAAAATGGTAAAACCACGTTGGAAACAGTTTGACAGCTTCTTAAAAAGTTAAACATAAACTTACCATATGGTCCCATAATTCTCCTAGGTATGTACACGAGAGAAATGAAAACATCTCCACACTAAGACTTGTACACACAGGTTCATGGCAGCCTTATGCATAATCGCTCTAACCTGGAAACAACCCGACTGTCCATCTACTGGTGAATGGATAAACAAAATGCGATATGGCTATACAATGGAATATTGTTCGATATTAAAAAGAAACAAGAACAAGCTACCGACACATAGTACAACATGGATGAACCTGAACAACTTTATGTGAAATGAAATAAGCCAGACACAAAAGACTGCATGTTTCATGATTCCATTTAGATAAAATTTCTAGATAAGGCAACTCTATAGAGATAGAAAACAGATCAGCAGCTGCCTGGGGCCGAGAGCAGGATTGACAATGAATAGACAAAAAGGAGATAGAAATGTTCTAAACTGGATTGGAGGAATCACTGCAGAACTCTATAAAGCAAAAAGCAAAAAGAAAAAAATATCATTGAACTATATAATCACAATGGATAAATTTTAAAGGACATAAATTATATGTTTAAAAGGAGCTTCAACAATACTCTCAAAAATGGCAACTGACTAGTACACGAGTGAATGAATCAATTAAAAAACATTTCCAAGTATGTAGGAGATGGTGTTCAAAGAAACATATATCTATATGTAATGAAGTGCCTTCTGTACTTTGTCATCAACTACAGCCGAATGTCAGTCCCATTAGTCGGTGGCTTTTTCTTTTCAGCTTTCTCTGAGTCACAGTTTCAGCCTCAGCCTTCAGGAACTTATCCCCAACTTTCCGGCTGCTCTCAGCTCTTCCAAGCCGTAACCACCACTGGACTCTCTCCCTTTAGGCTAACTAGTAGGCTATTCTGGCCTTTTAGCTTTCTTAACAGGCAGAAAGGACCGTCCACCGTTCCTCTGACTCATCTGCTTTCTTTTCCATGTGGCAGGAGAAGGAAAAAAAGAGTTTTTCAGTCACATCATATGTCTCCGTGTCAGCAATTCAATTGTTCCCTTAGCAACCATGGCTTTTACTGCCGGATTTCCAACAGGCACTGCCTTCTCAAAGTGCTTAGAGTCACAGAATATCTTGGTTCACGCCAGGAGTGGTTTTCTAAAAAGGCCAATATCTTTTCTAGAGCAAACTATTTTTAAAACAATATTCAAACAAAACACATCGTAGACAAAGGTGATGAGGGGACAGCACGGAGGAGATGGTGCCTTTTAGGGTCATCTGTCTGACCCTCTGAGAGGGAGTGTCTGCCACAGACTCGCTGCTCCCCTCAGGGCCACTGGAGGTCACGGTCACAAGGGAAATCAGAAGTGGACAGGAGGGAGAATCACGCCGGGGGGGAGAAATTCAGTGACTTTTCTTTTGCCAAGGGAAGGATTGAGGCATGTTTTTGCATTATAAGCATTCCAGATTTACGATTTTTTCATCTGCCTCCATACGGGAGCAGACTGACCTCAATGTAATTCTACATCCAGGTGAAAACTAAGACCGAGGGGTAACTCAAAAGTGTGGTTTCCTTTATTATTCCATCCATTTTATTTTCCAAGAGAATCTGTCTCCCTACCCCCCAACCCCCGCTTAAAAATAAAGATACATTTCCTACGTCAGCCAGTGTGTGAGAAGCAAGGAGACCCTGTGAATGTCCATCCGTTTGAGAAAATATTTTCCAAACACTTTGAAGAGGACTTAGAGTCTGTGCTCATTCCATTTTCACAGGTCCATCTATAGGAGTAAAATCATTCAGTGACAAGTTGGTAGTTTCTTTTTTAATTAATAAGAGTAGAGAGGCATTTTATCACTATTTGAGAGCACAGTGGCTTTTCAGCATTTCAGAAGAACATCTGTCCTTCAAGTAGCTGATACCAAGTATCTCTAATGAACTTCTGCTGATACTGTGTGCCCCAGGGGGTGGGCATAGTGGTAGGAAAGGATTCTGGTAACTGCCTCATTTTAATGTATGTACATATTTGAGGTTTTGTTTTTTAAATTCCTTTCCTTTCAACTTTTCCTTTAAGTGCGTTCAGTTCCTAATTTAGACAGGTTTTCCTTGCTATTAGCCCAAATTAAGACAATTTCTCTGAATATGATTTTTTTTTAACTGTTAGCACAAGAGCTATTGACCCAGGGGGCTTGTAAAAAAGGAGGAAATCCTCTGGCGTATTTCATAACCTTGAGGAGAGAGACTCAAGGCCTGTAAACACATGTTCCTGAGGCTGCAGCTGCTGAGCATCGCAGCTCTGTAGTATGGATGTCCCCAAACCGGGCATTCAGGGTGTTTTGAGAGGTTGTATTTAAGGGCAATCCACTCCCTTAGGGTTTCCCCAAATAATATGAAGTCACCAAGAATGAAGAACTTGGAGCCCAGGTCAAAGTTCTGAGTCCACTCAGAAGACCTTGAGGATGAAATCTGCAGGCGATTTATCATGAGTAGCCTAAGGGTAAACACTGCCACCCTTTGCCTACACACAGAAAGACGGAGATCTGTTTCCTTTTCAGTTCAGGAAGGGTGAAGGGAGTCATAACAATTTGCGTCTGCCTTGGAGGAATCAATAACATTCTGTTTTATTATGACAAAAGAAGAATAAAGGTCTTCTTAATTCCTCTATTCTTAGTAAGAACTGTCACTTTGAGACTCATGCAGGCAAACGTACTTTGATCTAATCAGTTGTCGCTGAGCTGCTGAGGAAAGGGAGTTTTCTCTTTCACATCTCTGGGCATCAGTTTTGTCACCTGCAAAGAGAGGGGGGCAGGATGAATGTCCTCCAAGGCCTCTCCATGTGTATCGTCTATGTTTCTATCTACTTGCTTCTAGCAGTGGATTGTGTACTTTCACGGTTTTCAGCGTGTATGCATGCTCCTGCTGCCTGGACCTTCTCCCAGGGCCCCTCCTTTCTCTGGGAACCAAGCAGCTCTCATCTACACTGTGACACGTTCCAGTTTACAAGAGCCTTTCTTCTCATGGCCATCAAAGTCCGAGTGAGAGGTGGTAAAGGGGAAAAGGGAAATATATACGCAGACGCACACATGTAAATGGATGCACATATAAAAACATGTGTTCCAGGAAAGATTCAAAGGACTGGCATAGCCCAGAACGTAGTGCTCTGATCTCACAAGGTGACTCTCCTTGGCAGGAAGTGACCCCGTCAACATCCTGCTCGGCCTTGTGGGGCCCATCGTACATCCTGTTCCTGGCCGGGGAGGCCTGCCTGCCACAGCCGAGCTTTCTAGGCTGGATAACCAGTTAGGCATCTCTTAACTGCAATTTCTATATCCAGTTATAAGGCAGATTCCCTTGGGCATTGGCGGTCACCAGTCCCAATCTCACACACACAACCTCCCTAGTCCCTTAGCAAGAACTACATGTTAACAACCTGTGTGTCCTGGGGAAACTTGCCCTGGTTAAAGTCTGGTAGGAGAGTCTAAAGCTACTGCACTATCAAAGCTGCCTGCTCATGTTATAGCTGACCCCATTCGTCCTATGGTGTTTGACACTCATTCAGGAAACCAGTAACAGAACTCTCCCCATGCTCTTGTCTCTAGTTTTGTCACTCACGCCTTTCCCTGGACCACCCAAAACAGGTCAAAGCCAAGATGGTTCCATGGGACGTGGAGGTTTCAAGGCTGTGCCTTGGAGTCACTTTTTTTTTTTTTTTAGAGGAATGATTGGATGGTTGATTGCTGGGTGACTGATTGCTGTATTACCAAGATGATAACTGATGTTCATCATAGAAAGTGGGTTTCTGGACTATGGGAAGGGAAGTATGCCGAGACAGTGAGGGTGGGAATAGAAAAGGGGGAGGAGGAGGCTATCAAAATACGAAAGAGATATAAAGACCACACTTATGAATGTATATAAATTTACATATACATGCATATATTAAATTATATTAAAAGATTTAGAACATGCAGAATAGTTTCAGGAAAAAAAATAAAATAAAATTTACAAGTTTACTTCTCAGAGAAATTACAAGTTTACTTCTCACCCTTGCTAACCTTTTGGTGTATATCATTCATCTTGTTTGTTTTTTTACATACATGGAATCTAAGCTTTCAGTTTTGTAACCTGTTCTCTTTCCACTTAATCATATTTACCACAGACCATTTTCATGTCTAGTAGCTGTGGGCCCGAGGCAGGCTGAGTTCCTTGCATTACTCCAGTAACCGTCAGAGTGATTTGTTACTTGTTTTATGACCTGTGATGCAGCATTTGGTTTGGACCTGGTTTCAGGGACGGACCCCTTCAGGCCTCAGTTCCACAGAATTATAGCCTGTTAGAGCTAGAAGGGACCACGAGTGATCCTGGAAGTCAAACCCCTCATTTCACAGATGACAAAACTAAGGTCTGAATCAGAACCAAATACATCATTTATGGCTCTTGGTCTATTTTCCCCATGCCACGTCCACAAGCATGAAAAAGCTTTCCTTTTGGCAAAGAGCCCAGGAGAGGACGCAAGGTAGGTAGCGTCTTCAGGCTAGCCAGGACTTTACTTAATGGAGTTCACTCAGCCTCACTCAGCTTCCCTCCCCTAGACTATCGCAGTAGCTCTGATTCCTGCTTCCATTCTGCTCACCACAACCCCCGCACTGATCTCCCACAACATCTTTTTAAAATGTAAAACTCTGCTCAAATCCCCAATGACTTTCAATCTTACTCTGGGTAAAAGCCAAAGTTCTTACACCGCACAGAGCCCCACCCTCCCCACCCACTTACCCCTGTCGTCCTCCTTTCCTCTCTGCTTCCTGGGCTCCTTGATGCGTCTCAGACTTGTCTCAGAGCCATTGCACATGCCGTTCCCTCTGTCTGGAATGCGCGTCCCACATACAGGGTACAGTTACACACTTCTGGTTTGCATTCTCCTCTGCTTTGGGTTTTGGCTCCAACATCATATGGGTGGCGGGGCTTTCTCTGAGAATTTTAAGTGGGGGCTCTATTTAGAATTTTAAATGTCTTCCTTCTAGAAATCCCTGTTCCCTCTTTCCTGATTTAAATTTCTCTAGTCCTTATCACTATGGAACATACCAAATATTCCATTTATTTTTCATTGTCTATCTCCCTCCATTAGAATGTGAGCTCTAGGAAGCGAGGAATTTGTGGCTTTTGTATAATTAGCCAAGGTCCTTTTGTTACAAGTCATAGAAACCAACTGCAGCTAGCTTAAGGGGAAAGGGCAGCAATTTATTACAAGGCCTAGTGATAAATTGCAGTCGAGAAGCCTGGTCATTCTTGAGAAGGGATTGGGATCCAGAGACAAAGCTCTTGTTCTCCTGTTTACCTCTCTCTGTAAGCCTGCTTCTGCCTTCTCTCTGTACATGTTGGCTTTTCCTGCCTCTGTAGACCACACATCAGACCACAGCTCCCATTCATTGAGTCAACTGCTGTTCGTTGGATACAATATGTGCCAGGCTCTGATCGAGGTGCTCAGGTGGCATCAGTGAATAAAGCACATGGAGTTTACATTCTGGCAGGAGAGACACCCTACAGACCTAATCCATACACACCTACTATAGCATGTTAGATGAGAAGATAGTGGAGAAAGCAAGGTAGAGCAGAAGAAGAGGGCAGGAGGAGCTGGAGAGCATGTAGGAGGCAGGCAGGAGGTGATTTGAAGCGTGCATTAAAGTAGAGCCCAGTGAGACGGGAAGATGTGAGGGAAGATTTCCAATCACCACAGAGATGGACGCAGAGATCCACAAAGGAGAAATCTAACTGGTCCAGCTTAGCCCAGGTGTCCACCCTGGTCCAATCAACTATTACTACCGTGTTTCCCCGAAAATAAGACCGGGTCTTATACTATATTTCCCCGGAAATAAGACCAGGTCTTATATTAATTTTTTCTCCAAAAGACTCATTAGGGCGTATTTTCAGGGGATGTTTTATTTTTTTCATGTACAACAGTCTACATTTATTCAAATACAGTCATGTCATCTTCTTCTGGAACATTGTCTTAACATACTAAATGCATCTGTCTGGCTGATGATCTTAACTGGGGCTTATTTTCAGGGTAAGTCTTAATTTGGGGGAAACATGGTAGGAAAGGCAGAGTCAACAAAACAAGCGTGGTTTCTGCAGGCCTGCTGTAGTGGATGAGATGGGAGGGTGAAGATCAGTCCCAGAGACAAGGAGACTACCTTGAGCTAGAAAGACATTTCCAGATGCATGGGCCACTGGAGGGATTTAGAGATCCCCTGTTCGTGCCACCGGAGGGCCTTTGCTGACCTTGTAGTTAAACATAAAAAATAAGTCCCAATCTGATTGTGTTGTTCAGGTGACCTCACCTGTTGGAGGTCTATGGTAAACCAGTCCCCCATCCCACCTTATTCATGGGAAGGCATGCTTCTAATTTCCTGTTGATTGCCAAAGACAAGAGGACGGAGATGGTGTTATCACAAAGAAACGTACTGAGTGTGAACTTCCTGAGAATATAACGTACCACATCCCCAACTGTCAGGTTCATTTCTTTCTCCTGGGGAAGAGCTGCCCATTTTTTGGACAAACAGACCCATTTCTCATCTCTACCCTAAGGATTGTTTCCTTAAAAGAGCAAAGAAGTCACAAACAATTAAGGGAATGAAAGGGAACACAAGACATTTGGAATGATATAATGGTAGAAGCCATGAGATTCGGGTTATTTCCTTCTGAGAGAGACAAAAATAGAAATGGAAAATTTGATAAACCCCAAGTCATCTGCTGCTTTACAAGAAAAGCCTAAGACAATTTTAAGCTTGGAGGGCCAGCTCAGAGGATCCTCCTCAGATGTTTAGAGCCTCATATGAATTGTTGGCTTTTGAAAAGGAGACAAGTCATATTTATAAATTTATGCATTTAGAAACCTCCGGGCCCCATAATTAGAACCAAGTAATGTAGCAATCTTGTGGCGTTTAAAAGCAGAATGTAGTTCCTCTCTGACTGTGAGGTCACAGCAGAGTTCAAGGCTGACCTTTGAATACAGAGATTCCCCACCATGCTCCCCACCCCACTAGCATTTGTAGGCACTGGAGACAGGCTCGAAGATGTGGGACTCCTTGCTGATTGATGAAGACGCCACAGATCAAATAGAGAGATGGCAGAACCAAAGAATGTCCTTTGTTTGCTATAGCCAAAAGAAGAAGAAGTGAGTATTTGTGGCTCTCAGTCCCTGGGGACCTTTGATGGGGGCTGACAGCCTAAGCCATCTAAGCCTAAAGAATAAACAAGCGGGTTACCTGAAAGAAAAACCTGATTCTGGCTTGTACCACCAATCAGAGGGTACTGGGAGCTCCTTGGTAGACAGAAGAGGTAGCGTGCCTGGGGGTCACCTTTGATTCTCTGCCTCCTCAGAATAAGCAACTAATGCTGTCACAAGCAAAACTGAGTATTTGCAAGAGTCAAAAACAGGAAAATGCTTCCTGATTTGCCTTTGAGTCTCAAGAGAATTCTAAGCACTGAGTAGCCTGCAGATATAGGCTCTTATGATGTTTCTCTGGGCTCCAGGGTTTGAAATAGATCCCACCTTGCCTTTCCCTACCCCACCTCGCCTCTGCTAGTTCAAGGGGCCACCCAACAGGGACCTCAAAAACATTTTAGAGAATCGTAAGGCCATTAGAAGTTGGTCTCTAAAGCCTGAGAATCCTGCCTTCATAAACCCAGTAAGGATATGTCGCCACAGATTTTCTGGAGCAGAAAGAAAGCCTCACAAGTCCAGCTGACTCCTACTTTAACAGATAGTTCCATCTAAGGAGCTACCAGAGGTCAGTTTCTCTGCTGCACGTTGGCACAGTTCCTGTGAGTCAGGCTTCCACAAGAAAAGCCCTTCTGCCTGAGGGGGGTCCACTCCCTGTGCCAGCCTCCTTGGATCCAAAGTTGCTGAATGACTGTGCACAGCTTCTTGCTCATTTTTAGAGCACCACTGCCCACTGTGGTCTCCCCCAGGAATCAGGGCTTGACCTTGCTGCTATAAAATCTACTTCTGTGCCAGAAGTAACGCAACCATAGGTTTTCCCCTTTTCAGATTGCGTGCCCATGCATTTCCCAGCGACCTTGCTGAATTCCTGGAAAGATGACAACAGGACACTGCCAAGTGGTGTGTCCTGCTGTGGGAGGGCGAGTACAGGGAGAGGGTGTGCATGTGGGGCCAGAGTCCCTGGAGACCTGGCCGCAGGGCCTAGGTACAAACATCACCTGGAAGATGTCTTCAACATCAGGATGACTTTTTTTCTCTTGAACGACTTCAAGGAGTTGTAAGGAGGGAGCAAGTGGGTCATAGATGGAGCCTGCTCTGAAAAGCATGTGTAGTGATTATGAAAATCTATATTTCCTTTATGTGTGTGGATCATGAAAGGCTGTTTTTGATCCAGGGAGAGAGGCAGTGCCTGTGTTCAGAACAGTGTAACTATTAGACTGAAGTTCAAATCTTGACTGCATCATGTCCTAGCATGTAGCCTTAGGCAACCCCACTTACCTGTTCTGAGCCTCAGAGAGTCTGTTGTCTGTGAAATAGGGACAGTGATTTTCACTTTGTAGGGACGATTACTGCAACTGTGTTGGAAGCAAGGTAGAAAAATCAGCTCCCACAGTGCCTGGCACACAGTAAGAAGTCAATAAATGATAGTTGCAATTGCTACTGCCATTTTTAATAAAAATAATGACAGTAAAGGTAAAAAAAAAAAAAAATGAATGATTCGAAGAGGTGTTTTAAGACACGTGCTCTGATGGGAAGTTAATGGATTAGGCATATAGATATGCAAAATTTGGCAGTCAGTGTAGGCTGGCCATTCCTTACCCTTTTTCTTCCTTGTTCCTTCCCCATGGAAGCAAGAAAAGCTAAATAGACCCTTTTCCAACTTCCTTGCAGCAGAAGACTGCCATAAAATACAGTTCTGGCCAAAGACATAGGAGCAATACTCTTCTTTCCTGATAAAGACAAAGCTAGTGCCATTCTTCCTGTCTTTCCTCCTGCCTGGAATGTAGACATGATGTCTGGAGCAAAGGCAGCTATCTTGTAGCCATGAAGCAACAATTACAAGGTAAAGAGGTCAGAAGAGAACCAGAAAAAGGCTTTCGGTTCGGTTGGCGTTGGTGAGCGGCTGCACCAGCCCTGGGCTACCTGCTTTCAGACTTCTTAGTTTTGTAAGAACACCCTTCTGTTTGTTTAAGTGACTCAGATGGTTTTTCTGCTGCTTACTGCTGAAAACATTCTTATCTGATAAACAGCTCCGTGATAAGCTTCTGAGATACCTTGCTGACCTAGCAAGGAAATCCAGTCCCTTTGACTTCCTAATCAATCTCTCAGGAGCATAACCTCTGTAGGCGTTAAATAATCTTAAATATTTTAATGAAAATGAGTATGTAGCTATGAATGTATGATACCCATGTACATATTTATATAGTAGCTTATGAAACCTGGGAGGTTTGCTTAAGATGCGATTCTTGATCTTTAGAGGTTGCGTGCACAGCATAATTCCAGTGGAACTCTTTAAACACACCCATGCCTGGGCTCCAACCCTGGAGATTTGGGCTCTGTACGCCTCAGATGAGGTCAGGTCATCGTAAAGTTTTAAAGCTGCACTGGTCGCTGTGAGGCACAGGACTGAGGGAGAATTACACTAGAGCCTCCGAGGGACCGAAACCCAGCAAATCCTGTCTCCTAGGTACTACCTCCTTCCAGAGTCAGACTGCAAAGGTTTAAGAGCCTTATGGGCAGCGAGGCATAGCTTTGCTACTTTAATGCAACAGCATTATTCCACACAATCACAAAAAGCAAGTTCTCAGGCTCATAAAACACAGGATTACATGCACCCCTCTACTATAAGTTACGCAGGCTTCCTCTTTAAGTTTGCATGGCACCAATTCTGTACCAACCAGCATTCAACCTGAGTGGGGAACAGTAGTAACAGAACTGCTGCGCTAGAACCTTGTTTTCATAACAGGGATGACCATGACAGAAGCTCAGTAAGATAGTATGGGGCTCATCAGCTAAGCCCAGCACATGCTCCTCTGAGGAGACGGCAGTCAGCTAACTTCTTGTCTTTTGAAATGGGACCATAATGTGATATAAAGTGCCCACAGGGTAAGATTAGAATCTTACCTTGCCGACCCAACATGTTTCCTTTGAATTTGTAATTTTTCATACTGTCTGTTGTTTCTCTGTCAGAGTTACATACCTGTTTATATTTCCTGTATAGGTTTTTAAATGAGATATTTATATACATAAATAAATACACATAAGGTCTTGAAGGTGGTTTTTTTTTTTTTTTTTAGTCAGTAGCAAAATGTTTGTTTTATAGGCCAAATCTATTATCTTGTCAAGTAAGCTTCTCTTTTAGTGTACTTCGTTGAAGTTACTGCTAAATAATCTTAAGTTCATCCATAGAGTACTGGGTTAATTTCTTTATCAACCTACTTTGAGAAATAATTGCTGGGGTTCACATTACAATATCCGTTGACATAATTTACAGCAGCTCATCCTCACATTGCATTTTTAGTTTTCACCAGTAATAATGGCATAGCATTAGTGAGTACTAATTGTATCCCAGAAACTGCTATACTCCTTATGTGAATTATTTAATTTTCACTACAACCCAGTGTGGGAGGATACTATTATCATGACTATTTTACGGATGAGTAAACTGAGTTTGGGAAGTCAAATTACCACTTTCTCTTTATCTATTCTTCCATCAAAAGATACTCAGGCTGCCTCCACATCTTGGCCATTGTAAACAATGCTGCAATGAACATGTGAATTCACACATCCCCTCGAAGTAGTGTTCGGGTTTCTTCAGATAAATACCCTAAAGTGGGATTACTGGGTTCTTCTTTGTCTCTTGTTAAAGCCTTTGTTTTAAAGTTTATTTTGTCTGGTATAAGTATTGCTACCCCAGCTCTTTTGCTTGTTTGTTTGTTTCCATTTTCATGAAACATTTTTTTCTATGCCTTTACTTTCCATCTCTGTGTGTCTTTCAATCTGAAGTGATTCTCTTGTAGGCAGCATGTTGTAAGGGTTGTTTTTTCTTATGCATTCAGCCCTCCTATGTCTTTTTGAGTGGAGCATTTAATCCATTTATATTGAAAGTAATTGTTAATAGAAATGTAGATATTGCCATTTTATTATTCATATTTTTATCTTTTTTTTCCATCTTGAAGGCCCTCTAACATTCCTTGTAATACTGGTTTGGTGGTGATGAACTCCTTTAGCTTTTACTTATCTGGGACACTCTTTATCTGTCCTTTGATTTTAAATGATAGTCTTGCTGGGTAGAGTAGTCTTGGTTGTAGATCCTGGCTTTTCATCTCTTTGAATATTTCCTGCCAAACTTTCTGGTCTGCAAAGTTTCTGTTGACAAATTAGCTGACAATCTTATGGGAGCTCCCTTATAAGTTAGTAGTTGCCTTTCTCTTGATGCTTTTAGGATTTGCTCTCCGTCTTTAACCTTTGCATTTTAATTAGAATGTGCTTTGGTATGGGCCTGTTTGGGTTCATCTTGTTTGGGACTCTCGGCACTTCCTGGACTTGTATGTCTATTTCCTTCACCAGGTTAGGAGTTTTCAGTCATTATTTCTTCAAATAGGTTTTTAATCCCTTGCTTTCTCTCTTCTCCTTCTGGTATCCCTATGATGTGAATGTTGTTACACTTGATGTTGTCCCAGAGGTCTCTTAAACTATCCTCATTTATTTTTTAATTCTTTTTTCTTTTTGCTGTTCTGATTGGGTGTTTTCTGCTACCTTGTCTTCCAAATTGTTGATTCGATCCTCTGCTTCATCTAGTCTGCTGGTGATTCCTTATAGTGCATTCTTCATTTCAGTTATTGCATTTTCACTTCTTACTGGTTCTTTTTTATGATTTATATGTCCTTTTTTTATGCTTGCTATCTCTCTGTTGAAGTTCTCACTGAGTTCCTTGAGCATCCTTATAACCATTGTTTTGAACTCTGTATCTGGTAGGTTGCCTACCTCCATTTTGTTTAGTTGTTTCTCTGCAATTTTCTCCTGTTCTTTCATTTCAGACGTATTTCTTTGTTTCCTCATTTTGATTGCCTCTCTGTATGATTCTTTGTATTAGGATCTGCTATGTCTTCCAGCCTTGGCCGGTTGGCCATATGCAGTACATACCCAGTGAGGCCCTGGCACAGTCTCCCTCCTCACCTGTTCTGGATGCTCCAGGAGTGTCCCTTTGTTGGTTGTGTGTACCTTCCTGTTATAGTTAGCCTTAATTGCTATTGGCACATCAGTGTGTGGGATTGACCCTAAGCCTCATTGGCTGTGGGGTTTGGCCACATCCGCAGCTTATAGGCTGCTGTGTGGGGAGATTACCCACTGGAGCTTACCCCCCACCCCAGGAGACTCTGGTGCCGCCCTTTGGGTGTGCCACTTGTGGGACTAATTGGGCAGTGCTCTGCTGTGGTCTAAAGCCAACCTCTAAGTATTTTGGTTCATGGGCTTCTTGGGAGGGGCTCCAGTGTAGGCCCAGGTTACCCACTGCCTGTGACTGGCCAGAGACTACCTGGTAGGAGGTACAAAATGATCCGTGGTTGTTCACTGCCTGCTAAACCTGGAGGCTTATGGGAGAGGCCACGCTGTAAACTGAGCACATCTGCTACCAGTACTGGGCCTGGGGTAGCTCTGAAAAGAGCCAGGACACTTTGAGGCCTTCTGCCACCTGCTGGCTCCCTTAAGGTTCAGCCACTGATAAAGCCCGGTGCGGTATTCATGTTGGATGAGGCAGGGTCTCAGGGAGTCATTAGAGTGGGAAGAGTTGTGATCACCAGGCTAATGTAGATTCTGGTTTGGGGCCAGTGCTGAGACTGGAGCTACTCAGAAGACATCTGAGAGCACACTGAGGCCAATCTCCACACACCTGAGGCCTGTGGACTCCAATAGTTTTCCACAAAAGAGTACAGCATAGATGGGACTGGATGCTCTTGAGAAAGTACCTCTAGCATTATGGGAGTTGGGTAGGACAGGTCCCCAGTGAGTCAGCAGGATGGAGCAGTGGAGCTCACTAGACTAATCAGATTCAGATTTGCCCAGAGGGGGAGGGCTCAACATAGGATGGCACCTGCCTACCAGTTGCATGGGAGAATGACTCCACACCTGGAAAATGGTGACTGTCCTCCAGCCCTCACTTCGGAGCCACACACCTCAGTTTGCACCCTGTATGCCTCCCATGTCTCCCAAGTTACTGTCCATCTGCCGGAGCCCAAGGTGAGTGCCTGCAAGTGAGAGAGTCTGTGCATGGGCCGTTTAAGAGGGTGTCTGGGTTTCCTGCAACCTTCGTTCCCACTTGGATGGTTGGAATCCCCACTGTTTTTCATAGCCAGATGTTGTGGGGACTCCTCTTACTAGCACCAGTACTCTGGGCTGGGGAGACCAGTGTGGAGCTGGGGTCTCTGGCTTCTCCATGGGGAACCTCTGAGGTTGAGATATCCCTCTTTGTTCTCAGCCACCACATGGAGGTTTGGGGCCAACACATTTTGCATCTCCACCCCTCCTACCAGTCTCAACGTGGCTTCTTCTTTATATCCTTAGTTATAAAACTTCTGTTCAGCCAGACTTCAGATGGTTCTCTAGGTTGATTGTTCTATAATTTAGTTGTAATTTTAATGTGTTCATGGAAGGAAGCAGGCATAATGTTTATCTACTCTGCCAGCTTGGATCTCCTCTTGAACCTAAGTCATTTTTATTCCAAAGTCCATCCTCTTAACCATCATGCTATGTTAGTACCATTTGTCATCTATACTTATCAACTGTGTTTTCCTTGGGGACATGTTGTAAAAACCTTTTAAAAATCATTTTATCATGAATCACATTAACAAACCTTTCAACCATATTCTGCTATAGTACCATCTTAAGAATATTTTAAAAACAGATATGGTCATGAGTCTGAGTTATCCTTGGTTTCTGTATTGTGCTTGTTGTTGAGTCACTTCCACAGATGTTGGTGTGATGGGAGGAACATGAGTTTTGGAGTCAGATGCTTTGTTTATATGGCCCAGGATGGATATTCAATTTTTCAAAGCTACAATTTGTACTCTATTAAGGGAAGGATATTCATGTTACTTTCTCATTCCTTTGAGTTCCCTCAGGGTTACATTGATGGCTAATCAAATTAGTGCATGTGAGAAGTGCTTTGAGAATGATGGGATGATATACACATGTTATTGTTTTATCACTTCTTTTTCAGCACAACTTTCCTGATTAGTTTCACTCTAATTCATAGCCACAAATCTCCAGCTAGCCCCCAGTACTGTCTGGTAACCCTGTCACACTCTCCACATCTGTTAGCTTTCCCATTCTTCAAAGTGACAATTTCACACCTCTTAACACCAATCCTGCCCCAATTTTAACTGATGATCTTTCCCTACACTTCCCCAAGAATGATGAAGCACCCAAAAGTCCTTCTTTATCACATCACCATCACAACTACTACCTTATGTCCTCAATGGCTTATTTCTTATAACCAAGGATCAGACGTCCCATGTCCCACTCTCCAGAGACTAATTGCCCTCCAGTTCCCATCTCTTCCTACCTGTCTCTGGGACTTTGTTTCTTTGGTTAATTCTTCTCTTTACCATCATCCATTTACTCTCTATACCAGAGTGTGATCTTGTACCTCCCACATTAAAAAATAGGAAAGGAAAAAAAAAAAAAAAAAAAAAAAACCTCCCTTGACCCCATATTCCCACACAGCTACTACACCAGTTCTCTGCTCTCCTTCACAGTGAAGCTACTTGAAATAACTGCTTATTGTCACTGCCTCCACTTTCTCATCTCATATTCTCTTCTCAGCTCACTTCTGCTGGTTTCCTGCTCCACTGTGCTTCATATTGCAGAATTCAATGTGCATTCCCCACCCTCATCATACTCAACTTGTCAGCAGAAGTCAACAGAGTTGACCACTCCCTCTTTTTAAAACACTTTCTTTTTCTGGCTATTAACACACTCTCCCGGTTCTGCTTCCCACTTGCTCTAGTTTCCCGGAGCTGGTTGCCTCTTGTCCAGTTCTTTCACTCAATTGGCTGCATTTTTCTGATTTCTCTGTGTTTGTGCTCTGACCCCTTCTCTTCCACATCCTCACCCATTCTTTAAGTTGTCTCACCCAGTGTCATGGCTTTAAATATCATTTCTATACCAGTCTCTCTTTCTCCTTTGCACTGAATATTTGGGTAATTTGGCATTGCCACGTAGATGTGAAGTGAGCTTATGGACAATACAAATTCTTGATTTTCCTTCCCAAATTTTCTCCACCAATCTTCTCTATTTCAATAAGTGGTACCACCAACTGGTGCCATTAAATAGTACCACTTGCTCAAGACAAAAATTTGGAAAGTAACCTGGATACTTTCTTTGCATCGTTCCCACATCCAAACCATCAGCAAACTCTCTCAAGTTCACCTTTAAAACATAGCCCGAATATATCCTTATCTACCATCCCTCAGCTGACACACCTTGGTACAAGCCATTCTCACCTCTCAGTGCAAGCCCTTCTCACTGCAATAGCCTCCTAACTGGTCTCCTTGCTTTGCTCTTGCCTCCCTACTGTCTCCCTTTTAACACAATAAATGGGAGAAAGGAAAGCCCTTCCCTACAGTTGAATTCCAAATAATATAGGAGGAGTGATGGATTTAGAAATTCATCAATGGATGCTAAAACGAGTAAAAGTGAAAGTTTGATGATCAACAAGATATTTATATAGTCTCAAAGAAACTCCCCTCAAATTAGTTACTAATTACAAAGGGAAAAACAGTTACTTTACAGAGGAGAGACCTGGGGACATAACCTTAACCAGGTGACCAAAGATAACATCAGCAGGATTGGGACAAACCAAATTATATGCCTCTTGATGTCATGTGCTGAGATGGATGTAGTGATATTTCTGATATTCCTGCCAAAGATGCACAACCTGAATCTAATCATGAGGAAAAATTAGGCGAGTCCGATTAAGAGACATTGTACAAAATAACTGGCCTGTGTTCCTTAAAACATCAAGGTCAAAAATGACAATGAAAGGCTGAGGGCTGTTCCAGATTGAAGGAGATTAAAGACACCTGACAAAGTGCAGGCACGACTTGATGCTAGATTGACTATGGAACCGGGGAAAGTAGCTAAAAAGTACATTATTGGGAAAATTGATGAAATTTCAATATGGACTATAGATTCGAAGAACAGTGGTATATAAATTCTACATTTTGTAATCTTTGATAAGAGTACTGCGGTTATATAAGAATTTTTTGTTGTTGGAAACTACAGTTTTGGAGTATTTAGTGTTAAAAGAGTATGATGTCTCTATTTTCAAGTGGTTTGGGGAAATATGCATATGTATACTTATAGACAGAGATAATGGTAAACAAATGGGGCAAAAAAGGTAAGCAACTGGTAAATCTGGGTAACAGTTTATAGGATCTCTTTGCACTATTTTTGTGACTTTTCTTTAAGTTTGAAATCATATCAAAATAAGTTTTCAAAATGCTTTACACATCTGGTCATGTCATTTTCCTGCTTAACACCCCATCCAATAGTTTCTCAACATATTTATAATAAAATTCAAATCCTCTCCATGCTCACATAGCCCTTTGTGATCTGAATATTATTCCCCTCAACTTGGCATACTTAGTTCTTCCTTTACATTCAGGTATTGGCTTCAAGGTCACCTCCTCTTGGAGGCCTTCCTTGACCACTGCCAGTGTCTCTCCTACCATCCAATATTAACTCTAGGCAGAGCACTTACCACTCCATGTCTTTCTTATATTTGTTTGTGCATTATCTTATGCCCCCACTGAACTGTAAGCCCATGAGAGCAGGTGTTTTGCACAGCTGTATCCTTCGTGCCTGAATAGTGCTGGCTCACTATATATTTGCTAAATGAAGCTAGGTGTTTGTTATGTATTTTGATAATGCTGTATATTATTTCTATACATAAATAAGTCTGCTAGTAATAGAAAGAATCTTCCTCTCACCAGTCATGAGTACTCTTTCCTATATAACTCCAAGGTTTTCTGTCCTGGGGATCATTCTGGTTACATTCAGAACAATAGATATTTTGTTTCAGTTCCTTTTTCCTAGGGAGCCAAATCTCATTAAGCCCCTTCCCCATTAGGACCCTTGGCGGCCAAGGCAATTACTAGAGGACAATAGGCATTACGTGCATCTATACTTCCCAGAAACGATGTCTGCATTTCGTAACCAGCAGGGCCTCCGTATGCAGTGATTATTTTTATCCTCATTGTTTTGACACCACTGATGAAATATCTTCAGATGCCAATTCCTAAGAGCCATACAATAGCAATAGTTGTCATAAGTTGGGGACCGGGAAAGAAGTTTGATCCTGCTGTCTTCTGCCAACTCCGAGTGGGGTCTCAGATTTGCTATTTGAGTTCTCTGTGGCAGCTGCTTCCCTTTGAATTTAGAGTGGCTCTTTCAACTCTGTGAATGAAGCATGGGGCCTGCAGAATCAGAAACCCAGGTCTCCTTCCTGCTGGTAACCGGTCTTCACAATTTCCTGTATTAGTCACATTCATGAGGAGCAGTGAAACTCTAAGGAAAATGTGTTGCACACAAGACACTTGATCTGCTCCATAAAATTCATACCTGTCATCATCTTTCATTCACTCCAGGAAGCCTGTCAATAGGACTGCCCTTCAAAATTGTCCCCAAATGCTCAGGACTATTGCAACTCCCTGTTAACCCACACAAAGAGAGCTAGCTACACCTGGGAGAACGGGAGAAATGTGTGCTGACATGAAAAGCAAGTCTCTCCCAGTGCCTGCAATCCCTAAGAGGTCGGTGCTACTCACTGCAGATTCGCAGAACAGATGTGCACGGTGAGGGGATGCTGCTTGGAGGCACCACCAGGCAGATGGATTCATTACACCACCTAATGGAAAGCAGTGATTTCACAGTGGCCTGAGGGAAGGAAGGTTGGAGTCGTAAAGAAGATATAGGCATTTGGGCACGTGTGCACGCAGAGCTGTGCAGATGGGGCAAATGATAGGCTGGTCCAGGTGAGGAGATGCTTGTGCTTCTCTCAGGACTGCCAAGAAAGCCCCACTGGCCTCGGGTTCACGTCCACACCCACCGCTGCATGGGAGCCAGTATGACTGGCAGCCTCCAGGTTCTGTGACCTGCAGTAATTGTTGCACATTAAACAGACCCACGTTGAAACAATGGGTGGAAATAGGCGTAAGTGGATTTAGAAGGGTACTGTGTGGTGGTATCTTGCTTCCTATCCATTACCAGCTGGTGACCTTGGGCATTTTAATTAATCTCCTAAGCCTCCATTTACTCATCCATAAAATGGAGGTAATGAAGCTACCCGTTTTATATGATTAATGGGAGGGTTAAATGTTAACATATATAAGAATCCTTAGCACTGTACCTGGTTTACGATAAACCTTAAATAAGTGTTAGCTTTCTTTGCAATTTTTCATTTTATCATTAGGCACCTAGATCATCTTAATTGCATCCCTGCTGCTTTAATAAAATTCACATCCTTTCCGTGGCTTACATAGCCCTAAATGAACTGGCCCCTGCCTGTTTCAGGCCTCACTCCTTAACACTCTTTCTTACCTACCCTGCTTGAACCATGCCAGAAATTCTTTTGTCCCTGAAACATATCAGCTCACTCTCATCTTAGGGTCTTTCTGTAGATCAGAAAACAGACCCATTTGCCATATTTGTATGCTCAACAAGAAGTGTCACAATCAATATAATGAAGCCTGAATTACAACATAGGATCGAAGAGAATATATTGATGAAAGGAAATAAACATGCTTAGTGTAAGCCACCTTGGATCTCGGTGCCTCTAAGTGGGAAACCTGTTCTATAAAGTTGACAGACCAAGCATGGTGCTTAGGATCTCTCAGGCATGAAGATACATCCAGATAGCCAGCTGGTTAGCTCTACTTTGCCAATGAGAAAACAGATTTAGAGAGGTTAATCTTGCCAGAAACAGCTTGTAAATAGTGGAGGTGGGTTTTGAACCCAGACCTGACTTCAAGAGTTCTTCTCTTTAGCTATTACCCTCCACTGGCATAGAGGTTTATAACATGGGTTCTCCCATTAGTTTAGGGGGTTATTAAATCTTATTCCATCCATGGAAAGAGTTTTCTAACCAGGAGGGACCATTCAGAAAGCTGATTCTGAATCCTGCACACATTGGTCTACTACAACTTGCCTCCCCAGAAAAATGTCTTAGAGGACAAGCCTGGCCCACTTCTGCCCAACATGTCCCTTGCCTCACCTGGCACTGGATCTGCTTTCCAAAAACCCCACTCCCCCGACCTGCAACAGCCTCAGCGTCTGGGCTCCAACTTTCTATCCAGAGTCCCTTCCTCTGTCTTTTCTCTATATGCTCCTTGGTACACCCTCTTTACCAAAGATCTAGTAGGTTTCCCTTGCTACGGGAGTTTGTTAGAAATGCAGAATCTCAAATCCTCTTCCTCTTCCTCTGAGTCTGAATTTGAACAAGATCCTCAGATGCTCCATAGCTCATTAAGACTTGAGAAACACTGATCTTGCCCGTTTCTGGACAAAGTCTTACCAATTCCAAAGGTAATAAATTTACCCCACTGTATCTGTCACTCTGATTTCCAAGTCCCTGCATAATCTGAACATCTGTCTCCAAAAGCCCATATCAGCATTTTTTGCAGTTCCACCTGGCCTCTGCTGCTTCTTCCTTAAGCCCAATCTTTCAACCCAGAGGCAGTTGGATTTTATGAATAAGAGCAAAATACTTGTAGAGATGAGGAACTATCCTTTATAACATTTAGGAGTGCTATTCACACATCAATTGACGTGAGTCTCAGTCACAGCATACTGTTGTTATTGTTGAATACTATGTCATTAGATAGATATGAATTCAGAACACTGTCCAAGGAGAATGATGATTTCCACTTAGGCAACAGACACAGCAAGCAGGAGTTAGATCATAAGTTTCTCTTGCCTACTCTGATGTTCTCTTGCTACTGATGCTTAATTGTATCCAGCCCTTGATGTTCAATGGCCAGTAGAATAATATATTTTAAAATAAAGTTAAAATGACTTGTTTTTGTTGCATGAAGACATTTCCAGAAAGGTTAATTGTATGGTTCAAAACTGAAATTGGAATTCACAACTTAATTTCTTAACCCTGAACATGTACACGGTCTACAAGTAGTATTAGTAATAATGATAACAATAATAATAATAATAATAGCAATTCAAGAATTGAAGTCATAATTTCTTTACAAGTGTTATTGCCAGATATTGAGAACCAGGTATTTTCATTTTTATCTTCCAGGAAACTAAGTACAGCCAATATGGTGATCATGACTGAACCTCAGTAATCACTCAGCCAGTCAAACCACTGTCCCCCTCACCCAACACATACACAGTGATATTAAATTTGGGTTCGCTGTTAAATAGGCTAAAAATAAGAATAACTTCAATCAAATGAAACCACATCAGAGAGTTCACACTGAAAAAGTCACTTTCAGAAAAGGAATGCACTGAAAGGTCAGATGGAAGTTTCTCCTTTCCAACCCCCAAATACATAAACATATACTTCCAATAGAGAAGCTAGGCTCTTCAAGAAGGTGGCTGTGGGTAAGAGTTACCACTTCTCTGGCCTATAGAAACTGATTTAAGAAGAAACATGAAAATAAGTGCAAGGATTCAGGGAGGTGGGAGTTAGGTGATTTTTCACCCTCTGAGGTCAAGTGTAGAGAACAGAATTTATTCCCTATGTACACCTGAAGTCAACTTTTTAAAGTAGGAAAAAAAGGGAGGGCTTGTTTGAATTGACTCTCTGCCCCTGCACGATTTTTCTGTTCTCTGTTTGCATAATCTATCCAAGTTAACCTCTCATCACTCCAAAGAGAAGAATTAGACAATATCTTCTCTAACACAGCCGCTAATAATCAGAAAGTCCACATTTTTCTAATGCTTATTCACTTTCCCTTGGCAATTTGACTCTGTTAATAAAGCTCAGGCAATAAAATTGTACTTTGAGGTAAATATTAAACTAGATCAACCCACGAGTGGGCAGCCATTCCTTTCCAGGAAATGAAGTGAATAATTAGAAAAATGGAGAAACATTTTCCATAGCCCTTGCTTCCTGTTTTCTCTTCTATTTAATTTCCTGATGCAAAGTGTTTTTTATGATGTTAGTTCTTAATAAGGAGCCTTATCTCTTGCCCTGAAATAACTGACCAGGTGAAGGGAGTTCTCTGTTTTAATTCTGCCTCTTGGAATGTTGCTTTTGTCTCCTTCCCTTTTTTCCATTCTCTTTTTTCAAAGGAGTTGACCGAACATCTCAGATTCATTATGTTAATATAGAGCAATAAGAGTATGTGTTCAAATTGTTTCATTCTGTCACCTTAAATGAAAATCCTATGCAATAAACGTTTTCAAATGGTCATTTGCCTATAATTTAACATTAAAAGCATTAAATATAAGATTAACCTGAATAAGGTCTACAGCGAAAAAAGCACCAGCTTATTCATAGTAGTCTGTCCTATTTCTTATTCCGGCTGAACATTCATTGCCTTTCCCCATCTTCCTCCTCAATTTTTCCATCTCCACAGGATGGATATTAACTCTGAATGTGTGAGGAAACAGACTTAGGTGTTTTATTTTTGTAACTTTACACTAACCTAACAATACAACTTACAGCATTTACAAGGAGCCCTCCGTGTTCTATTCAATGGTAGTTCTTCTGCTCTGAGTAGCAGTACCAGATGTTATGTTTCCCACGAGCCTTTGATTAACACAGCACCAGTGCCCCAAACAGAAACTGAAAAAGCAGCAAAGATATCAAGCTTGTTTTTTTTCCAGCACTGACTTCATGCTGGTCTAGCAGTAAAGAACAGATAGAAATTCCACAGAGAAGTTGTTGGCTATCAACACCTGGCTGGTTCTCTGAGCCTGATCTGAGTTTTCCACTTGAGAGCTTGTAAGCGTTCCAAACGTAAGGTGATACCTAAAGCACTCTGTCCAGTGGCCTGTGCTCTGAAAGAGGACTGGCCTTTAGGAGCTTTACCTTTCCAAATGAAGCTGGAGCTAGAGGTCTTGGAGGAGCCAAGGCGGTGCTGAGAAAAAGCCTTGTCTGAGGTATGTCAGGAAAGAAACCTGAAATGGCCTAGAGAGCATCAAGAATCCCTCTTGCTGTTTCAGAATGAGGAAATGTTGTAAACTCCAATGCCGTCTGATTTGGGGGCTGGAAAGTCCTGATTATAGATACCAACACAAGGACGAAATAATCTGACTGTTCAAGACAAGCTTTGGGTGAATTCAGACTTCAGCACTGCTTTTTCCATAATTCAACCTGTAATTATTTTGCATTTGATTCCACTTTACAAAGAAGAGGAGTTGGGGATTTGAAAAATCGTCCCTTCAAGCTCTGCAGTATAAAACAAAGCCACATGCTTTACTAAAATACATAAAACCAAGACCATTCAAAGTGCAAGCCTTGTCTCCAGGTTATAATCTGCTTTTGCTTGTCTACCTGTTCCTGGGCCCAAGCCCTTCGTGCCTGTTACAAAGCACTGATGGAGAGTAAGTATGCTCGTCTGAGGACAGCGAGGCCAGGACCAGTCCAAGGCCAGGGAAACAAAAGATGTGAAGAACAGGAAAGACAGATGCCCAATGTTAAAGCATCTGATCGTACTCAGTGGACAGCCATGATTTTACGCACAGGGCTTTAAAGTAATAATTAAACTTGTGTTACTGCAGCTCTCTAACATCAACCCCTTCATCTGTACTAAATCAGATCAGTTGTCTCCTGAACTCAGCACCATTGATTGCTGTTTTCCTCTGTTACACGCTCTCCCATCCCCCTCCAAGTGTTTCCACTTCTTCCTTTGCTTCACATGTTTTTCCTGTTCCAAGGCCAAAACTTATTACACTAAAATTGAACTACTGCACTACTGTCCTGGTTTGTCTTCCTGCCTTCAGTCTTTTTCTTTATCCAATCCATCCTGCATCCCTCATTGAGCTATTTTCTTATGACTCCATTTTCTCATCATGGGAGCTCCATGGATAAGCACAGCAATGGCTTCCTATTGTCCACTGTCTAGGGCTCAAGAATCCTCCTCCATCTGGCTCGCTCATCATTCCTACGGCATCTTTCCCCACCACTCCCTTTGGAGCAACAGCCTCCCTTTGATATTCCATAAGAATGTTTTTCTATGATAACTCGGTCATGTTAAGATTCTGAGTGGTCCCCTCTAGTGGAAAGGAGAACAAAAGGACACTTGAACAACCTGAAAGGGGCTGAGCTGGTGCCTGGAGCTGGGGAAGAGCAGCCATTACTCGGACTTATGATCCATCAGGTGTCTTTGCTCTGCAAGCAAGGGGAGAGTAGAGATACTTGCATCTGAGACTGGAAGCAGGAACTCAGTGGGCTGTTCCATTTGGGCAGAGCCCGGAGACTGAGCTTTCTGTTGGCGAGGGCAGGGACCAGACGCGAAGCCCATGGCTCCACTGCCCACAGGCTCCAGGGAAGGCAAGTCTGATGTCAGTTCAGCTGCCAACACAGAATCATGGGGACAGAGCCAAGCATCACCACCTGAACAAACTGGGGGTGAATACACTTCAGGTGAACGTCACAGATGTAGTAACTCAAGCGCCGTGACGTCTGGGAGGCCGTCTCTGACCATATGTTCTGTCTGTATGACCTCCACTGAGCTCCCGTAGCATCCCCCAGTTAGCTCCAGCATAGGTCTTCGCTCATGGAAGGCAGTTACCTGTTTTCTACCTGTCTCCTCCTTTTCTATGAGAGCTCATTGCAAGATGCCCGGTATGTGGTGCAGCTCAATAAATGAAACCAAGAGGTCCTGAAAGAAAAAGCCAAGGGATGAGTAAGGTGGAGTGGAAGCTTTTCTTATGAGCAGGACATGGTATTCCACATCTTTGCTCCACAGAGCCCAGCTCTGGATTGCTCACCAACAAGGTACCTGCTGAGTAAGTCAGGGACGATAAGCAAAAGCCATTTTCATATTCTAGTCTCTTTCATTTCTTTCTCAGATTAAATGTGAAAGTCCAATACTGTCACTACTATAAGTCTAAAGGCTTTATTTTAAAAACTAATGGTTAAAATGACACCAATCAGATTTTCACGTGGACAGCTTTAGTGCAGCTATCTGAGGTGCAGATCGATATAGCTGAACATTCTGTGTCATGGTGCCCATGACTTTGGGGCATTGGCAAGGTTGTCTGTGACTTGATTTCCAGATGGGGTTACAGCAGCTCCACAGCGGCTCTCCTAATCGGGTGCATTGCGGACGCGAGAGAGGGGCTTGCAGTTGCCTTTCTGTGCAGTTTCTCTCTGATGCTCATGTTCTCTAATGCAGAGCATGGCTTAGACTGCGGGTTGGGGAAATCTGGCCTACAGGGTCTGACTTCAAAAACGGAAAAAAAGAGGGCTCCCATTTCTGGTTTCCACTTTGGCCTTAACTAGCTCCCATTGTGCTCCATATGTCAGGACAGATGTTTCTCACTGCACAAATTTAAAACATCTGAAAATAATATTTTCCTGATTGAGCAGCCATGAGGGAGGGATGAGGCAGCACTTTCTGAGCAAAAGCTTGAGTCAGTGGTGAAGCTCAGAGGCAGCGAGCGTCACGAGGGCCAGGGCCACCACTCACCATAGCTCGTCTCAAATCCAAGAACAACCTACACGTCCACAGGGCAGGGAGCACAGCGCAGTCAGCTCCCGCACCCACCCTCCCCACAGGCCCACAGACACATTTCTCTGCCTGGGGAATAATAAGGGAAAGGAAAAAGCTTTAAAATGAAAAAGAACAAACCATTGATATATATTTCAAAAAGCAGCGTTGAAATATACATATTTTAACAGGTCAGCTTTTGTGATCGTGTCTGTGTGTTTTATAAAATAGTTTTGAGGTCCTGGAGACTCTCATGTACATTGTGGGAGGAAAGGCGGAAAACCCATCCCATAAATTACCCCGATTGGCCTACATCAGGCCTGGCTAGAGACTGGGAAACAGCTCAGATGAAGTATTGCAGTTTTGCTCATGGTATGGTCATGTCATTAATTCCCTGAGAACCATGAAAGGGACTTGCTTGGCCAGGAGATGGAAGGCCTGGGATAGGAGATGTTTGGAGACTTTTGAGTCATGAAAGGGTGAAATGCAGAGAGATCTCTAGTAAAGCCCACAATAGACCAATTAATAACAGACACTGTGCCAGGGTGGCTGAGGCAGCTTCCCATGACAGACAGGCCCCGGGAGGGGGAGCTGTTCTTGGAATTCCTCATTCAGGGAACCTGCAGAGTCAGCACGCAGCCTCCTTGAAAAGCAATTTCAAGTAAGTCAAGAGGGCTGCCCAGGATCCAAAGTGGAAGAAAGCAAAAGAGAAAGAAGGGAGGGAAGGAAGACGGGAAGCAATGCAGGGATAGGCTGGGAGGAAGGTCACCCTGGGACCTGCTCCAGGTCGCACTGTTTCCTCTTTCATCTCAAGTGTCACCTGAGACGTCATATCCCCCTCCTGTACTTTAGTTTTCCTAAGATACCATATTTTTCTTATGTTCTTCCTCCCTGACTGGAACATTAACTCCATGAAAACAGGGAATAGTATTTATCTTGTTCACTGTTCCATGCCCTCTAAAATGAAGTGTCAGAAAAATTGCTCTCATTCCGGATGGACTCTCATGCCCTTGAGCTGATGATGAAGGTGTAATCCATCAGGTGCAGGCGAGGTGGCGGAAGAGGTGGGCAGCCTGGCCTGAAAGCCTGGACTTGTGGGGAGAGGCTACTTTCCCCAGAGGAGGCGGCGACATACAGCTCCCACAACAGTTCCAAACCTCCATGCCCTCTTGGCCGAGCTCAGACTAAATACTCACATTGTGTCATTCAATTCTCACAGCAGCCCTGTGAGGCAAGCCCTATTTTTAACTTTATGTTTTACCTAAGATTACTGGGTAGCAAAGAGGTAAAGAACTAGGTCGAGCCATACGAAACTGCCATTTTTGTACATGAAAATTATCAAATCTCGGCAATATCATATGGCTTAACCTAATTGTATGACCAAGACAATAAATTTCTTAAGCGGCAGCATGCAGATGCTAATGTACATCTGTCCATCTGATTGCAGAGCCCAAGTTCAAGGGCAAAGCCATTCCTGGAGAAAGGAGACCACCGGGACCTCATGTTATTAGATCTCGTTAGAATATTTATACAGTGTGGTCTAGGAGAGAAGAGGGGATTGGAAATAATTGCCTGTGTGAGCTATAGCCATATGGTCTTCCTAAAATACTTCAATTTTAAAATGAAGGCTCCTTATTCAGCCTCAAAAAAGAATTAAATTCTGACACACGCTGCAACATGGATGTACCTTGAAGACGTTATGTCAAGTGAAACAAGCCAGACATAAGAGGACAAACAGTGCATGATTCCACTTACAGGAAGTACTTAGCGTGGTCAGATTCATGCAGACGTAGAGCAGTGTTTGCCAGGGGCTGGCAGGAGGAGAGGGAGGACGTGGAATTAGTGTTCAATGGCTGCAGAATTTCAGTTTGGGAAGATAAAAGTGTTCTGGAGATAGTTATACAACAGTGTTCATATACCTAATGCCACTGAATCGTACAC
Source organism: Rhinolophus sinicus (assembly GCF_057876585.1). Taxonomy (NCBI): domain Eukaryota; kingdom Metazoa; phylum Chordata; class Mammalia; order Chiroptera; family Rhinolophidae; genus Rhinolophus; species Rhinolophus sinicus. The sequence continues at coordinate 61,126,384 of NC_142502.1, forward strand.
TTAAAAATGGTTAAAATGATAAACTTTGTGTTGCGCTTCTTTTACCATAATGGGAAAGGAAAAAAGCAGCTCTTGCTTCCGTTTGAACTTATCCGGTTATGTTATTATTGGGTATTTTGATGCGAAAAGACAAAGACTATTATTTCATATTTATGCCTTATGACATAAAGTGTATATGTGTCCATGTTACAGGAAAAGCAAAGCGGGTCCTTGGCTTCACATAGGAAAGAATTCAAATGGGAGCCAATACAGAGTTTGAAGTAAAAGTAAGTTTAGTTGGCAGAGAGAAAGTAAGAAAACAAAGGCCACCGCATAGACAGAGTGGCGGTCTCTAATCGCTAGTGGAAGAGAGACCCCCTTCCATCCCCCAGGCTAGGGTTTATATGTGTTTTCTGCTTCCATGGAAAATTCATTGGTGGGGGAGGGGAAAAGAGATGCAAAAATAGGGCAGGTTGGTTTTTAACTCTTGTAAAGCACAAACTGTGTTTAATTTAAGTGTTTGTGTTTAAGCTCTGGACTTAACTGCAGGGATGGTCCTTGTGGAATCTCTAATCATTCAGAGAGATTGCTGTGTGTCACTGATTAATGTCTGCCTGAGTTCAGTGCCTGAGCACGTAGGCAGCAGGGCTTGGGATCTTAGTTCCCTCTGCTGCCTTAGTCCTCATGTCCCTTTCCTATATCATATACAAAGATATTTGCGTGTATGATATGCAAATACTACTACTAATAAAGATAGCAACGTTTACTGAGCACTCACCTTGTGCCAGAATCTGATTAAATGTTGTGCATATACAAGTTATGACACAAAAAAATACAGTGAATGTTTAAATGTAAAAAAATTATTACAGTAAAAGACACATTGCCATTAATCCCTCTCAAAATACTCCCCCTCACTTCTAACACTCTTATCTCATCATTCTTGCCACTTTCTGAAGCAGTCCTGGTAGTTCTCTTTTCGTGAGTGTCTTTAATTGCGCTGTCGTGGCTGCCTCAATATCCTGAATTGATTCAAAACGTTTTCCTTTCATGGTCATTTTGACTTTGAGGAAGAGCCAGAGGTCACATGGTGCCAGATCCGGTGAATTATGTGTCCACACCATAATATTTTTATTTGACAGAAATTGCCATACCGGAAGCGATGTGTGACATGGAACATTGTCATGATGGAGGATGAAATAAAGACACTTATAAAAGAGGACTTCCAGAACTGCTTCAGAAGGTGGCAAGAATGATGGGATAAGTGTGTTTGAAGTGAGGGGGAGTATTTTGAGGGGGATTAATGGCAATGTGTCTTTTACTATAATAAATTTTTTTAATTTAAATAAACATTCAGTGTATCTTTTGATCACACCTCTGTATCAACACAATCAAAGTTCACAAGAGCCCTACAAAACAGGTACTTTGATGACCTCCATTTTGTTTCATATACTCCCCCTTGTAATGCATATACATGTTAGAATGCAGTCACCTTTTTTCCCTACAATGTGGGGATATCCTAGAGAGCTCCAAGAACAAAAGGCAATATTGAAAACTGATTAGAAACAGAGGCTTGGAACAACCCCTGATTCAGGTGGTCAATTTTTTAAGTGAATAACCACATGACCCAAGAAGAGTTCCTCAGGTTTTCTGATTATATTCCTTAATGCATGTGTCACCAGAACTTTAAATATGGGGAAATGAGAGAAAACAAAACAGAAAACAGCACAGTAAAAATTGCTGCCAAAATGCATTCTGATATTTTTGCTAAGTAGAAACATGACTAAATATAGCGTGCAAAAGCTGGCTATATTTAAAAATGGCCCCTTTTTGTTTGTTTCACCCAAGGTGTAGTATCACAAGAAGGTCTCAGACTTTTCAGTTGAAGGAAATTTCACGCAGTGGTTTTATGTAGTCTCGCTGTTGTTTCTGTGGGTAATATTACCTCCCCCTCGCTACTCTCAGCCTAAGCTTATTAGAAGCAGGAATCTCTATAGTTTGACCACAGGATATTTTTAGTTCCTTCTGACAGGATTGGAACTGGGTGTGGGATAGTCAGCTAACAGTTCTCTCTAATTGTCGCACCTACAGCAGAGAAAGGGGGGTGGGGGTGGGGGATGATTGAAGCCCCAGTCACAATCCTCCTGGAAAAGGTGTGATGTCTGTCAGCTCCTCAAGAGTTAAGCAGCATATCTTGCACTTTTCAAAGCCCATTGTTTTGCAAGAAGTCTTAGGTGAAAACAATGAGACAAAAGCAAGCTTTGTAAAAGACAATGACATCCATTCAAATGCCTCTCATTATACTCTCCTATTTTGTAGAGCCTTGTACCCAGAATTATCCTGTTCTATTAATTAGTCTGGTATAGTCTCAAAAAAATAAAAAAATGCTTTTTTCCCCCTTAAATGTGAAGTTGGGGGTGGAGAAAAAAATTAAAGCAGAAAGGCATCCTTTTCAATTCATTCAGTCCCAGCATTCACTGGTTGATGAGATTGTTTCTAGTTGCAGCTCCTTTCAGCTCTTTATGGGGAGAGCCCAAAGATTGCCAGAAGCTCAGATTCCCAAGTGCAAGCTTGAGGTTTACAATAACTCACTTCCCTACAAATGAAATAACTCCCACAATAGAAGACAAAAGGAAATGTCCATCCCTCCTCTCTCCCTACCTCCTTCCCTCCCTCTCTCCCTCCCTTTCTTCCTTCCCTCTTTTTTTAAAGTTGTTGCACATGATTTGTTGCAAAAATCCTGGAAATTGGGGAGAAAAACAGTTGATTAGATCTCTGGTCCATTCTGTTTCCATCTCCTTCAACACATGCCTCAGAGATTAATTCCATCAGATCTTAAATATGGTGAAGGAAGTCATGCCCACCACGTCCGAAGGAGCGAAGCCAACAATTTATGCGATTTTGTGGTCAAGACATTTAGACTTTGGTCTGTGGTTCAACCTTATTACAGTTCAAGTTCACAGGGCTCCTAGTGTGAGGGGAATGGATGGCAGGAAGGAGATCTCTGGGCAAAGCTGATGGTGAGAGAAGAGGCTAGTGGAGGGTCTGGCCGACCACTGAGCTGAGGGTCCTGGGTGGAGGAGAGGGGAGTGATGTTTCAAGACTTCCTGGATCAGGAAGAGGGAGATCAGGGCCCATCAGACTGAGAAACTGAATGTAATGCCCTCTACAAACTGCATTGCAGGAGCAAGCATAAGCAACCTACAACAAGAAAACAGGATAATCTACTACCACGCTCCATGTGAGAAGGTCCAGGTTGATGAGCAGCCCCTGGACCTGTCCATCATGGAGGGTAATTTCCTCCCCGTAGTGGCATCTTTTCACTTAAACAGTTAAAAGCTTGCATATATCTGTATAATCACGGTGCCCCTGGTTTCATCAACCTACAAAAATAAGAGAAGTCATATTTATAATTAGGCCTACACTGCAAGGGCTTTACGCCCCCATTGCATCTAGCAAGAATTCCAGTCTTTTCCAGGGTAGTGCTCTCTAGGTATTCCACAACTTTTCCAGAGCTGCTTTCATGTGTTTAGGAGCTAGTCTTCATTATCATCCCCTTGCAGTGGCTGCAGAAACCCAAAACAGAGCCCTCCATCCCTGATACCATGGTCACCGGCCCACTCTGGCACCTGCTCGGGCAGCTTTCCATTGACAGGGAGCCAGAGTCCACTCTCGCTGAACTCATGGCTGAAAGTCTCAGCAGCCCTGCCATAGGCTATGACCAAGCCCTGTGTCCACAGATCCCCATGTCTCCCTGTCACCACCTCCGCCAACACAGAGCCATCCACCTTCACCAGACCCAGGGTAGGCCTTTGACAATTTTTCCAGGCCAGTGTTATTCCTGGTGGTAAGAGTGGAGGTGCTCTTTCCTGTGAATCTCCAGGGAAGATCCACAGCACCACTGCCTGGGCCCCAAACATCACAGCATTTCGACTCAATGTCACAGCTCTTTCAGTTGCCATGTTTGCAGCTATTTCCCCAGAGCCCATGACAATAGGTGGCTGCCTCAACGAGTTGCTAGTATCTTTCCCTGGATCAGCACTTCCCGGCAAAGATACAGACCCTGGTACTGAGTCCAGCTCACCTCTTCAGACTCCACCTTCCCCGTGGTGAACTTACTACCAAAAGCCCTGTCCTCTCCCTCAAACTTGGATCTGGGACTCTGCATGCCATCAGTCATAGTTTTATGTCTATTTCTCCTTTGTGAAGCTGAGGGGTAGGCCCCTCATCCCATGTAAGTTCATGGAGCGACGGGGGTATATATAAAGCCTCAAATACAAATGGCTATATTGGGGGAGAGATAATGCTTTAAGCATCTGAGCTCCAAACACTGAGTTAGGCCATATTATCCTGGTGCAAAAACAAACTGGTTCAGATTCTCTTTGTGCCCACTCAGACTATGGTTATCAAATGTCTGTGACTATTCATTCATCTATTTATTTATCTAATATTTATTAAACACCTATTATGTGCCTGGCACTATGCTAGGCTTTGGAAATACAAAGATGAAATAAGATAGGGTCCTTCAACTCAAGGAAAAGTCTATGGAAAAAGACAGATACATTAGTCACTTGCAATGTAATGTTGTCATATTTTCTATAATAAGCCTAGTCCATGCTATGGTGAGCAGAAGATGCCTTCTGTCTGGAAGAATCAGGGACCTCAGAGTCAGCTTTTCAGAGTAGAAGACATTTAGGCTGGGTGTTGAAGGATAAATAGGAATACCTTGGCAAGGGAAGTGTAAGGACTTCCAGAGAGAAAGAGCTGGTAATGAGCATTGGCCCAGAGGCATGGGAGTTCATTGCCTATTTAGGAAAGCATTGGAATTAGGTGTGGTTGGCACACTTGGGGAAAGAGAGACTGGAATATCAGGAAATGAAGCTGATCAGATGCACTGGAACAGCTCACAAAGAGCTCAGTATGCATTTCTAAAAACCTGTGTCTTTGTTCAATTTGGAAAACATTTATTAGGCACTACGAGATATCTGGCATTCTGTTGGGCACTGGGCTTGGAAAAATGACTAAAGCATGGTCCCTACCCTTTAGGAGGTTAAAGCACTTGGGGAGACAAACTTACAGAGATAATTTCAATAAAATGCTAGGACAGGGATAACTACAGGGCACTCTGCGGCACACAGACTGCAGGGAGAAGGAACGGGGCATGTCTGGGGTAGGATTCCAGGAAGCATTACTGCTGAAGTCTGATCTTGTGGGATGAGTGTGTATAACCCAGCCACAAACAGGGAGGGAAAACGTTTCAGGCAGAGGGAAGAAAACACAGTGAGCAACAGCATAGGGACAGCAAACAGCATAATTTATTGTTTTTATTTATTTTGGAAAAAGGAGAAGGTCAGAAGCAGCCCAGTTTGGCTGAAATATGAAGTGAGAGGCTGGACATCGCAGGAGGTAAGGATGGGGAGACAGGTAAGAGCTGGGATACCGAGGACCTGATATGCCAGACTAAGACTTTTAGACGTTGTCTCGTAGGACATCGGGAGCCATGGCAAAGCGGCCAGCAGGAGAGCGATGTGATCAGTTGTGCATGTTAGACAGTCCCTCCAGTGGCAGTGCAGGGAAGGACACATCTAGAAGCAAGGACATGAGGCTATTGCAACATCCAGGCAAGAGATGCTGAAGCCTTGAAGGAAGGGAGTGAAGGGGGAGAGGACTGGATTGTTTGCCTCGATCTGCCCTATTGAGTTCATGTCACACTATCATGCTAAATGTGACGCTTTCGGTCCATATCTGTTGTTAGTCCCTATCCCCACTTCTAGCCCCTAGACAGAAAATTACTGCTTTAAGAATGAGTCTAGAATTCATGTTCATAGCAGCATTATTCATAATAGCCAAAGGTGGAAGTAACCCAAGTGTCCATAAACGAAGTGTGGTACATACATACAATGGAATAGTATTTAGTCTTAAAAAGGAAGGAAATTCTGACACATGCTACAATACAGATGAACCTCGAAGACATTATGCTAAGTGAATAAGCCAGACATAAAAGGGCAAACAGTATATGATTCCACTTATAAGAGGCACGTAGAGTAGTCAAATTCACACAGACAGAAAGTAGAACGGTGGTTGCCAGGGGCTGGGGGGAGAGGGGAGAATGAAGAGTTAAGATTTTAATGGGTACAGAGTTTCAGATGAGAGAGATGTAATTTTTCTGGAGATGGATGGAGGTGATGATTGCACAACAAAATGCCACCGAACTGTATACTTAAAAATGGTTTAAATGTTCCGTTTTATGTATATTTTAGCACAGTTTTTTAAAAAGAACATTGAAGGAAAGTAAAGTTATGCAATATTGATGGCAGGTATTGATGTTTTTCAAACACAGAATTCAGAGGTGGATCTGTAGGAACTGGATTCATGGAAATGAAAAAGTGTAAGAGGTAGAATGATATGTAATTGAGTAATCCAGTCCATGGCAATCTGTGGCAAAACCTTTCAAAACCAAGATTGATATAATATACTGTGAACTGTGAGAGTGAGTAACTCACAAATATGATCTTGCACCAGTTCTTTAAAAAAAGAGCGAGAAAGAGTCTAGACCAGCCCACCCTCTGTTTTCGTAAATAAAGTTTTATTGGGACCCCACCACATGCACTTGTGCTATGGATGGTCTGAGGCTGCTGCTGTCCTACTACAGCAGAGTTGAGTAATTGCCACAGAGACTGACCTCAAAGCCAAAGCTATTTACTATCTGGCTCTCTATAGGAAAAGTTTGTGGAACGCTGTTCTAGACATTTGAATATGGACTATATATTAGATTATAGCATTGTATTAATGTGAAAACTGTGATTACTGGTGAGAATGCTCTTGTTCTTAGGAAAGGCGGGCTACAGATTTATAGGGAAACGTTCAAATGATAATATATGGACAAACAGAGATAGATGATAAAATGGTAACAGTGATTCTTGCTGAAGGATAGAAAGGTGTTAATTGTATTATTCTTGCAACTTTTCTAAAGTTTAAAATTTGTCAAAATAAGAGGAAAAAAGCATGAATCTACCTCTAGAGCTCAATTCCTTCTGTGCTTCTCTACAGCTATTTGGACACTGGAGATTTTATGACTTAATATGATTGCAGATTAGAAAAAAGTGTTCAAATCGGATAAGATTATGCCCTCTCTACCCTGTAAACAGTGTATGCATGAGTCACAACCCATTAGCTGTTGGATTCTTTCTGGAGTTAATTTCTTTTTCTTTTGAACAATTGTGTTTTGGATTCTCCACATGCTCAACAAGTAATGCCAGCAGATCCTCTTGTGGGTGGGCTATAAAAATAGCAAGTGAGTGGCACAGATTTCCCTGCTTGTATTCCTATAGTCACACAGAAATGGCATGTTTCTTCTCACGTTCCACTTGCCACTCTACATCTCTACTTATCCCGGGGTTGGACCTGATTCCTATTTGCTATTTTTTGTTTTAAGATCTAAGAATTGACCCCATAGCTCACAAGCTAATTGGAGATATACAACATGTGCCCAGAAAGAGACACTTGAGAACAATTATCAAGGAACGAAAAGTTTTGCCTCAACAATTCCACACCTTGAAACATGTCCTAAAGAAATTCTCAGAGCAAGTTATGAAGTGACACGCACAAGGGTCTGCTTTGCAGTTGGTGGTGGGATAGCAAAGGTCACCTGAGAATCAGTGGGGGCAGAGAGAGGTACAATGTGGTAAATGCTCACGAGTGCTTTGCATCCTTAAGACGTGCACAGTAGGTATGTGCATAGCAACATGTGCAGAGCAAGAGACCGTGCGTGGTGACGAAAATGTGAGAAACAGTGACGCATAAGAATACAAGAGCATTTATGGAAACTAGAAGGACATGCACATGAGACACTGGTACACAGTTTACAGGAACACTGAAAGCGAAGTAATACAGATTAAATACTTTAGAATGGTTGTTCGTGGAAAAGGGGACTGGGATAGAAGGGAATATATGATTTAGTTAAACATTTATAAATTCTTAAAAGAGATGAGGGCTTTGCAGCACTAATAATGACATTCAAGGAAAAGAAAAAATAACTTATAAGAAGAGCCAAGTCGCAACACACAATATGTATGTGGTGAGAGCATGAAGCCAAGAAGTAATCAGAGGGGGTCCCGGTTTATTGGGGATATCTTCCTGGAAAAGGTGACTTTTAGGCACTGTGTTTCACCCTTATTCAATACTACCCCCCACTAGCACTTCTGTTAATCCCACGAAATAGCTATCACCATCACATTAATAATGATAACACTAACCATATTTCGAATGTTCAAAATACAGTGCCAAAATAATCCTAAATAATTTACATACATTAATTAATTTAACTTCCACAGAACTTTTATGCGATAAGGATGATTATCATCCTATTTCACAAATGGGGAAACTGATATTTAGAGAGATTAATTCATTTGTCCAAGATGATGTAGCTAGAAGATGGCAAAACAAGATGGATACCCAGTCCTGTTTGACTCCAAAGGCTGTGCTCTTAACATCTTCTCTGGTGATGACACATGGCACACTAAAAAAATGCCATGACACATGGCAGACACACACCAAAACATGCTTGCTTAATGCCAAACCAGGGAAGGCAATAGTACTTTCACAGCTACCTTCCAGATTGGAAGCCACACAAGTGGCGACCAAAACAAATTCCTGTTAACATGTTTGTTACGCTAGGTAGCGCCAGCCCTGGTCCTAGGTTTGCTCGTTCATTGAACAAATTTAGATTTGATGGAGAATCTCCAGTATACCAGGCACTGTTCTAAGTGCTGACAGTACTGCAGTGAACAATTCAGGCAAGGTTCCTGCTTTCACGGAGTTGCATTCTAGTGGAGGGAGACTGAAAATTGACACAAAACATGAACAAGAAAAGTTTCTGAAAACTGCTCTGAAATGAACTGTTAGTGATAAAGTCCTAGGAAGAGAATGAAACAGGCCAAAGTGATGGGACATGTCTTGGGTGCTGCTTGCGTTGACTGACCAGGGATATACTCTCTGAGGAAGTGATGTTTTTGCTGAGATTTGAGTGACAATAGAGAGTCCACCATGAGACAGTGAGGAAAAAGAGTGTATCAGGTGAGGGATTGGATGATGCAAAGTCAAGGCAGGAACCAGCTTGGCCCATTACAGGAGCAGAGAGAGAAGGTTAGTGTGGCTGAGCGGTGGTGAGGAGAAGGGGAGCGACAGAGAGGAGATTGGAGGGAAAGGCCCAGCTTAGGTCATGATGGACTTTGACGGCTGGAGTAAGGAGCTTCACTTTCATTCTAACTGTGATGAGAAGCTGGCAAAGAGCTTTGGCAAGGGAGCGTTATGATCTGACTTCAGTTTTTAAAAGACCACTCAGTTCTGGGTGGAGAATAGATTGTAGGAGCAAGAGTGGGAGCAGAGAGCAGTTAGAAGGCTTGTTAAGGAGCCCAACCAGGTTTTTGATTCTGGCTAGAAAAGAGTACCTGGTGCTGTACTTATTCTCCTACTATAAACAGCTATAAGCCCCGGACAAATATATGAACCAACTCTTTTCAGACATTGGACAGCAATTAGTGCAGAGGAGCACACGAGGAATATGTGACATTCACCATGGTTTTCTCCCTGAGAGCACTTGCCAAACTGGCACACAGAAATCAGGCCCGAGGAGCAAACAGTGGTGGTCTCATTGGGCAGAGAAAACAAGATGGAAATTTGAGGATGCCAGAATTTGAAAGGTAGGGTACTGGCAAGGATAGGACTTCTTACACAGCAAAATTTGGGTAACGAGCCCTGATGTTCTTGGTTACTTCTTGTGATAGTAAATTTTGTGCGTCAACTTGGCTGGGACAAGGTACCCAGATTTTTAGTCAAACACCAGTGTAGATATCATTGTGAAGTTTTTTTTTTTAGATGAGATTAACATTGAAATCCTGTAGACACCGAGTAAAGCAGATTATCCAATCAGTTGAAGGCCTTAAGAGACAACAGACTGAGGAAGAGGCAAGTCTGCCTCCAGACAAGCTTCAGACTTGAGCTGCAACATCAGCTCTTCACTACCTCTCCAGCCTGCTGGCCTGCTCTGTAGGTTTTGGCCTTGCCAGTCCTTACAATCGTGTAAGTCAACTCTTCAAATAAAATCTCAATCTCTCTCTCTCTCTCTCTCTCTCTCTCTCTCTCTCTCTCTCTCTCTCTCTCTCTCTCTCGTGCATGTATGCGCACACACACACAGACACACACATCCTGTTGGTTCTATTTCTCTGGACAACTCTGACTAATACACCTCTTAATGTATTAGGGTAACATGTGCAGGGTGACAGATATATCTAGAAAACTACTGGTCCAACTGGAGCGGAAATATGGAAGGAACTGTTAAGGGTTTTTCACATAAAGAATGGAAATAAAAGATTATGCAAATGGTTTAACCATATGAAAGCTGTAGGAAGTTGTAGAAAAACTAATCCATAAATTTCAAAGAAAATAAAGCAAATGAAAAATTGAGGCAATTATTGTCTCTAAATAAAAGAATGTAACTTCCTGACTCAGCAGTGAACAATAGGTACATAGTCATAAAATGAAAACACTACATATGGTTTTTACTAACAACTGTAATACAAATATATGAGGGAGGTGGGAGGGAAAAGAGGCTACATGAAAACTGAAACTGTCGTCTACTATAGTAGTAAGTCAAAAGTTAATTAAGTATCAAGAGGTAGCAATACCCGCATATTTTTAAAAGGAAATATACAGGTAAATACCAAAAGGAACAGCTGAAAAAAGTATTTAATAAATTTGTCTCTGGAGAGTGGGATTGGTCTGTGTAGCGTATATGACAGTATTTTGTTATAGCCTTTTAGTATTATTTGACTTTTTAAACTACATACATGCATTGCTTTGTTAAAAGAAAACAAAACACACAACAAAACTATGATTCACCAAACCAGGAGGGACCTTGAAAGATACAGGAAGATATGACGACCGAATCATACTTTTTTCAATTTATTCACAGCCTTGAAGGCATCAGAGAAACTCCCCCTTCCTTCAAAAGTTATAGCCCCAAATTTCAGAGGATTTATTGTCCACTCAATAGGTAATTAAAAGGGTTTGAGGCCAATAATAATCCTAATTTTAAGAGAAGTTGGGGAAACTATATAGTCATAAAGCACATTTGCTTGCTATTTGGATATTTGCCAAAAAGAAAGTCATGTGTTCACAAGAACCCAAGAACCCATATTTAAAGAATTCTTAACTAGTTCAAATCACTAACTTCCAAAAGAGTTAAATTCAACTATGACAGATGAAGGTTAGCAAACACAGGGAGGAAAACTAAATGATACTGATACGAGATACAGCACTGGCTGTATATTAAGAATGACTGCTAAGATCTTGGATTACATTAGAAAGGAAAAAATAGACTAAAGTAAAATTCAACTTCACCTTTTTAAAAGAAGTGTGTACAAAAAATATAATGTGATGGAGGAAATTCCTCATGGTTCGTGTGACAATTGTGAGAAGCCAAATAGTCCTGGCATGTATCAGATGCCGACAGTGGTAACATCTGCCAGGAACTGTTGCCTTAGCCAACGCCAAGGAATAACCATAAACTGCTAGTATTTAGTATTATTTTCCTGATTCTTTTGTCTCCAACCTCACTGCCATTATTTTCTATAGTCATATTCAGTTATAGTACCTGATTTAAGGAGATTCTAGAAAATCTGAAGAAAGTTTCCAAGATAATGACAGTTTGGTAAATAATTCCTAAGAGAAAAACTAACAGATCTTGATCTATTATATCAGAAGTAAGAGAACATAAAGATAGTTTTCTTTAGTTTGTATCCAGACCAACGAAAGAACATAGACACCTTTCATCAACGTGGAACTGGAGGTCATGAATTTTTAAATTATGCTGCATTGTCCATCTACGAATTTCCCAGACAAGGTTCCCAATGGCTAACTAATAAATTAGTCCTAATAAAATCAAACAAATTCTAAAAGAAACCAGTGTTCTCTCTCCTAAGATTATCTGTAGGTTTCTCAAGGCAGTTGGCAGCAAAATAGTAAGGTCACTTTCAAGATTTAATCTGTACCACCCAGCTCAAATATTATTAGTTTTCAAGTATTACATTTCCCTGAACAAATAGTGTGTACTTTCTTTCCAGTAACTTGGTACTAAACTCCATCTTCAAATTTAGCAATGCAAACATTAACTTTGAACTAGACAGGGGATTTCTATATTTTCCCACCTTCACTTTGATCAGAGTCCTCAATTTTATTTAATAGTATTTTAAAAATCCAGCCTCTCTAAGAAAAGAAAGAGTATTGTAGTTTCATAGAAATTTAAATTTAAAGTGTCATGCATTAGAGGCACCATTCATAAAACTATGAATTTTAGAACTTAGATATAAACATTTAACAAAGAAGGAGGAGGAGAGGGAGGATTAGGAAAAAGAAACAAACAAGACGAGAAGTATGGAGGCTTGAATTAGGATCTTGGTAGTAGAAGTGAAAGCTGAAAGCATTCAGTGTACGTTGTGGAAGTAGATGACTAGTAACGGGGAGGGTAGGAGATGATGGCAAGAGAGGAGGCAAGGATGATTCCTGCTTTTAGCTCAGGTGACTGGGGACATGGCTGCCATTTACTGGGATGTAGACTAGGGCACAGGTGTGAGGATGGGACCATTATAATTTGGAGATGCCTAATAGACTTCCTAATGAAGGTGTCAGATAGGATGTGAGATACTTGACCTGGACGTTTCTGGGTGAGGTCAGGGCCCCAGGTGCAGATTAGGGGATCAGAGACATAGACAGTATGTAAAGCCACAGGAGCCAGTGAAATTACCTAGGGTCAGAGTGTAAATAGAACAGAACTGGAGATGAGAACCTCACCCTCAGATGTGTCACAGTTTAGAGGTTTTGCAAAAAGGAGGCAGCAAATGAAACTGAAGAGGCGTGAACAGAGGGGAGGAACACAAGACTATGAATGATGTCACGGAAACCAAGAAAAGAAACTAACACATGCTGCTCGAAGATGGGGTAAAATGAGAAAAGAAAATGACCTCTTGCTTTGGCTACATGAAGGTCAGTAGGTCATTGGTGACTTTTGACCTTGACATGAGTCAATGGAGTAGTGGGGACAAAAGGATGAATGGAGGTACAGAAGTGAAAGCTTTCAGGAAGTTTTGCTGAAACCCCAGAAAAGGTATGGTGATGAGCGGGGACAGTTAGGCCAAGAGGGTTGCTGTGTTGTTGCTGTTGTTTTTACTTTTTACCGTGAAACTTTTCTGCTTATCATGTGCAACACCAGAGAATAAGGTTATGTACCTCAGGAACTCATCACTCAGCTTCAACAGTTATCTTGCTTTTGTTGCTTGTCACTTCTCTTGCCCTATTTTTAATTTTTTGAAAAAAATAAGATATAATTTTGCACCTGAAGCTAATGTAATATTGCATGTCAGCTGTCATTGGAAAAGAAATTAATTTTTAAAAAATTCCCAAACAAAAAATGAAAATGCAATTTACATATAGTAAAATTCACTTTTCGGTGTACAGTTCTATGAATTTGTGTAAGTGCATACAGCCATGTAACCACCACCACAATCAAGATGTAGAACATTTCTACCCCCCCAAACCCCCACCATACTGTCCCTCATGCCCCTTTAAGAGTCATCTCCTCTCACTTGCAGTCCCTGGCAACCACTGGTCTGCTTCTTATTACTACCTTGGTCTTTCCAGAACGTCATATAAATGGAATCATATAGTATACAACCTGTCTGCATTCTTTCACTAAGCGTAATACACATAAAATTCATCTATATTGTTGCATGTATTAGTAATTTTTTTATTGCTGTATAATATACCACTGTATGGATGGACCAGTTTGTCTATCCATTCAATAGTTGAAGGACATTTGGCTTGTTTTCAATTTGGGGCCATTATGAATAAAGCCTCTGTAAATATTTATGTAGTTTTTGGTGTGAATGTAAGTTTTCATTACTCTTGGCTAACATGTAGGAATAGGGTTTCTCAGTCTTATGGAATAAATTGAAATTTATAACAACCCACCAAACTATTTTCCAAAGTGGCTTACCATTACGTAATCCCACCCGTAATGTATAAAAGAGTTCTGGTACGTGGCAGCCTAACTTTTTTTTTAACCCATTTTAATATATGTGCTTGCAGTGGTATCACATTGTGGCTTTAATTTGCATTTCTTTAATAACTAATGATGGTGAGAATCTTTTCCAGTGCTTTATTCCCCCATCTGCATATCTTCAGTGAAGTATCTGTTCAAAGTTTTTGACCATCATTTATTTGGTTGATTGTTTTCTTATTATCAAGTTCTGAGAGTTTTCTTTTACTACATTCTGGATACAAGTCCTTTGACAGGTATATGTTTTGCAAATAATTTCTCCTTATATATGGCTTATCTTTTCATTCTCTTAACAGCGTCTTTCGTAGAGAATTTTTCAATGCTGACGAAATCAAATTATTAGTATTACTTTAGTTGCCTAACCCAAGGTCACAAAGATTTGTTTCTGTGTTTTCTTCCAGAAATTGTAGACCTAAGATCCATTTTCAGTTAATTTTTGCATAAAATGTGTGGTATGGGTCAAGTTATTTTTTGTTTTTTGTGTTTTTTTGTTTTGTTTTGTTTGGCATATGATGTTCAGTTGTTTCAGCCCAATTGGTTGAAAAGACTATCTTTTCTCTATTACATTGTTTTTGTACCTTTATGAAAAATCAATTGACCATATATCGTGTGCTTATTTCTAGTTTCCCTATACTGCTGCATTGACCAATGTAGCTACAGTCCACCAATACGATACTTTCTTAATTACTGTAGCTTTATACTAAGTTTTGAAATAAGGAAGCATGGATCCTCTCTGTTCTTCTTTTTAAAATTGTTTTAGCAATTCTAATTCCTTGGTCTTTCCATGTGGGTTTTAGAATAGGCTTGTCAAATTCTGGGGGGGAAAAAAACAAACAAAAAAACTTCAGATTTTGATGGGGATTGAATTGAATCTTTACCAACCCTATCATCTATATTTGAGAACAGTTCCTGAGTGATCCAATGAGTTATAGCTTTTCTGTGACTTTTTGGAGACAGTATCATTTCCTGTATGCTGCTAGATCACTAAGGACTTGAGTCTTTTGGTAGCTGGACATAAAGGACTTGAGGTTTTTGGTAGCTGAATTCACATGCTCAGCCGGTACTCCTGGTGGAAAGCTATATGACAGTGGCTTTCGTCCCATGGTCCAGCGTTGCCCAGGACCACCACTTGGAAAAAACAAAACTATTTAAATGAGTCCTGGTTGGGACCAGAAGGCTACTGGGAGAGAACAAAGTGGAACATACATTGCCCATAAAGGAGAGGAAAGAATAAAGACATGGGAAAACCAGGAATCCAGGAATGTAGTGAATAGAAACACAGAGGAGGACTTAAATAGAAAAGAGAGAGAGAGAGAGAGAGAGAGAGAGAGAGAGAGAGAGAGAGAGAGAGAGAGAGAGAGAGAGAGAGAGAGAGAGAGAGATATTGAGAAAATAGACCAAACAATTGAAACCAACTCAGTTTGACAAGGAGAAAATGCAGTAAAGGAAGTAGGAAAAGAAAAACAACAACAACGTGCTATATGGTTTTTATTGCTCTGCTTTTTATGAAGGTTTCCTGCCAAAATATTAAACACATGCAATCATGAATTACATATTGTTTATAAAACTAAATAAAATATACACAGAATGACCAAAGAAATGGTCATTGCATTTTACTTATAATCAATAATGCCTCATGATAGAGGCATCTGTAAGATTGTATTTAAACATTACTTGAAAGGAAGAAACAACAAATGTTCTTTGACACATAGAACAGATATTAGTATATTACTCATATAAGCATATGACTTTAACTTTACACTTTATTTTATTTCTGGGGTATTTTCAAGTTTTGTCCTTAATGAACCTCTTATATGATGATAGGGAAATGCAAGCTGGTTGAGAATTAATTATAAGAAAATAGAGGCAGGGGATTATATGGAGTGATGCCTATTTTTAGCTTCGCAACCCTAAAACTACACATCTGATATTTTAAAATGAGAATCAAATACAATTCTCTTGGACGCCTGCCTCAGCAACTGCTTCACACATGATCATTTTGGCCACAGCTCTGCTCTAGCATGTCTTTACATGACAGTTTTTTCTTCCTGTTTTCAAGCATCACCTACTTCCCCCGTCTCTCTGGACCCCTGTAGGCATATTGTGGTCTGGCCCTTACCTCATGGCCCTGTAATTATGTTGTGTGCGGGAAGCAGGATGGAAAAGATGGCATCTGTAGACACGTCTGCCAGCAAATGAGTGAAAATGTGCCTTCACTTGCCTTATGCATTGGGAATATCTCTGATGGAAAAGAAAACAAAAAATACACACACACACACACACACACACACACACACACACACACACACACAACCTCTGTCATGCTGTCAGGGCAGCCAAACTCAGTGTGATTTGCGGTGCATATGTCAGCTCCCTCCCTCTGCAGTGCCTGGAGGCAGATTTAAGTTCAGTACTCAAATGTAACTGGAAGTCCTCGCTCTGAAAATAAGGGAAATGTACCCATTTTACTCCTTTCTCTATTTATCAGGAGTATCTGAAAATTCTCAACTGTTTCTATTTATATGTCCGTATTCTGTATTTTATCATTTTAAAGTTTCCCGTAATCACCAGGCAATGGTTCAACATAATATTGCTGTAGCTTGAGCAGTCACTTCTAGCAAGAAGATGTTACATGAATGATCCTGTGACCTTTAGGAATGCGGAAACTATAAACACCAACTGTTTCCAGTAGAAAGAGTATTTCCTTTCACTATAAAGAAAAGTTTAATGTTCACATATTGAGTGTCAAATAATGGAAAACCCATCTGAAGCTTGGAGGGAAATTGTCCTGCATATGTTGTTATAATGTCTGAAGTTATCCATTGAATTTATCCATAAAATTCTCTGTGACTACAGTGAATGAACCATCCTGAATTTTAAAAACAAGTTGGTACAATTTCTAGTAAATATGGTAGATAGAGCTGACATGTTCAGGTTACCTTCCTGCTGAAAACACCTAGAAGTACAGGATGAAATCAAACAAAATGATTTCCCTAACGCATAACTGAGTTCAAATTATAGAAAGGAACGTTTCCAGGGACTGTGAAAGAAGCAGGCACCAGAACCTACAGTGGCAAGAATTGAAGTGCAGGAGACCACACAGCCCAAAGCCCAGGCAGCGCCTTTGGGGATCCTGATGTGTTACTGGGCTCTGGTGGAAACTGGTGTCTGCTCAGCCAGATGATGGGTAACATCAGATTCAACAGGGCCTAAAATCGGAAGGTGCCCTGAACAGCCAATTATAAAATGGAAGTGATATTATCTGGGCTCAGGATCAAGAGAGTCCAGAGGACCCAGGCCTCTGTGACACCTTCCTCTGTTACACTCCTGTCTGCCCCTCAGCTCACACCTATGGCATCATTTGGGAGAGGCATTCTTGGCTTGGTATGTTGGTACAAGGTAAAAATGGAATGCTTCGCCACTACAGCCCAGCTCAGGGTGTCTCAGGACTGTGGAAAAGGGAAACCCCTCTGATGAACAGACTCAGGTGATGAGCTTCACCATCCACTTCGTGTGGAAAGAGAAGGGACCAAAGATAAAGATATACATGGACTCAAAGACAGTGGCAGATGGCTGAGCTGACTAGTCGGGGTCCTGGAAGACGTAAGATTCAAATAATGGCATAAGGAGGATGGGTAACGAGTCATGTGCATGGGCCTGTGTGACTGGGCACAAAGTGTGTGATCACCCACTTCTGGATGAGAAAGAACACCAACTACACAAGATAACCAATAAGCTGAAGAAGATATTTGCTAATCAGTATGCCGAAAACTCTTGGAAAATCCTGCCTTACATGCCAAGGCTGTCAGACATTTGCCATTTTAAAATTCTTCCTTCCTCTGGGAGGAGATAAAACACGGGTACTAGCATTTCTAGAAGCATCATACACAAAGCCATCACTATTTCATCCCAAGAGATAATTCATACAAAATACAAGCAGAGAAAGACTAGAGGCATGTCATTCACACATCTCCATCTTTATTCAGAAGAATAGTTCCTGCTTGCTTCTTTACATGTTTCTATTAAGAAAAGCCCACTTCTCAGTGCCCCTAATAAGAAAAGAACAGTTACAACTGGATTTCATCTCTGTCAGTCATTCTGACTTTTTATAAAAAGGGCATTTGGACACCTTCTCTGAGTAGGAAACAGTTGCAAGGTCATGTCCACCAAATGACAGCCTTCCTTTCAGTCCACCTCTTGTAAGATGGGCTGGCTCGTAACTATGCAGACTTCTGAAATACAAGAAGGAACTTTAGCATCAGAAGTGGAGAAAACAGTGTAGTTAATACCTATAATGATCTAATATTATCTTGCTTATAAAACAAAAGAGATTTGTTTGAAAAACCTTTAGGTTGACTTTTGTCCCCTGTGTTAATTTATAGCTCACTGCTTTATAAAAGAACCAACTAATTAATTTGTGTCTGACACGGAGGAGGGCATCACCCCTTCTTGTCAAGCAATCCTAAAGTATCCATATAACCTACAAAATCTCATTGCCAAGAGTACTTGAAGAGCTCTTACAAATAAAGAAGATAAAGGAAACCCAACAGAGAAGATGGGGACACAATTCACAGAAGAGGAAAATCTCAATGGTCAAAAAACACATAAAGTGATGTTCACCTTCAGTAATAATCAGAGAAATGCAAATTAAGACAGTGGTAAAATGTTAGTCATACTTTACTGAGTATTAGCAAGGTTGTGGGGGAATGAGAATTCCCATACAGTTCTGGTAGATGCGTAATCACTTTGGAGAACAATTTAGTAACAGCCAGTAAGTTGAAGCTTTGCATTCCACACATACACTAGAAATACGATCATACAAGTGCACATGAAGTCTACAACAATATTTTTAGTCACATTGTTGTCATAGGAAAAAAGACCTGAAAACAACCTAAATGTCCATCAATTGGGGAATAGAAAGATAATTTAATGCATTCCTAGATGGAAAATTATATAGTAATTTAAAATATGAATGAACTAGTTCTACAAGCATCAAAATAGGCAAATCTTGGAAACACAATGTTGAGTGTAAACAGCAAAATACTATTTATGTAATCATTTTAAATACCCCAAACAGCACAGAGAAATAAGGTTGAAATAAAGCAGAAGAGACACCAGGCCTGTGCCATGGTGACTGCAGTTCTGGGCCAGAGGGGATGGGTGGTGCTCAGGAAGCCAACCTGCCCCAGCTCTGTGTGGGTTGAGGGGATGTGGCTGTGGCTGTGGATGTGAGACAACCACAGGGAGTAGGTGGACTGGTGAGAAGTAAAGCACGTGTTCTGGGTTAGATGGGACTTGGGTGAGGAGGAAGGAGTTGGGCCCCGAATTTTAGGCTCTCCGGATCCAGCTGAGCCAGGGCTGGTGAAGGGGACAGCCTCTGGGCTGAGCATCAAAACTCCACCAGGGGAAGGTGTGAGCGCTGACTTATTAGGACCTTCCCCTCACATCCCTCCCTACCTTCGCCTTCCTCTCCTCCCCTCCTATCCCCTCCTTCTTGTCCCCTTCCTCTCCTCCTCTCCCTTCCCCTCCACCACTTCTCCCCTCCTGCATCACTCTCCTGCCTCCTGGCCTTCCACTCCTCTTCCTCACTCAGGAATCCTCTTTTCCTTTCTCCAAGTTTTCATCACGAGCATCTCTGTTTTGTCTACATTACAGTATTCATGTCTAATCAATTTATTTGCTCTATTTGTTTATTAAGAGGCTGAGGTTCTTAACAGTCTCTTAAATTGGTTTAATTATTTTCATATCACTAGAAATTAAAATAATTGTTAATAATTTTGTGGATTCCAATTCCCTCACTCTAGCCCTGTCAGTGGCTTCTGAGGAGAACATGAGCTTTTCTTTTAACATATACTTTATTTCAAGTATTTTCTAAAAATAGTAATCCATCAAATATCAACTGTGTGCCAACCATTGTGTGGGTTCAGTACTTTACATGAATTATTTCATTTAATTCTTATTAAAAAACACAAGCATATAAGGTAGCTTATCCCCATGTTACAGGTTCCTCTCATCTCATAAATGTGAAAACTAAGGTTTAAAGGGGTTAAGTAACTTAAGTAAGTTCTAGAAAATGGCCTAGCAGAAATTTAAATCCCGCAGCTTCCAGAGCTCAGGCTATGAGGGAAGAATGGTTCCTGACAAGATGTCTGATCAGGACTCTTGAGCATATTATTTCACTCAATTTTGTAAGTTTCAGGAAGTCTTATGTTCTACTAAATTTAGGATTTTGTGCCTTTTCCGTATACGTGTTCAGATGTTAAATTTTCAACAGCCAAACAGAATTTTATTTTGACGGTGTTGTATCACACTCAAATATGGAAAGCTATGTTATGGACTAAACATCAAACATCTAATAAATAACCTCTCTCTCTCTCTCTCTCTCTCTCTCTCTCTCTCTCTCTCTCTCTCTCTCTCCCTCTCTCCCACACACACTCACTCACTCACTCACTCACAGACACCCACACTTCCGTATCTACTAACCTAAATCAGCAGGTTAAAGGGTTTCTCAGAGACTCCCCTCAGCATTAAGGACGATAATTGCTACTCTAGCAGTTACTGGAGGATCAAAGAACCGCCCACAGAGCAGGGCTTCGTTTCATCTTCCACAGACCAAACACGAATACTGCCCATCCCCCACCAACCATCTCCCCCTCTCAAGCTGCCACATTGGACCAATTCACTTTCCTCTCCCCAACATGCTCGCCCCACCCCTGAAATAGCTCTGTGCCAAAAATAAACATGCAGAAAAATGCTTGCAGAATGAATGGAGAAAGGTAACTTCACTATCATTATGTTTTCCTTCTAATTACCATGGTTTGTCTAAGGATGTGCTTGTTTGTTTATGGTAGTGATTCAGAGACCATCCTCACAGGGTCCCCCCCACCCAGTCTGTCTCCCAGGAGCTGAGGCGGGAATCCTATGGCCTTGTCATCCCTGCAGCACTAAAGGCCCTGGGCACAAATCACTCACCGCCACCCCATTACCCCTCCCCCATCCTTATGTGCCACCTGAAATCACAGGGCTTTCACTTGGGAAAGTTCCTCATTTTGCTGGAGAGCAGGGCTATGAAAAAGGGGCCCCTTTTTCTGGGTGAAGACATCATCCCCTGGGGATGGCACAAGAACAGAAGGGGCCTTCTGTTGTGCGTTGCAAAGTGGAGTTGACACAACCAGGGAGATTCAGTCACCCTCATGTTATAAAATGTCTGCCTGGAGTGGGTGAATGAGGTGGTCTCTACACTTTAGGGGGCCCCAGCAAAGTCAGTCCAAATTCCATGAAGAGGAAAAATCAGATGAGACTAAATGGCAGGTCAAGGAGCACCTTACAGTGAAGAGATGGAGAGTCTCAGAGGAGAGACTCCCTGGGGAGCCTGGGTCAAGGTGACTGAATGATACTTCCCTGGTACCCCAGGTGGAACAACAAGGGCCCCCTACCAAACTGGGTGCCCGTGCATCGCAATACTCAGCTTGTGTCTTCAGTAAGACACTGTGTGTCTCCGAACTGCATCCCACTGTCATTCAGGTGTCCACTTCCTCCCCACCCCACTTTCTACTGCCATCCCAGACGGTCAGGCTCTGCTCTCCAGGCCCAGTCACTAATTGGGAGCAAGGGCCTGGCCCAACAGTCACACTTGCATCCCTGCCCTGGGCTCCTGCAGTCAGCTGAGCCCTGTTCTCAGACCAGCCTCTGCTGCCAAAATGGGGCTACGTGTTTTCAAGCCCTACTCCAAAACAATGTTTCTGAAACCCATCCCCACCTTTCCACATTTGCGTCAATCTCTCTGGTCCAGGGTTTGTCTCCTAACAGTTCACCATTCCAGGCTCCGCTCTCAAATCTAATGGAAACCACTGCTACATGCAATCTTTTCCAAGGATGGTCTGTGCATTCCTGTCCCCTGCTCAAATGCCCTCAATGACCCCCCATTAAAGACTGTGCTATTTGTGTTATGTCAAGGGTCCTAGAGTGGAGGAATGTAATGGAAATATCAACCTGAGTTCTAATTTGTTCAGTCTTTCTGTCTGGACAAGTGGGCTTGACTCACAGGGCCCAAATGGCAGAAAGGTCCTAAGAACTTGGGAACAAGACACAGACCAAATGCACAGGGGCAGGCTTTTGGCCATGGAGATTGACTCCTGAGCTCTGGGTGAGCAATACCTATGCGTAGACAGGGTGCTGAGTGAGAGAAGAATGGACTTTCCCAGGGGCCAGACAGTCAGACGGCACCAGCTTGTTCTGGGAACGATGGTTAGAGGATATTTGAGTACATACAGGGCAGCGTCACCTCAATTGTCTTCCATCCAAAATTCCTCATCCCTCCTGTGTCTTCTAGTGTCAGGTTTCTGGAATAACAAGTGAAGGGAAGGGAAGATGAGATAAGTGAGTGAAGTGGAAGATGAGAAGCACGGGGCTGCTGTCGCACAGGCGATCACCTGACACAGGGCATTCCTCCATTGCAGTCCGCCAGAGGCGGAGAAGCCAAGTCCTCACCATGGAAGCAGCAACCTGAGTGGCAGAGGCAGCCATGGATGGTGACATCCGCACTGCAAGCCCAGGACACTCTGAGAGTCCTAGGAAAGGCCAAGGCTCAAAGGAGAAAGAGAGGAAAGAGATTGCCGTTGAGTTCACACGCGAGATACTCCAGGGGTCTCTTGAAAAGAGAGGCAAGTTTATAGGCAGATGCTCTTCCAGTTAAGCTCGAAGTTAGTTCCAGTTTGGTGACAGCTATTCCTCATTTACATAATCAGGCTAGTAACCTGAGGGAATGTTGGCTATAGTTGAGGAACTCATAAAAAGAAAGTCCCCTGTCATTAGCCCCTCAGACCCAACATGATGTGTTCAGCTCTCAGTGAACACACCTCAAACTCGCAGCCATCATGACTTTCGTGATGCTATATTTAGCTGGGGCGCCCTTCCTTCCTCCACTTTTCTGGCTTTAGTTTTAAAAAGATTACCCATCCTTCAGGGCCTAACTTAAATACCATCTCTTACATAAAGCCTTCCTTGATTGCCTCAGTTCTAAGTGATGTTTTTCTCTCCTGAATTCACATGACCCTTTCTACTTGCGTTATGATTCCTACCACCTCCCACTTGGTGATGGAACTATTTGTGTGGGTCTCAGGTGGCTAAATCCTTTGGGTACTTTTAGTTGTCATCTTACTTGATCTCTCAATAGTATTTAATACTATTGACTGTATTCTCCTTCTTGGAATATTCATCCCTTTGGGCGTCTGTATATGTATATGTGCATATGTATATGTATATATAATGTATATACATATGCCACCTTGTAAGTTTCCTTCACATTCATGATATCATTTTGATTCTTGATTAATATCTATGTTTCCTATAAGACTTAGCTTTAGGGAGCAAACATGTCCCTGTTTCTCATTCATGTTTCCTTAGCACTTACGTCTACTGTGTAATGGGCAGTGGGCATCAATTAATATTTGTAGAATAAAGTGATGGATACTTGATGCCTGCTGCTAAGTGAACAAGCTCTTGTAGACATGTGAAAGCAGGTGGGTAAGCAGGTGTAGTGAGCCTGCCAGCGATGAGGAAAGAGAACGCAAATGGGAACTGCCCAGGGAAAGAGCACCCCAGTGGGGAGACAGAAGCCTGGAGAGCAGCAGGGCGAGACCATGCCTAACTGAAAGTCACACTGATAAGGGGAAGTAGGATGAGACACGATCATGGGGCAGTGTGTTTGTAGATAGCTATTCGCTTGGCTGGGCTGTTTGGTTGAGAATGGAGTGGAAAGTCCCAGGTGATATTTTCTAGTGCCGCAGATAAGCATTTATTACCTAATCAAAGAGCTTCTCACATGTGTGTGATGTGTATCACATATAAAATTAAAGAGTAAGATGTGGTGTGGGCTTGTTGTATTCAGTGTAGAATGACATAATTCTGCTATGTAATCTTAGGAGGGGTGATTCTCATGCTATGATTGCATGTTAAAACTTTAGAAGGAAATGTGACCTAGCACTGTTGGAAAATTAATAAGGCCAGGACAGAGAAGCATCAGTCTCTGTAATCTATCTGTGCCAGGAGATTTTTATGTGTTACAAACAGTACACACCACCTGGACATGGAGTCAAGAACAAAACAATAAAAGGTTTGTTTTTTAAAATGTAATAAGTATAGTGCACTTAATTTATGCCACTTCTGCCACTTCCTAAGTCTATGGTCTCATTTACCGTTTCTGTGTCTCAAATTGGGGTAATACGTTTTGTTAGGAAGATTACACAGATAATAATAATACATTGAGGGTCATATAAACAGTGCCTGGTCCAACATAAACAATCAAAAAGTTAGCTGTTTTTATTTTTTAATGTTTTATTATAACTACATCTCGGGCCCTTTCTAGGAACTGAGGCTACAGTTGTGAAGAAGACAGATAAGATAAGACTCTCATGAAGTTTCAATTGCAGTTATGGTGGAGACA
Organism: Rhinolophus sinicus; assembly: GCF_057876585.1. Taxonomy (NCBI): domain Eukaryota; kingdom Metazoa; phylum Chordata; class Mammalia; order Chiroptera; family Rhinolophidae; genus Rhinolophus; species Rhinolophus sinicus. The sequence goes on from NC_142502.1 coordinate 61,150,917, forward strand.
AATTAGTATATAAACCAATAAACGAGATCATTTCAGAGAGGGAGAGATGCAAAGAAGGATGATGGGGTGGAGTGTTCTTGGGGACAGAGGCCACTTTCAAAAAGGCAGTCCAGAAAGTCCTCTCTGAGGAGATGACAGCTGAGCTGAGACCTGAATGATGGGAGACATACAAAGAATCCTCGTAACGGCATTCCAGACAAGATGCACAGCAAGTGCAAAGGCCCTGAGGCAGCACTGAGTTGAAGTGTTAGAGGCAGGAAAACGCAGTGTGGCTGGAATGTGGTGAGAAAGGAGGAAGGTGGTATGAAATGAGGGAAGATGCAATAAGATGGAGAAAACCATCAGCCTGGACTGACCCAAGAGCAAATGGTCAGAATCTTGATGGGACATTCCTGCTAGTACCTTGGAGACTATAATTCAGCAGAGTGTGACTTTTAGGTAATTAGGAGTCAGGGCCCTGAGCTTAGAGGAAGAAACTGCTGGTGCTGAGGTGGAGTCTTACTTGTGTACCTGGCCCCAGAGGAACCATGCCTCTGAAGGCAAGGCCTCTCTGTTGGCCTCAGTCGTTCTCCCTACCTGATGTGGAAAATATAGCTGGTTACCTATCCAGTGTCCATTCCCTCTTTCTTCCTTGTTAGCAGAAGCTTGATATTGTTTGCAGCAGCCAGAGCCTGTGAAACGGGGTTAGTCTAACACCCTCAAACACTCCTGTAAATTGTGGTAACAGGGTGCCTAGGACCACAGCCCCAGGAAAGCATCTCTCTTAGGTGTGAGAAGGAAAACCATTCTCCCCACACCCAGCCTGACAGAGACCTGAAACCAGCCGTTACTGTCGACCTTCACACGGCTTTGCTACCTCACTGTCTTCATTAGTATGACCGCAGCTTTGCAGGACTGAACTTCACAAAAGTCTCATCAACTCTTCAGTGGAAAGCATCAACAGACAGTTTTCACCCCAAATTCGTTGCATTCTTCCTCTCAGAATCCTTACCTTGCTGTTTCCACTGAGCTTACTTTTAACCACTTTCCAATTCTCAAAAAATTCTGATGTCACCTTTGCTGCCCGGGCCAAGCTCTGTGGAGGGGTGTTTTCCTGACCATGGCGAACAAGCCACTCTGCTTTGTCTTATCGCAGGTCCCATTGGGAATGCTCAGTGAGCCAGCCTGTGGTAGGCCTTTCAGCAGAAGGTTTGCCTAATGTTATCTATAAGTAACCACATACAAGTCATAACTGTATTTCAAAAGCTCAAGATTTCTACGAGGATAAAAGAGGTCTGATTCTAAGGAGTGCAGACAAATACACATCGACTTTTGGCCAGTCCTTCAAAATTTGTTCAAATGCCTTTTACAAGAAAATCAGGTTATAAATCTAGTGCAGTTTCCAGAGGTTTTTAGTTACAGACCAGATGCCACAAGTCCTTTAAAAACATATTTTTCTTAAAGCTCAAAATCATCAACAACATAGGCTTCTATCTTCCTTAAATCAGGATAAATAACAACTACTAACAAATAAAAGATACTACAAATAAATTGATCATTATTATTTTCTATGCTATTAGGATCAGTAAAGCATGTTAACAACCTAACATTTTCTAATTATTTCTACATTTGGAGTTCTGTACAATGGTGAATTATTATTTACGTATAATTATTGTTTGGTTGATAACTAATTCATCAAATTAGTTGATTTTATCAGTAGACCAAGGTTCCATGGTCATGGCAGGTTTTACATTTCTTTGCAAAATATCACCTAACGTCATCTGAAAACAAAACAAAAAAAAATCAAGAAAGAAATCTTGACAACTGCTTTTATAATATACAACAAGCTCAGATCACTGAGTATTTTACTCTGTGAGGCAAACTCGTGAGTGAGAGCCTGGGGTGAGGGAGAAAGCCTGGGAGACGGGGGGCTGAGGTGCAGTCCTGGGTCCACTGCTATCAAGCTGTCAGAACCCAGGCATGGGACAAACACTTTATGTAAATTATCTTATCATCAATGCCCTGTGACCTCAGCACTACTTAACGTGCGTTGTACTGAAGAAAAAATTTAGGCATAAAGACCTTAAATAATACACTGACAATCACACAGCCCAGTAAGTGCTAGAACTAGAATTCTGGCGGAGGCCATCTAACAAGTAACACTTGTTAGCGGTAGTGACCTGGCGGTGGCAGAGGAGAAGGAGAGAAAGCCAAGTGAACAAGGTCTAGGTGGCCCCTGGGGAGATGGTGGGTAGGCTGGGGGGCTCATGTTACACATTGCATCAAACTCCAGAACAAATTCGAGGAGCAAAGATAAGATGCCTCCTTGTTTCCAGCTGTGAGACTTGGGCCAGACCCAGAAGCTGCCACTGTGTCCTGCAGCAGGCTCGTATTGAACATGCCGTGTCAAGGAGGTCTTGTTAATAATGCAGGCTCGTAACACAAGCAGGATGTCAGTTTTGCAGAGACGCCTGCCACCACCCAGCTCCCCTGGCTGAACACACACGGAGGAAGGATGACAGCAAGATATCCAAGACCGTAGGTGAGCGGAAGGCAGCCAGCTGCCAAGAGTGAGGATTCCAGTCGGAGGATGCGGAGGATGCGAGGAACAAAGTCCAAGGAGACCGCAAAGCTGAGGACGTGGGGATGTGGCAGATGCCAAGAGATGGTGAGGAAACGTCAGTCAGGAATGGGCCACCTACTAAAAGGAACCCAAAGAAAAAGGCAGAACGGTAAAGAGCAGCCGGTAAATACTGGGGAAGGGCCATGAAGCAAACAGTGGGAAAACAGATGAGCAGGGATTAGAAGAGATGATTCCCTGGAAGGGAGAACGATTTACCTGGAGACGAAGTCATTGGGACAGAAAAGAACCCCCGAGCAGGGTGTGCTGTGTGTGACGTGGTTCTGAAATGACAGTCACATGATGACTGGGGAGCACCCCTTATCCCATGTTAGAAGTAGGACGGGGTGTCTCTGCTCCCACTATCACTGGCCTCCTATGCGTGGTGATGAAGCTACACGACAGTGAAGACCACGGTGATGTCACTGCATCTCCAGGACTCAGCACGAGGCCTGGGAGGTGGCACATGCTCAATTAATATTTATTTCTTGGATAAAACAGGAAGGGACGGAGGTAGAGAGGTAGAGAAGGAAGGGAAGCTGTGACTCAGGGACATCAAACTATACCTGGCTAGCCAAACTGACCAATCTATATAGAAATGGCCTCCTGCCTCTTCTTTCCCCTCCACCTCCTCTCCCGGCACACATACAGCAGTCCCATGCCATCTGCTCAAACATGAAACAGGGCCAAACAACGTAAAGTGTGCATAACAAAGCACTACGGAGGCTTTGGGGAGCCTTCCCCCCCACCCCCACACCTCCTGGGTCATCCATCAGTGCAGTAGGTCAGTTTCTGCAGTCTCTGCTGTCTGCACAGCTGTCCTGGACTTGACCTCTGGACCTTGGGAGTCTTCAAAGCACAATGCAGCCAATGAGCTGGTTTAACACTCACTCATAAGTTCTCCACTGAACCCAGTGACACACCAGGAGTTGATGGGGCCTCCTCTCTTCCAACAAATACTGCTCCTGCTCCCCACAGAGGAACACCCCTGGAATTATCAAGGGGAAGAGACGGGGCAGTGGTAGTGGGTTGTTGTCTTGTGTTTCAGTCAGGATAATTATATATATATATATTATTACAATGGGTCTTCTGAACTGGTTGAGCAAAAAGCAAGAAAGGGGTCAAAGGTGGCCAGTTCCAGCAGCCTCTGGGGCACATCTCAGGAACCCCTAGGGTCCAGTGGCAGAAGCCTCCTAGTTCTGGGAATGTATAATGTGCAAACCCTCTGAAAGAGCTGCTTTCTTAGTCTTGACAGTCAGAGAAGAGGGAGACTTTTCTGACCAGGAAGACCCAGAGTTTGGGACTATCCATTCCAGTCAGTTTTTCTAAATAATTTTGTATTAATCATTATAAGATACACTAACTTGAGTCTGAGTCCCTATTTTTTAAAGGACTCCTACACACTTGACTTGGAATTCCCAATTGCAGAAAATTATCCTAAATCATTTACCTTCATGCTGTGGCTAACCCAATGGCAAGCATTTCCTTGTACAAACTCCCCTGGCAAGCCCTCAAAATAAAAGAGAAAGAGAAATGGCCGAAGGAGAGAGAGAAGATTTCCTTGAGGGCATTTGAGGAAATTGCTAGGCCTGGATTCGAAGCACCACCTTATATCTCATGAATAGAAAAAAGGGAAAAGCCCACCTCTAAGGCAGAGTACCCCACATGTGAACTGGCACACCAACCCCTTCAGCCCCCAGGAGCCAGAAAGCATCCCCTGGGCAGGGATCACCTCATATTTGTACCATTCTGATGTCCAAATATTACAGCTTCCCCCGGAGACAAACATGGAAAAGTACAGCAAGTGCTGTCCAATACCCAGTTGCTACACCTTGGAAAACAAACAGGAGAATCCCCCGACCAACAAGCCCAGTGCCAGGTCTACAGCAGGCACCCAACAACTATGTGTTCAGTCAGTGAAAGGATGAATGAATTAAATTCTTCATCTCTGGGTTCATTTTGGACACCAGCTGGTAGAAACCCAGTCCCGAACATCTTTCAGATCCAGTCAACTGAGTTATGAAAAAGTGAGAGAGAGAAAAAAAAACGTGACACCAAATGAAATCAGGAGCTGGCGCAGAAAGTGTGAACTGACTGGGCTTCCCTGGTAATGAAGTGGACCCGATGCCTGGCGACTGGGGCGATGACAGCGTGCGACTGGCCTGCCCCGCGGTGGGTGCGTGGGAGGCCGGGCAGCCCTCAGGATGCTGCTGCAGGGCGTGCTGCCACCTTATCAAGATTTCCAGGCCACAGAAGATTTCTCACATGCCGGTGCGGGCATTCCCCAGCCACCCAGCCACGGCCTCACCCTGCCGGCGGCCCTGCACGGTCGTCCCCCTTCCTGGCTAACCACACGCTGCTGTCCTCTCCAGAGACCCTGCATCTTTCCTGCGCCTCTCTTGGTGTTGCAACAGCTGCCTCATATCCCCACTGCTCAGAGAGGGAGGCCCCCAGCAGAAGTATTAGGCGTTCTCCAGGGCAGCGTGGGTTTGCTCGAGCCTGATGATTTCTGGTCGCTTGCTGTCACTGGGCCTCTATAGAGCACGTCGTATGTCATGAAAGATCCGGCCTCACTAGCGAGAGTGCATGTCTGCCTCAGGTGCAGTGGTGAGGGCCGGCCTTTGTGTGGGCAGTGAAGGCGGGGGAGTCTTTTTTTTTTTTTTGTTAAGATACTTTGAGATTCCTGCTTTCTCCACCCACCTCAGTGGCTCATGTTGGTTATGCAGGTTCCAGAAGGTTCCAGAAGCTATGCAGGTAGTGACCTACAGCTTTTCACAGAACAAGCACAAAATAAAAACAAAATCAAAACAACTCTTTTGAGGTCTAGATCAAAAATCCGATGGAGCTTAATTTGGTATTTTAAGGCCTCTAGTTCTATGTTTTCCTGAGCTATCCCTCTCTTTCACCTGGTATAGGAAGCATCAGTGCACATGACCAGCTCCATGTACGACCTCTGATTTCCAGACGGCTGCATCTCATCTCAGGCCCTGCTCTTTGAAGCCTTAAGATCTGGGTTGCATCCCTGCATTCTGGGCTTGTGCCAGGGGTGGGGTCCTCAGCCAGGGGCCATTTTTGCCATCCTCTTGATTCAGGTGGCTGTAGCTCAGGCAGTCATAAACCCTCTGATTCACTTTTGAAGAACCACAAACAGTTGTTAAGTAGCAAATTAGCCTTTGAAAGAGCTGGCTTTGAGAACGGAGGCGATAACAGCAGCTTGTCTCTGACATTCTCCTCTCAGGTTGTCTGTCCAGCCCACTCTCTTTTCCATATCCCCTGCTCTCCACAGCTGACCCTGCCTGCTTTCCACATCCTTCCTCCTCTGCCACCTCCGCCTGCATTTCTCTCAACACCTCCCTTGCCCTTCTGCCTCCCCTCCCCCCGTCCACCCTGCCTGCTCTTAAACCCACCATAGCAAGTAATACAGGTGTCAGTTTTGACACATGGACTGTTTAGTTATGAACAATGTTACTTGATTCTTAAAATGAGGTAGGGGGAAACTTCTATACTATTTTTTTTTAAAAGGAAAATGAATCTTCCAAGCAGCCACTTTGTTGTAGCTGTTTACCTCAGTGCTACCTTCCCTGGACCTCTAATGGGAAATCAGTGTGGAGAAAACCGCCCACCCCTTGCTGGGGTGATGGGAAGACATCATTAGGGCTGTGCCTGTGCCAGGAGAACTGAGACGGCAGAACAGGTGAAAAGTCCTGGACATAAAATATGGGACAGGGTCTCCCTGAGCATCACACTTGTCTAGAAAGCACCCCCATTCCTCTAGGCTAGGTCACTGGACACTTCTTAAGTAGAGAGTGTCTCGTCCTTAGCACTTTGCTAAGGAGAGGGGTTGAGGATTAACTGAGTCACACACCTCTTAGGCTCAGTTCCACTGAAGTCAACCATTTCTAGCTCTCTGTCCTCCCACCCAGCCTGTGGTAAGATTGTACTCCTAGACTCCTTGCAGCTGTGTGGGCCCAGTGACAATTCCAGCCAATCAGTGTGTGAAGTGATGTGTGGGTCTCCCAGGCTGAAGTATTTAAATGCCAGTGTGAGAAGTTCCACAGTTTTCTTCCCCTCTACCACAGATGCATGGCGGTTGCTCTTTTAGCCTGGATTCTAGAGAAAGGACAATGTAGAATTGAGCCTTTAGCCAATCAGTGATGGATAGGTAGTGTGAGAAATACACCTTGTTTTACAGTCACTGAGTTTTAGGGGTTGTTACTGCAACATAAACCTAAGAGATTTGGAGGAAAGGTTCCTATGTTACGAGAAGGAAAAAGAGAGAAAGGAGGGAAGGAAGGAAGGAAGAAAGGAAATTCCAAACTGCATATTCACCAGAGGAGACCAAGGCTGGGGAACGCCTCCAGGCCCACCAGGCCCACATAGCTTCACAGAGTGAGCGATGGCGTGCAGGTAGACTTTCCACTTCACACCTAAGTTAGCTTCTCTGTTTGACCAAAGGTGCCAAGGCCTTGGCTTTCGCTCACATCCTTTTAGGGGACATGTCATATATTGATTTTTGCTTAGCTTTTATTTAGCAATTTTCAAAATGAACTTCTATTGGACCTCTACTGTTTTCTGCTTTATGTAATAGAGAGTTTTGAGGGAGAAAGTCCTAACTAAGTATTTTCATCTGGCTGAAGATAAAGACAATTTTCTTATGTCAAAGCTTAGTGCTGTGATGATCCCCGTGTGTCGTATTCCTGCTGTCTCCTTATTGGGAGGAGGGCGTAAAGCAGGGAGCAGGGGAGAGGCAGCTGCAGCTTGCAACGCTCCAACCCCCACCCTCCCCCACAATATATTAGAAGAAGATAATCTCTGTGGGTGGGTGAGGAGGAGATGCTTGGGCTAAACCAACCTATGTAACGCCAATGTCTCATCGATACAAATGATTTCCTTCTCAACATCACCTTAGTAGTCAACTTTTCCATTATTGCCCAGCTTTATCTTTGTGTCAGCATAAAAAAATATCATCATGAGGTAAAAGGTGCATGATATCCACATAAGTGCACACTGTCAGGAGGTTTCACTGCTGTAAACTTGCCCTCACATTCCCCCCATTTCCGTCTGGTCGATGCTTACATTCGGGTACTTCGGGTGCCTGGCAACGCTGTGCACGATGTGGTAGCACACACAGGGGGAGGCAAGAGGTGATAGCCCAGGGGAATCCCCGGCAAAAGGGCAGATCTGCCAAGGACCGTTATCAGATGCTGTGGAGGGGTGTGAGGTGACTCAGACCTGTGAAAAGCATTATTCATTTATAACCATGCTTCCCTTTAGCACAAAGCATGCCCTTGAAGTGCTGTGTCTAAACAAAGTTCTGCAATCCAGTCCTGTTTGAAATGGGTTAGACCAGCTTGCTATTCAAAGGATTCCTATAAAGCATCCTTTACCTATCAAAGACATCATTCATTCATTCATTTATTCGTTCATTCATTCATTCAACAAACATGTATTTACTCAGGACTTTGAGCAGGACACTGGGTCAGGCATTGGGAACATGGGGGAAAAGAAGACATTTTCCTGTAGCGAGGAGCTTCAGAAGATTACACAGCCACTGCAAGAAAAATATAGGGGTGCTAACTGATCTTTTGCAAAAAGTGGTCTTCAGAGATAATTGCTTACAACACATTAGTGACTAAATAGAATAGGTTCTTGAGGGCAGCTGCCCCTCCTCGCTGACCTACACTCCCGCCATCGATATCAGTTTGTTCTTCCAGGGGAGGATCTCCTACCTCTTCCCCTAAAAGGTTTAGTTTTCATTTTGGTTTGATCCATTTTCATTGTTGTTTTCTTGTAGACTATGTGAAGAACGATGTGTTCTGTTCAGCTTGAATCCCAAGCACATCTGGGAAAATTACCCTTTGAAGAGAGAGCAGGAGATAAGAGCATCTAGTTTATGAAAAAAGATCATTAGAGACATCTCATTAACATATAAGTCTCTGCCTGTTTACAGTCGGGTACCTAAAAGAGTTAAGAGAGAGCAATTAGCAGAAGGTTGAAAGATTAAGCAGAATGCAGATCTAGCTCTTTTGCTGCTGAATGTCCGACCTGTTAGTACCAGACACCAACACTTAAGGACCTGATGTGATACCATAATTGCTTGAGAAGACCAGCCAGCCACTTGGTGGTAAGGTGATTATACCAGATCCACACCCCACCCCCAGGTGGGGATGGGGCAGCCATCTGTCCTTCCTGAGATTGATATGTGTTCCTAGTATGTGTGTACCTTCTCTGCCCACAACGCCGTGGCCAGCCCACCATCTGAGAGCTCCCTAGTGTCTGATTTGTTGACATGAGATCACACATCATATCACCTCAGACCTAGGGACCCATGTTACAGCAAAGGAGGTACTACAATGGCCTGTGACTTCAGGAGCCATTGTACTTTTCATACACTGCACCATCTGGAGGCTGCCAGCGTGGGAGTGTCCGAAAGGCCTCTACAGGGCCCAGCTAAGGGGCCAAGTTTGAGATAAAGTCATCATTCAAGATGCACCGTATACTTATCCAAGTCCCTTATCTAAGTGACCCCACTAGAGAATTTGTGCTTCCTATGCCTTAAAAGTACAATAACCAGAGGCAATCAGAGCCTGACAAAAACTTGGTAACCAAAGGCTCAGATTCTCTGGGGGGAATTTCAGGGTTATCCCACTTGGCAAGCCACCTAGACCAGCCAAACTGCCATCCTTGAAGATGAATATCAATCATGCCTCAGGGCAGGCCGCATCAGGGACTGCAGCTGTCCCACCATCCCCCCATTGTAAATCTTTTTCTTTTTCTTTTTCTTTTTTTCAATTGAGAGGAAAATCAGGTGAGTGTAGGGTAAGCCACCACTTTGAAGAATCAGTGACAGGCCAGAGGGAATTGAGTCTGGAGCATGAGTGGATCTGAGCAGTGTGAGAGGTAGATTGCAAGAGAGGCTGTCAATGCCTCATCCATAGACCCTCAGCACCCACCGCCCCCGTGCTCGCCCAGTGCCTCTCACTGCAGGCACCTGCTGCTGAGAGCTTTGTTTGGATTTAGGAGCTCGCTTGGCCCATGCCCAGGGCAAGCCAGGGGTGCTCTGGAATCGACGCACCTGGACACAGGCTTCAATGAAGAGTAGCAAGTGGTATGATTGGGAAAAGAGCTTAGAGAACATATAACAAAGAAACCTAAACTTCCCTGGTGCCCAGGAAAAGCCTCTCTGAGCCATGAAGGAGGAGCAGAAGGGTGTTGCCAGGCACCTAGGTAAGATGGAAGCCACCGTACATGCAAGGAAACGGCAGGAGCACAGACTGGGAGACAGAGCAGCAAGAGAAACAGGCGGCGGTCATACCATGAAGGGTCTTGGGATCCTTGTTTTGGAATCTCAATTATTTCCTAAGAGCAATAGAAATCCGTTGAAGGGTTTGTCGCAGAAGATGACATGATCCAACTGATGTGTTGAGAGATGACTCCGGCTATAGTAAGAAGAATGGATTTGAGGGAACACGACTAGAGACAGGAAGAGCAGCGCGTCCATTAGCATATGGATATGAGTCAGGTGTACAGGGACATGCTGTGACCAGTGATGCAGTAATTCAATCCACTGTCGAGGGATGGAAGGTTCTAAAGGGAATGTAAAATATGAGAAGAGCAGACAGCCCAGCCCACGGATACAGATATTGAAGGAAAAAGTAGAAGCGCAGGAGACCACAAAGAAAACCAAGGAAGAATAGCTGGAGAGGTAGATGAAAAACTAGAATAGGACGGCAACCAGGGAACCCGAGGGAAGAGTATTTGGTCAGCAGTATGAAATGCTGTATAAGAGGATAAGCAAGAGAGGTCTCATGCACTGCTCCTGGCAGAATAAAATAATACAAACTTTTCAGAAAATAATTGATCATGTGTGTCAAGAACCATAACCCAATTCCTGAGAATTTATTCAGAGGAAGCAATTCAAGTGGAGGGAAAAAACCTATTTATATAACTATGATGATATTATTTATAATGGTAAAAAAATAGATAGTAAAATATCTTTAATGCCCCTGAGAATTGACTCAGTAAGTTATAAGACAAACTTAATGAAATATTTTACAACCATTAAGTATTATAATTATGACTGCCATGAAGCAGCATTAAAATGTATATAAAATAACATCAAATGAAAAAGCAAAATGCAAGATTCTATGCATATAGATAAAGATTGGAAGAATATGGAAAATGAAAATACTTCAAATGTTACAAAAGTGGAATTGCAAAGTTCTTTTTTTTAAAATTATTCTCAGTATTACTGTTATACTCTTTATAGACAATAAATTACAATCAGGACGGGGAAAAACATACTGTGGAGTAACTTTACAATAGATAGAAAAACCTAGTACAATGCCAAGTAACTTGTTGTGTGAGTAAGAATGAAAGAACAAAGTATAAATCTTGCCACCTATAACAGGGGTATGTGGAAGTATTTATTGCTTACTGGACCAACGAGGGTCAGACAACTTAATATATACTTAATGCTCAATTAAAGAGAATAAATGTCCAAATAGCCCTTAGTGTGAAAACTATTTACTCTGGGAAGCTATGAAAATAAAAGGAAATTGAATTAATTGCAGCATAATATTCACTACATTCATATAATAGTATTCACAATAGATTCCACACACTCTCCCACTTACAGGGAAAGGAGAAAGGGAATTAACAGTTTTTGAGTGCCAGCATGTGCCAAGAATGCTTCTCGTCACTCACACACAAGCTAATAGCAACCCAGGAAGCCTGAGAACCCCTCTAGTGCACAAGCATCAGATTCCATCGTCTGTACCTGCTTTGCTCTCCCCTTCTCAGCTCCCCATCAAGGAACTAAGCAAATTTCAGTGGTCATCTGCACAACTGGAAGGAACAAGACTGCCTAACCTAGTGCACACATAGCTTTGTTTCCTTCACTTACCTAATCTCAAAGTCAGGGTTGTATTGCCACCTCTTCCCTTTATACTTAAACTCCCCCTTTCGCTCATCTTAGCTCTGCCATTATAGTTCTGAAATTCATTCACGCGTGAACCTACGGCTGAATCTCTGTTGTGTAACGTTCCTTTATTCTGCTACTTAATCTTCTCACCTATGTATGGCATTTGAGCTCCACGTCTACTACAACGCTGTGGGACGACGTCAGGTCACGTCTAGTTGACTACATACGAAGGAGGGTTTCATTCTGTCCCTTGACAGTCACATCCTTGTTTATTCACTTTTCTAATAACTCTATTAGGATGTTTATAAGATGACGTGTTTTTCATTGTTTCCCTCACCCCAAAGAAAGAGAGAGTAAGTTTCTCTAATGGGCTTTGTAACTTCCATCCTTGATTTTTATTGCTAATGGACTCTCCAGTAATATAAAATGACTGATGAGTGCAGTCAGAGAAAAGCAGAAAAATCAATACCTATCCAGACTCCATATTAGTTAAAAGCAGGTGAGAAGCTGAGGCTGGCAGACAATAGAATTTCCTCTGGCTCCCAGGTATCTGAAAGGAGGAAAAATTACCTCAGATGGGCTATAAACACAGGCTGTTGGAACAAGAGACTATCAAAATAGTTTGAGTATTTCTCAAAAATCTGTGAGACCTGTGTCCAGCAGAGGGCAGTGGTACCTGTACGCAGTGACCCCAGGATCTCCCAAGTAGTTACCGCTCCTGGCTTCTCACCTTCCAATGGACCATGCTGAGTTGACTCTGCAAAATCCAGAGCACACCTTTGGTCAGACATGGTCATTGTTAGCAGAGCCTCAGCAGTGACATGTTCACATCTGATAAGCAAGGTTCTAAATAGCAGACATGCTAAGCATTGTACATGTATCATCTCATTTAGTCTTCACAACAACCCTATGATATGGGTACTAATATTATCATCATCTGCATTACAGATTAGGAAAATAAGTTTGCTTGGCCAATGGCATCCAGCCAGTGGTTAGAACTGCTATTGGAATTGGTTCTACCGCACAACCCAAGAGCTTAGCCCCCATGCTATCAATGGCAGGCCTTCTTATCTGTTCCATTCCCATGTACCATTTATTAGCTTACCCTCTTGACAGCAGGAACCACAAGTTACTCATCCTTCCATCCATCTGCAGCTAACAGAGAGCTCTGCGTATGGTCGGTACTCAATAAATAATTTTTACTGATGCATCAATCAAAAGGGCTTTAGTATGTCTTCTTACAATACTGTGGTGTGTGGAGTAGGTTAAACATACTCCCCAGTTTGTCTTCATTTACAATCTAAGACAGGCAAACAGTGATGACACAGATGAACCTATTGAAGACATAGACAAGTAAGGAACAAACGTGAGCTACAACCTAACTGGTTGCAGTATTTCAGTATTTAGGAGATATATATATATATATATATATATATATATATATATATATATATATATATATATATATATATATATGCCAAGGACAAAAGGCTAAGATGATTTTCTGTTTGTTTCTTTAAGCTTCCCGCTCTACTACTCCCAGATTTCTTGAAACCTTCCACGAAAGCCCAGATTAGTTACAACTTCTGATCATGGTCTCCAGAATTTTCTGCCAGCTGCCACCCCCAGTACAGGATGGGTTTGGGTGGGTTTCTGCACCCAGACTTCCCTTTCAAGATTTCAGCCAACCACCCCTCTCATAGTATCTCTCAGAGTTTAATGCCACTCACCCCAGAATATTCACCCTCATCCCCCTTCTTATCACAGGCAATGAGACCGAATCCATGCCTATCTATCATTTCTTATCCTTAAGTTATAGTTAAGACTATGTAGATATGTGCATTTTAATGTGTCTACATGTCATCCCTTTTATCATCTCTATCACTAGCAGGGCTTTTATACCAATTAACTAATACAGTGCCATAGCCTTAAAACATGGCTAAGTGAAGTAATCATGTGTAGAATCAGGACATATTTTTATACTTTAAAGAACTCGAGAACTCTATATTACAGTTTCCCCCAAAATAAGACCGTGTCTTATATTAATTTTTGCTCCAAAAGATGCATTAGGGCATATTTTCAGGGGATGTCTTATTTTTTCACGTACAACAATCAACATTTATTCAAATACAGTCATGTCATCTTCTTCTGGAACATCATCATAACGTACTAAATGCGTCTGTCTGGCTGACGATCTTAACTGGGGCTTATTTTCGGGATAGGTTTTATTTTGGGGGAAACATGGTATAATTACGTCTAGGAGTAGAGTTTAAGAGTAGAGAATTGAATGATTGTTTCTCAAACTGGGGCTCACAGATGATATTCAGAGTTCCTAAAGCGCTCTAGGAGAAATTTTAATTTTGTGTTTTTATTCTATTTCATGAAAATTAATATAAGCATATTCTGGACGATGGTTACCAATGAATGGCTGTAGAGCATAGTGGTTAAGCTCCTGGTTTTAGAACAGACTACCTGTGTTTACATCTGGCTTTGCCCCTTACTAGCTGTGTAACCTTGGGAATTCTCAGTACCTTAGTTTCCTCACCTGTACAATGGAGCTACTACTTCATAGGATAGTAGTGAGGGTTACATGGATTAAAACACATAAAGCACTTGGGACAGTGTCTGGTACACAGTAAGCACTGTATAAATGTTCCTCATTATTATTATTATTATTTAAAGATTTTATTGGGGAAGGGGAATAGGACTTTATTGGGGGAACAGTGTGTATTTCCAGGACTTTTTTCCCAAGTCAAGTTGTTGTCCTTTCAATCTTAGTTGTGGAGGACGCAGCCCAGCTCCAGGTCCAGTTGCTGTTGCTAGTTGTAGGGGGCACAGCCCACCATCCCTTGTGGGAGTCGAACTGGCAACCTTGTGGTTGAGAGGACTAACTCCAACCAACTGAGCCATCTGGGAGCTCAGTGGCAGCTCAGCTCAAGGTGCCGTGTTCAATCTTAGTTGCAGGGGGCGGAGCCCACCATCCCTTGCAGGACTCGAGGAATTGAACTAGCAACCTTGTGGTTGAGAGCCCACTGGCCCATGTGGGAATTGAACTGGCAGCCTTTGGAGTTAGGAGCATGGAGCTCTAACTGCCTGAGCCACTGGGCCGGCCCTCCTCATTATTTTAATTATTACAAATAAATGGCATATGATTTCAAAGTTTGTGTTTGCCTGTACATTTATAACCACATAGTCACCAAGTAATACTACTTGAACTTCACAGCAGTGAGAGAAAAGAAGGAGCCCAGATCCATAAGTAATGTGTTCACACCAAGTGAAATCTAAATGCTATCACAATATGTTCGACAATGATGGATTTTTTTAGGAGTTTGAATGGAGAAAAGGAGTGGGAGAATTGAGTCACTCACAAAAGCTCACAGTAGTAGAGAAATACTGAACTCAAAAGAATGTGAATCACAGAGGGCAACACCATATTCCTATGGCAAGAGGCATTTTGTTCTCAGCAAAACCTCATCCGTCAATATTGAATTTCAATTTTCTTTATGTTTAATTTTATTTGTACTTAGTTTGTAAATTTCTTTTGAAAATTTTATAAGAGCTTTAAGCATGAGTTTATGTCTCATTTTTGTCTATTTAAATAATATTATTTTAGATTAACACTGGAACTCCCAAGGACTTTTTCTTTGAAAAATTTTATTTTAAAAGATCCCTAAGTTACTCAAGTTTAAAAACACTGCACTAATTGCTATGGTCTCTCCCTTTGGTTTGGTTGGTTGACCATCAATGAACCAAGTTCATTTAGGTCCAAGGTTTGCTCTGCTTCTGACATTTCCTCCTATTCATGCGAAATTTGAAGCATATATATGTACACTAATACACCCTGACCGCTTCCTTATTATCATTTTGTGCTTATTTAACTTCAAAGTCATTTAACTTTTAATATTTGAAAATGTGCCTACCCCTTGGAAAAGCATGTCTTACACACTATATATTCATCCAAATATTCAAAATATACAAACAAAACAGCAAACAGCAGATTGTAGAGTATGCTCCTGAAGAAATAAAAAAACAAACCAAAAAAAAACAAAAACAAAAAAAACAGTCTATCTACACATCCCATAGCCTCTATGCTTTTCATGAAGAGAATTCTGCTAGGAAGGCCCCTGAACAAACTTGACTTCCAGCTCTAAGTGATACCAGAGGTTGGCTGAGGTAACAAGTCCAAGGTCATGATCACTCAGAGTCCTTCCTCATGCCTCACAATTTGACTTCACTTGAAAGGCCCCCCAAAATATAAGAAATGGGGCCACCTCCATTTTTTAGTCTACTTTGTGCTTTTCTTCACTTCCATACATGCATACCAAGTGTTCTGGTGCTGCAGAGGAAGAATTGTATTTACAGAGGCTTTGAAGCTTTAATTAACTGGTCTAAATTGTTGAATAAGTGACTGTGTCCCTAGGGATCAAACCCCAGTTGAATAAGAGGAAAGAAGCTAAGTGCCTGACTGAGACAAATTCCTAGGAGTAAAGTCTAATTAGTGGCTCTTTCTTTACCCAAGTAGCAAAGGACTATTGATGTCACCATAAAACTTAAGAGTTTTCCTGAAGTAGTGAGGAAAGGAGATGTGTGATCAGTCATTTTCAACATGAAGAAGGCAAGCCAGGGGTGATATTCAAATTAGTTCACAACTGGGAAGGAAAAGGGGTCCTACAGCCAAGCCAGTTTCCCCAAAGGCCCCAGCTGTGCCAGCTGCTAACCCCTCAGTTGTTACACCATGGGGGTGGTCCAGGTGGTCCCAGGGAGGGGCACCCAAGGGGCTCAGAACACAGTTATTTACCAGCCAATGGGAAAATATTACACTATTTTACAGCTACAGCTATATTAATGTATGCTGGAGAAATATCAACCTGAATTTACCATTCCTTGGGCCCCAAGTTGTAAGAGTGTGAGTTGGTGAAACAAAGAGGCTTGAGGTAGGCCTTGGCTCAGAATAGGGGTTTAGAAATTTGTTTATTTTCCACTAGGCCATGAGAACAGGAGCATCTTTCAACACTAGGCATTTCTGACTAAATGCTTAAAGAAGGCAACCTCAACATAGCGGGTGTGTCAGAATCTACCTTATTTTGAGGACAAGAGCTTGGATTCCTGCTGAAGTGTCATTACTGCTGAACAGACTGTGGGTTGTAAACTACATTTGAAATGCAGAGTTGGTCTTTCAGTGAAGGTTCCCTCTTATATATTGAAGCAAATTTTAAAGCATTTGCTTTGTGTATTTTTTCATGCATGCTCTCTAGCTAATATCAAGCCAGTCACAAAAATAAATACTCATCAATCAATGGAAGATGAAAACCAGTGTTTTTCTGGGGTAACTTTAATTTGCTACAGGCATAGAAACATACGGTTTTTTCACCTCTCTTGCCAGTAGCAGTCATTTTAAGATGGGGTGTCAAGGGAGAGGTAAGTATGCTCGTGAAAGGGAGAAGCCAGGGTAAGCTTCTGTTTGAAAGAGAAGTCAGTGCTTTTATGAATGGGAGGGTGGGTGTTCCAAAGATAATTACTTTTTGATCTGAATGATTGAAGGAAATGACTTTTCTGAACCAACCTTGCAAATAATTAAATCAGTCAGGGCACAATTCCTTTCTCATGACACGGTTCACCCATCAATCCCACCCCCAGCTCCTACTCTTCCCACACGGACTTTAAATTTGCACAGAACAGCCCATTTCCACTTTCGTAACCATACAGAATAACAACACAGGACCGCAAACCAGCGCTCACCAAATCTGAAGTGGTAACCTAAAATGGTCGTTACTCCAAATCACTTGTCACCTAAATAGTTTTCAGTCCAGGCAAAGTTTTTACGCTTTTAAAAATGAAGTTCCTCAAGTCATGTGATTTGAAACAGTCATCCAAGCTTGTCATTTAATGGAAACGAAGCATAGGAAATTGCAAAGATGGAGATCTTTGAGTCAAACAGCCATTGAACCACAAGAAGGGAAGTGAGGCAAATTCTCCGCATCTCCATCTTGTGAATTCTATGGGGAAAGTTTATCAAGAATACCTCCCCTACTCTCTCAAGGGATGGGGAACAATGGCTCCGGTACAGAAAATCCCCCCCTCCAAGTTTGCAGTTAGAGCTACTCATCCCCCACCCCTACCCTACTCCCACTCCCCAGGAGGCAGAGGGGAGGGAAGGAGGTTGGGAGGAGAGGAGGTGGGGAGGGAATACAGCGCAGAAAAGTTACCTACACCCAGGTCTAAGAAAACCTGGACCAGATCTGTCTGGTGATGTTACGGGGCATCTTTATGATCCCAGAAACCGGTCTAATTGTTTTCTGGAAAATGAGTGGTCTTGTGCTGAAAACAGGACAACAATCACAGCTGTCTCCTGTCCTTACCTGAGCTTTGCGTGGCTGAACATTGTGTGTGTTCATCAGTGGGTCTTCACAGCCCGCTCTGTGAAGGTGAGTGAGGGAGCCACTTGAACGGCCCTGTAGGGAGAAGCAAAAAGCTGGTGCTACTGCTGTCTCCACCCCACCCATTCTGTGGCAGCCAAGGTGCCTGGCTGAAGAGCTCCTGGACGCACCAAGGCCAGGCAGAGGAGCTGTGTGTTTTGACACACTTTGCTAATGACGTCAGGTAGCATGCTGTTTAACCCCTCTGATGGCAGCTGTAAAAGAGAGAAGGACAAATGGATGTTTAGTGACTGCCTCTGCTACACCTGGCAATGGCTTATTTAATCTTCCCCAAAGTTATGATGTTATTTTCCGGAGGAGGAAACTGAGGTTCACAGAGAGAGAAGATCAATTAAGAAGAAAGGACAAGAATATGAAGAGAAAGGAAAGCACTCCCACCCTAAAAAACAACAACAACAAAACAAACAAACAAACAAAAAACGGCAAAAACAAAAGCCCAAAACCCAGCTCTGAGGTCCAGGCAACTCACATCAGCAAACGTACTAGCAAAAGTACTGTGTTTTCTAGTAGCACTGACCGAGTCTGGAGGCTGGCAAACAGTCATGTGGCAGCATCTTAAGATATCCTTTGTCCAGTGGATTCTCACTCTAAAAGGGAACCAATGGCAGGCATAGTCCACATAGTTTGCTGTCACCAGTCTTGCTTTTGTCCTTACACTTCTCCAGAGGATTTCTGTCTTGTCCCTCCTTCACCACAAGGTCCCTGGCTCCCTGACATCCAATCTCCAGTGGATTTACTTGCCAGGGATACAACTTTTAAGCACTCTGCACTGCCGTCTCCAAAGCCAGGACAATAACCCCAAGCCTCACAGCTAGAGAGGTTCACGTTCACTTGTTCATGGTTTGGCCAACCCCTCCATAAATGCTGAGATAAAACCTGGCTTCTCTTTCTGTTCTTTTTAATTTTTTTTAATTTTTTTAACTTAAGCAAGAATTTTCTTGCCTACTAGAAAGCTGATATTTTCTTTACGATAAAAAACCTACAAAAATTAGCAACTTGGATGCATTGGGGAAAAAACGAAACTGCATATGTCCCTGCCTCTCTTTTTATCTCGCCAAACAGTGCAGTGTTCCTGGGACACAGACGCCAGCTCTATATAAGCAATCGTCATATAGCGCTTGGCATTCCTCATCTATCACACTGTCCTCTATGCATGGACGGGGTTTTGAGTAATCACATTTGGAGGGCTGTATACATTCCTGCTGTCCAAATTAATTTCACGACACATAGGTTACAACGGATTTTTAATATGCCATCCAGGTTAATGTCAGGATGAGGATCTAAGGAAGGAGTTGCTGTCGCTGAAGCCTGGGAATGTGGTGCCATATTCCCCTGGGTCTCTCTCCCTGCGCAATTCCACCTCAGCCTTAGAGACACACTTTTCTACCCAAACCTTCCTCGAGTCAAGGCTGTCAGTCATTCTCAACCTAGCAGTGGTTTTATAAAATGCACAGAGTCATTACAGAAAGACCCCTGTGAATTTTCATGTAATCTTACCCTAGGACTGGAACCCAGGCTCCCACTTGAAAGGTTCCCTACCTGACTGAAATCTGGCAAACACAATAGAACAAAACTGCTTGGAGGGAGAGAAGGAAGCAGGGGGTGGAGGTGGGAAAGGGGAGGTTCAGACTAGCACAGCCCTGATCTTGAAGGTTATTATAAAGCCTTCAGCACTGTTGAAACAATTAGATCACTTGATTGGCCTTAACATTCCAAATCCCATACATGAGCCTGGTGGGTGCCTCACGCTGTTAAGCAATGCATTATATTGTTCCAACAGCAACATCTGGCTGGAGGAGAACAGACCAATTTTAATTGAGCTCTGAGAAATTATACCTATTCCAGTCCTTGTGACAACCTCTATAATGGATATGTAGAAATGTGGCTTTTTGTCACTAACATTTTATTTTGAAAAATTACTTTTGCTTTAGGTATATAACATGAATAACATTTTTAAACTCTGCTCAGTTTCAAAAGTTGTTTTCTTCCTCAAAACTTGGAAGTAGATATTTTCAAACGGTAAATTTCATTCAAAATAGTTTTTTTTTTCAAACACCATCTTTTACAGGTTGCAAATACTAATACTTCTGAGATGCAAATATTCACACAGCATTGAGTACCATGCTATCCACCACTATAACACTAAGAAAATAGAACATATGGTCTCTAATTCTTTATAATTCTCCTGAGTTACAAAACCAAATAGGCAAGTAAGCCTGTATATCAATCACTGAACCCATAAAACTTAAAGGATATATGTCAAGTTCATAATTAATTGTCACCTATATCCCAAGAGAGATAGTTGAGACAGGTAAAGAGAGATATACAGAAAAGAGGGAGGGGGAAAGAAAGCAAGGAGAGAGAAAAAAATCAAGAAAAACAGTCAAGCATAGGGGTGCTAGAGTGGGGCTGCCACTGGGGAAAACGAGGACTTCCTGAGAGGGAAGCACCTGCCTCTATTACATCTCCAGGTGAGCAGAGGTAGCAAGATGGGACCAAAGATGGTGGATTATGTAACAATAATCAACCTTAAAATGTCACTATGTTCTAGGCACTCTAAATGTATTAACTACTTTAATCCTCATCCACCAGCAACCTGATGACACTTAGACTCATTTTCAGATGAGGAAATTAAGATATAAGAAGGCTAAGTAACTTGCCCAAAGTTGTGCAGCCAGAAAATGTCCGAGTCAGAATTAGAACCCTGGGGACAGGCTTCAAGAATCTGCGCACTTTAGCAGCCCGCTGTATTCCACTGTAAACACACTAGAACTGACCCTGCGTTAATGTTACTGCATCACACCAGTCACCTGGTAGGCTCTGCCTTTATCTTGGAGACATTCCTTTGACTCTTAAGTGGGGGCCAATTTTCAGCTTCTTGAGAGTGGACTTGATTTTTTTGGAACAATGGAACATCAGAGCCGTGCACAGTGAACAGGTGAGCTCTGGAAAATATTGTTCGGGGTTTTTTTTAAATGAAAAACAATGGAGGATGGTGAAGTAATGGAACTAGTTTCCTATGTGGCTCAGGAACTGCTTTGATAGTACCCAAAGAGGAGTTCCACATATGTTATAGGCAATTGTGTACTATTAAAATTGGCATGCAAGGATCCTTTGGATCTTTCTGAGAAGTTTGCTTGTTTTGATCACTTTCCAGTCAATTCCAAACTCTGCTATTTCTCACCATGTCTAAGGAACCTTTCCATATAACTACAATATTTATCTTTGGTGTAGTCTTTTGTAACCTCAGCTTTCCCACAAAGGCATCTGTAGTGTTCTAGTCTTTTCTGATAAGCAGAAAAAGTAATAGGTATAATGGCTTTGGTAGAGGTGAAATAGGAATCAAGATCTCTTAAACTCTGATATCTAATGAGAGGCATACCAGAAAGAGGTAAAATGGCTTCAGTGACCCGACTCCACAGGGTGTAGTGCTTTGAGAATTCCCAAAATCCTAGGGGAGTACTGCTGGCTCCAGAACTTGAATTTATGAGTTCATGCAGAGTTAATTAATTAGGATGAGGGAAACTGACTCACACTAACTTTACACATGAGAGACTGGTGTATAAACCAGAGTAGACATTTATTTGCCATGAGGGAATTGTCCTTCCCATAACCATACCACCTAGTGTTCCCTAGTGCAGTGTGTTAAAACTGATTTCTCTTTTTCTGGATTGCAAGAAGGCCCTCGATTATTTGTCGCCACACATCACTTCAAACAGTGGACATTACAATAGAGTAGGTTACTAATCCTACATTAGGTTGTTTGCATTATCCATTTCTTTGCATTACCTTGTATGTTGGGTCATCTTAAATCAACTGGATATTTCCCAGCCCATGTTCACTGACCTCTTGGTTTGCAACCATATAGAGTTTCTCAGTTGGTGGTGTATATTTTTTACTTGGTGTGTTAGAATTCAATTATATAGTACTAGGTTTAAATGAAATAAAAGCAAAATGTTTCACTCTTCCCTGCTCACTAATAACAATAACAAAAACAGTTGACGTTTGTTACCCAGGCTCTGCTATAAATGCTTTGCGGGTATTAACTCATTTAACCCTGACAACTGCCCTGGGAGGCAGCTTCCATTATTATCTATATCTCACAGATGAGGAAACTGCCCTGAGAAATAACTTTCTCAGGTTCAGAGGGTTAGCTAAAGGCAGCGCTAAGATGCAAACACAGTTTGATGCCCACACTCTTAACCACAACACTAAATTACCCTCTTAGCCTCTTTGCTACTTGGGTGTTATGACTATTAAAAAAAAGAAAAAGAAAAAGAAAAAGGAAGCAGCTGTTTTTCTCACTTGTTCTGACTCTAGCTAACTGTTCTTAACTTTTTTGCATTTTATCCATGCAGAACAAAACTATATTTGTAATTAAACTCCAGATAAATAAGTACCTGTTTTTAGCAGGGCCAATTTCAGAAGGTTTAGCTGAAGCTGGTGAAATATTTAAATGCAGTGATGTCCTGATGGAATGTAAAGACTCTTTCCTGTGTTATCAGCACCCCTGGGTATCCATAGGATCATTCTATTCTGCATTTTCCTAGTTGTTTCCTTACAGACCCTCCCACCCACACCCCCAGTTTCTGGGGCCCCCAGCTGAGGACAGCAACACCTGGGCATAAGAACAGGAAGCATGATGGCTGCGGGCAGGACAAGCTGCTGGATGGGAAAAAAAATAACAGAAATGTTGGACAGCCGCCATTACTGTCCAAGTCTGACTGTGCTATCTTAGGCAGCTCATTTCACTGTGCTGCCTGTGTTTCCCTCTCTGAAATGGCACTACTACCGTGTTTCCCTGAAAATAAGACCTAGCCGGGCCATCAGCTTTACTGGATCTTTTGGAGCAAAAATTAATGTAAGACCTGGTCTTATTTTACTATAATATAAGATCGGGTCTTATATAACATAATATAAGACCGGATCTTATATTAATTTTTGTTCCAAAAGATGTAGTAGAGCTGATGGTCCGGCTAGGTCTTATTTTTGGGGAAACACGGTAGTACTTGCCTCTGCTCACCTTATGAGGGGAGTTTTGAGACTAAAACGCAATGTTTAGAAAATTACTTTGCCCTCTGCAGAATGTATAATCCAGATGGGTTCCAAATTTGTTAAATGTTTTCTGCTGCTGTATACCTTCATGAGACTATTTTTAAGCTAACTTCTTTTAGCCTATTTATGGCAGCAGATAAATTTTGACTGTTTGACCTTTGCACAGCCTTAAAAAACATTATGAAACAAAGCATATGGACTGAGCTGGTTGTAGCTGAGGTGCAGTGAAAAGCACTTGGGGGTGAAGTCATGATGCTTGTGTTCGAGTCCCGAGTGCAGGCCTTGCCATTTGAGTTGGGTGGAATTGAATAAGTCACTTATCCTCTGGGCCTCAGTTTCTTCATCTGAAAAATAGGAGTTCCGTTTTGGAGTTGTGGTGATTACACAGGGGAATGAATCTGAAAGGGGTGTCATGGTCACACACATCTAACTCCCAGTCAACTGTTTTCGAGTTGGACAAGATCTCACACGATCATCTGGCTCCACGCTTCCATTTTATAGGTCTGAAAACTAAGGTTCAGGGAGGCCAAACGACCTTTCCAAGACCTGGTCTCCTGATTCCTGTTCTCACATCCTCTCTTTCCCGTTTTCTGAGTGGCTTCTTATAGCAGAGAATGCAGCCCACCTCGGTGGACAAGCAGTTCCTGAGAGGATGTGAGGAGAGCAGGCACCATTTGAGGACGCTATCCAGCTTGCATCTCAGATGCATTCTCTGTGTAAAGGAGAAAAGTCTATGTTCAGATGTCAGCTAGAACTTGGAAAAAAATAGATTCAGCCAATAAAGTAATCCACACACACCCCAGTGAATAAATACAG
Organism: Rhinolophus sinicus; assembly: GCF_057876585.1. Lineage (NCBI taxonomy): Eukaryota > Metazoa > Chordata > Mammalia > Chiroptera > Rhinolophidae > Rhinolophus > Rhinolophus sinicus. The sequence continues at coordinate 61,174,747 of NC_142502.1, forward strand.
TCATCCATATCGGAACCAGGTAGGGACAAAACAACAGGTGCTTTGAAAGTATCACAAAATGTATTTGTACCGGGGCAATGCAAAAGCCATTTCCAAGCCAACAGGAAGGACATTTATTATTTCCATTTAACATTTAATAAATAAAGAGTGCTGCATAGCAGGCTCTCATAATCTAAGCCCCTTTTGGCTGTGTACACAAGCTGTTCAGCAACCTGCAATTTCTTCCTCTTACTTACAAAGATTCTCATTGAACTACAAGAGCTAAGTAAACATCAGGAGAGATCTCAGAGGAAACCTGTTGAGTCTCTCCAGGCTCTCCCTGGTAGAAGAGATCAGATACCTGACCTTTAGTGCATCCTAAAATATGCCAGCAGAAGGAATCGAGCCCTTAACTGTCCGTACTACTGGTAGACAGAGACAAGCAGAAAAGCTTCAGAGTTGGAAGAATCACGAATGTGGTTTAGATGCCTGGGGATCTTGTTAACATGCAGGGTCCACTTTAGTTAGTCCGTGGATGCTAAGATGTTTGCATTTCTAACAAGCTCCCTCCCAGGCGATGCTGATGCCAGTGTGAGCCCACAGTGAGAGTAACCACTCCAGTGTTTATGCAGCATCCATACTAGGCCATTACCGATAAAGCAAAGAAAGCCTTGGAAAGCTTCTTGGGAGTAGCATTGAGCAAAGTTGATAATCTCCCCCCCCCACCCCACCCCCTCAGTAGAGCAGTAACAAGTGCTACCTCTCTTACCAAAAAAGAGATATCTGAAAAATCCTAATTACAATTAAGAATTTGCAATTTAATATGCCACTTTTTTCCAAAGGTATTTGCCTTTGACTAAGGGCTGGAAGGAAAAGAGAATGCTTCACACAGTAGTGCTCTAATAGTGCCATTTCAGGCCAGAGAGGCAGGCAGGTGGGAAACCTATTTGGGCCATTGCGTTCTTTCTAGCATCCCACAGTCACTTTAAAATATGCTGACTTCAGAATACATGTCTTTTTTTTTTCCACTTCCAAAATTAAGAATACATGTCTTTTGAGTGCTGTACTTGCAATAGCCAAAACCAAATATTTCACATTATTTTATAAACATTTTAGCTAATTTCCAAGTGTAGACTTTAAATAAGAGTGAGATCATCATAGCTTAAGCGACTTTGCATTTCCCATAGTACTTAGCACAATGCCTTGCTCAAAGTAAGCCCCTAACAAATACTGAGTAGATACATATTTGTATCTATAAGTGGTATGATGAAAAACTACATCTATTTATTGTTTCTCATAGGCAAAATTGCAGAATAAACTGGATAATTTATTATTTTGCCCTCATACAATTGATTAATTTCTTATAATTAAGTTCAGCCTTATACTTTGCCCACTAGGTCTTTGGACTCAGCTTGTTGTATGTGGAGAATTTCTGGTGTTAGGGGACTCATATTTGCAATCACTGTGTCACCCAGGTAGGATCATAAAAATTTCAGCACTCTAAATAAGGTGTTCGCAAGACAGTTGATCCAGTGTGACAGCAGATCAACAAATATAAAGATGTACTGACTGTAAAGGACGGTACAATCACTGAATAATCAATATGGAGTTATTTTGATTATGCACAAATTTATATCAATTTTTATTTTCTCACCGAATATTTGTTATACATTAAACTCAAAACACCACTTTTTTTCCAATTGGAGAAATAACTTCAATTTTAAGAGGACAGATAAAAAAACAATTTTAAACCACAATGAGTTAGGTTGAAATCAATAGAAGCTAACTCCATAGTTTTAAAAATATAACTGTCTCATATACAGCTCAGTTACAAAGATCTGTACATATTTTTTTTCTAATCAGCTTCATTGAGGTGTGATCTAAAGTGCGCAGCTTAATGAGTTTTGACACACATCATTGCCGCTATAGCCAAGACATAGAACATTTGTATCATTCCCCAAATTCCCTCATTCCCTTTTATTTTATGGTCAGTGCCCACCCCACTCCTATGCCCCTGCCCCCCAACAACTACAGATCTGTTTTCTGTCACTGTGGTTTTGCCTTTCCTAGATTTTTACATAAGTGGAATGACAGAGTATGTGGTCTTTTTGTCCAGCTTCTTTCACTTAGCAGGTAGCTTTTGAGATTCATCCATGCTACTGCGTCTAGCACTAGTTCATTCCTTTTTATTGCTGAATAATATTCCATTGCATGAATATATTACAATTAGTTTATCCATTTAGCAGTTGATAAACAGCTGGGTTGTTTCTAGTTTGGGACTATTGTGAACAAAACTTCTATGAACACCCATGTACAGGTCTTTGTGTGGTTATAGCTTTCCTTTCTCATGGGTAAATACCTAGAAGTGGGATTGATGAATCATATAGTAAATGTATATTTAACTTTATGACAAATTGCCAAACTGTTTTTCTGAAAGTGCCATTTTGCATTTCCAGTTGAGAGTTCCAGTTACATTTTCACCAATACTTGGTATTGTCAGTTCTTTTCATTTTCGCCGTTCTAGTGTGTGTGTGGTGGTATCTCATTATGTTAATTTGCATTTCCCTAATGACTGATGATGTGCAGGATCTTTTGGGGCCTATTGGCCATTTGCGTACCTTTTTTCATTTACAATTTCTCACAATGATTTTAAAATAAAGGTGGCCCCCCTTTAAAGACTGGTGAAATAAAGCCAAGAAAAGAAATTTATGCCACAGAGCTCCTGAAACAATGTCCTCAAGGAAGAAATGAGGGCTTTTATTAAACGGCGTTAGGAAAACTGGTATGTGGAATTTCCACAAGTTTTTACATTTGATAGTCTAGCTAGCGAGAGAAGATTTTTTTTAACACAACAATTTTCAAATGACAAAGGAAAATTAAAACCTACATTAAATGAGGGGAAAGACAATCCTTTAAAATGTTAATTCAAAGAACAAAATAAACAAACAAAACAGAAACCAATGCATACTTACAGAGAACATTTTGATGGTTGCTAGATTGAAAGGGGGTTGGGGATGTGGGTAAAAGAAGGGGAAGGGATTAAGAAGTACAAATGGAAAAGACACAAACACAATCAGAAATGAAAGAGAAATTACCCTGGATACCACAGAAATACAAAGGATTATCCAAGAATACTACATATGAAGGACTATACACTACCAAATTCAATAACCTAGAGGAAATGGACATGTTCTTAGAAACATATGCCCTCCCTAGACTGAATAGCAAAGAACTGGAAAATCTAGACTGATCAACAGTAAGTAAATTGAATCAGTCATCCAAAGCCTTCCCAAAAGCAAAAGTCCAGGACCAGATCGCTTCACTGGTGAATTCTGTTGAACATTCAAAGAAGATCTAACACCTATCTTCCTTAAACTCTTCCAAGAAATTGAAGAAGAGGCAATACTTCATAACTCATTTTATAAGGCCAACATTACCCTGATACCAAAACCTGGCAAGGGTAACACAAAAAAAGAAAATTACAGACCAGTATCTCTGATGAATACAGATGCAAAAATCCTAAACAAAAATCTAGCAAATCGAATACAACAATGCATTAAAAAGATTATACATCACGACCAAGTGGGGTTCATCCCAGGGGCACAAGGATGGTTCAACATACACAAATCAATTAATGTGATACATCACATAAACAAAATAAAGGATAAAAATCATATGATTATATCAACAGATGCAGAAAAAGCACTTCACAAGATACAACACCCATTTATGATTAAAACACTTAATAAAATAGATATAGAAGGAAAATACCTTAACATAATAAAGGCCATATATGACAAACCCTCAGCTAATCTCATAATTAACAGTGAAAAACTGAAGCCCTTTGCTCTACATTCAGGAACACGACAGGGCTGTCCCCTATCACCTCTGCTTTTCAACATAGTGTTGGAAGTCCTTGCCAGAGCAATCAGGCAGGAGAAAGAAATATTAATAAAAGGCATCCGTATTGGGAATTAAGAAGTTAAACTGTCACTTTTTTCAGATGACATGATTTTTTATATACAAAATCCTAAAAACTCCACCAAAAATCTATTAGAAACAAGACATGAATACAGTAAAGTTTCTGGCTACAAAATCAATATACAAAAATCCACTGCATTCCTATATACTAACAATGAAATTTCTGAAAAAGAAATGAAAAAACAATTCCTTTTACAATTGCAACAACAACAAAAAAAGATACCTAGGAATAAACTTAACAAAGGATGTGAAAGACCTATATACTGAAAACTATAAGACATTTTTAAAAGAAATTGAAGAAGACAAAAGAAATGGAAAGACATTCCGTGTTCACAGATTGGAAGAATCAACATAGTTAAAATGACCATATTACCCAAAGCAATATACAGATTTCATGCAATCCCCATCAAAATCCCAATGGCATGTTTTAAAGAAATAGAACAAAAAATCATCAGATTTGTATGGAACCCCAAAAGACCCCAAATAGCCAAAGCAATCCTAAGGAAAAAAAGCAATGCTGGAGGTATCACATTCCCTGACTTTAGCTTGTACTACAGGGCTACAATAATCAAAACAGCATGGCATTGGCAGAAAAACAGACACGTAGACCAATGGAATAGAATTGAGAACCCAGAAACAAACCCACATAAATATGAACAGATAAGTTTTGACAAAGGAGCCAAAAACATACAATGGAGAAAAGACAGCCTCTTCAATAAATGGTGCTGGGAGAATTGGACAGCCACATACAAAAGAATGAAACTAGACTGCTGTCACCATAAACCAACATTAACTCAAAAATGGATCAAAGACCTAAACATAAGACCTGAAACAATAAACTGCATAGAAGAAAGCTTGTACTAAACTTAACGGACCTTGGGTTCAAAGAGGATTTTATGAATTTGATCTCAAAGGCAAAAGAAGTAAAAGCTAAATTAAACGAATAGGACTATATCAAACTCAAAAGCTTCTGCACTGCAAAAGAAACCATTAACAAAACACAGAGATAGCCAACCAAATAGGAGGAAATGTTTGCAAACAACGCCTCTGATAAGGGGCTAATATCCAAAATATATAAGGAACCCATACAACTCAAGAAAAAGACAAACAATCCAATTAAAAAATGAGCAGAGGACATGAACAGAAACTTCTCCCAAGAAGACATACAAATGGCCAACAGATATATGAAAAAATGCTCAACTTCACTAGCTATTAGGAAAATGCAAATCAAAACCACAATAAGATATCTATCACCTAACACCTGTTAGAATGGCTATCATCAACGGGACAAATAATAACAAGTATTGCAGAGGCTGTGGAGAAAAAGGAACACTCATACATTACTGGTGGGAATGTAAATTGGTACAACCTCTATGGCAAACAGTATGGAGATTCCTCAAAAAAATTAAGAATAGAATTACCATACAACCCATCAATCCTTCTCCTGGGTATCTACTCAAAAAATCGGAAGACATTTATCCGTAAAGATATATGTACTCTGATGTTCATTGCAGAATTATTTATGGTGGCCAAGACATGGAAACAACCAAAGTGTCTTTCGATAGATGACTGAATAAAGAAGATGTGGTGCGTATATACAATGGACTATTATTCAGCCATAAGAAAAGATGAACTACTGCCATTTGTGACAACATGGATGGATCTTGAGATTACTATGCTAAGTGAAATAAGTCAGGCAGAAAAAGTCGAGAACCATATGACTTCACTCATATGTGGGATATAAAACTGAAGGCAACAAAGGAACAAGACAAACAAATAAAGAAACAAAAACTCAGAGACACAGACAACAGTTTAGTGGTTACCAGAGGGTAAAGCGGAAGGAGGGTGGGAGATGAGGGTAAGAGGAGGTCAAATATACAGTGTTGGAAGGAGAACGGACTCTGGGTGGTGAGCACACAATGTGATATATAGGTGACATATTATAGAATTATACACTTGAAACCTATGTAATTTTACTAACCATTGTCACCCCAATAAATTTAATTTAAAAAAAAAGAAGTACAAATTGGTAGTAACAAAATACTCATGGGGATGTAAAGTATAGGATAGGAAATATAGTCAATAATATTGTAATAACTATGCATGGTGTCAGATGGGTATTAGATTTATCCGGGTGATCACTTCATTAGTTATATAAATGTCTAATCACTATGTTGTTCACCTGAAACAAATATAATATTTTATGTCAACACTAATTGAAAAAAAATTTTTTAATTAAAATAAAAAGTTAATTCATAATAAAAAAAAATCCCAACTTTGAGTCAGACTTTTGACATAAAACGAAGATAGTATGGTGGTTTAGAGTGTTGGCTCAAAAATTAGACATTCTGGATTCAAATCCTGGCTCTGCCACATATGTGTCAGTAAGCCAGGTTATTGTGCTCTCTGAGTCTAATGCCTTCATGAATAAAATGAAAATAATTAGCTACTACAAAGGTTTGTTGAGATAACGCATGTAACATGTTTAGAATGGTTTCTGGCATGTATTAAATGCTCAATAATTATTAGTCATTGGTATTGTTATACCAATGGTATTATTATACCAATACTTAAAAGCATGAGATTGCAATAGGTACACATAAAATCCTGTAAGATAAAAAAAACAGGCAATTTGCTCTATAAATAGACCTTGTACAAGATTGACACCTGGGATCAATCCAGGTCACCACTGGTTGTAACGAAGTCTGTTTTCCACCTCAAAACATGTTTGACCTGTTTCTCAAAAACTCATAGACACAGACAATAGTTTAGTGGTTACCAGAGGGTAAAGGGGAAAAGGGGATCCTAGAAGAAGGTAAAGGGGGTCAAATATATAGTGATGGAAGGAGAACTGACTCTGGGTGGGAACACATAATGTGATATAGAGATGATGTATTACAGAATTGTACACCTGAAACCTGTGTAACTTTACTAACCATTGTCACCTGAATATATTTTAATTTTAAAAAAGGCAATAAAAACAAAAAAGAACCTGTTTCTGCAAAATCATCCCTGGTAATATACTATGCGACTTGTCCTCCTCTGTTCTAAAAGGAAGACTTCACCTCTTCCAAGAAAGAAGGGCTGAGAGTGTGGTTTTATGAAAACAAACCCATACTTTGATACTCTTCAACCCAAATAATTGGCTAGTGGCTCCTAAGAAGTTTCTTTGTTAAGACATTCTGGATATGAGGCCATTCACTCGCTAGAAGAGCAGCTTCTAACCTGTAGCTATATGAAGGAAAGAAGGAAGGAAGGGAGGGAGGGAGGGAGGGAGGGAGGGAGGGAGGGAGGGAGGAAGGAAGGAAGGAAGGAAGGAAGGAAGGAAGGAAGGAAGGAAGGAAGGAAGGAAGGAAGGAAATCATGATTTTTTTTAAAAAAGCACAAATAATTTGATATTGTATTTCAATTACTATTTTAGTAATCACTTCAGTATCTACCTACTTCTGAAAATTAGTACACATATATGTGGGACAGTTATTCGTTAAATCAACCAGAACTGCTTGGTGACAACCCTTGCAGTCACTCCAAGTGCCACCAAGGTCTGGGGCTCACAGATGAGGAATCTCCATGAAAGAACACACATGCAGATTTTCTCAACCGTGGCTCTCTGGAGAGGGTGCTCCCATGTTGTATTCAAGGACATGCTCTTGTACGAAGATCCTAGCAATTCCCCTGAGTGTTTTGTAGCGATCATGTAGAATGTATGACCCAGAAGAAAAGGCCTCCAAGCCCAGGAGGGATTGTCCAATTTCTCCAAATATGTAAACGTTGTCTGTGTTTTTGACTGTGCTTTCTGGCATCTTGCTTCTGATTTTATCAGGATCCTTTCTGTAACTTGTCCTAACTGCTTTCCACGTGGATGCAGATTGGAGAGACAGTACCTACTTACTCAGCGAAGGCACTCCAAGTCCTGGGCTCTTTTCCTCTGTACGACAAATATGGGACTTTTTTTCACAGAAATCACAGGTGCATCTGTATGGGTTTGAGCCCCTTCTGAATCCCTAGGAGCAGCTATGGCTTGTGGGGTGAGATCTCACTCATTCTCCTACTCTTCATGCAATGGTAGAAAGCCAACAACATTAACAGGCACGGAGGTGAATCAGCAATGAATTATTCTTAAGCAGCAAAGAGCAACTGGAGGTTCGCCTTTTTAGTGAATTCCAAAAATCTGGAGTCATTTGAGTCCAAAGGGGAAACTTGTGAGAGTGGGGGGTGGGGAAGCAGTGAGAAAATAGAAGCAACAAAAATATGCCTTCAGTGTTCTCACTGCTCATTAGACTAGCACTGAGCCAGTACTCTTATGGCCTGAATAACTGATACTTTTTATAAGTAACTGAAGAGCTATAAAAAGCTTAACATTTAAGAAAATAACAAACAGCTGTGGAGAATGAGCCAGAAAAAAACTAAAGAAACAGCCTGTCTGGGTGGCAGGAGGTCATGCTGCTTCATGAGGAAGTGCTAAAACATCACTAACATTTGCTACATCAGTGTGTTTTCCTGGCTGGTCATACTTCTCTTCCTTTCACCTCAGCCCTCTCTTCTGTCAAAACAGAAGAACAAATGCATATCACCAGAATGCTCAGCAATATTTCCTGAAAACAGCATTTCTTTTCTATGCATCTAACCATGTGTTAGGCAGCGGTACACATGAGAGATTCCTGATCACAAGAGTGAACAAACACCCTCTGCATTCAGGCTGAGCTTCATTGCCCTGGGACCCTTGGGTTTAGTTCACGTGTGCCTGGAGGTGCCGCACAGCTGTCCTTCCCTGCAACGGAAAATGCCATCTGCAGGTACCACAGCTAGCAAAAGGCAGCAACGGTCCTCCCTGCTTCCTCTGGTAATTGTCCATAAACTCAATAATGAGGCCATTACCAGTGGGAGGCAGTATGGTAAAGTGATCAAATGTATGAGGTTGTGTTTTAAATTCCAACTCCAACATTTACGCCTGGATGACCTTGAGCAAGTTAACTCACCTCTCTGTACCCTAGTTTCCTTAATAGCAAATAGTAAATCAAACAAAGTTATCTTCCCATGGCCTTCAGCTGAGCCTTAGGCAGGCTCGTTAGACAATGTTCTAGGATGACTTTGAGAGGACACACAGACATCTTCCCTATTTCCAAGCTTTAGGTAACTCCTCTTAATGGTACGTAATGAACATTAGTTGGTACAAATAGAAAGTGAATAGGAAAATGGTAGACCAAGAGCCATCCATATCAATCATTACATTAAATGTAAGTGGATTAAACAGTTAATTAAAAGGTAGAGATGGTCAGAATGGATAAAAAAGTAAAACCCAACTATATATTACCTACAAGAGATATACTTTAAATATAAAGATTTAGAGAGGTTGAAATGAATTAGATGGGAAAAGATATGTCATGCAAACAATAAGGATAAGAAGGCTGGAGTGGCTATAATATCGATAAAGTAGACTTCAATACAAAGAGTTTGCCAGAGTAAAAGAAGAACTTCATAATTCAGCAGAAACACATAACAATCATAAATGTATATTTACCTAATAACAGAGCTTAAAATACATGAAAGAAAATAGACAATTCTATAATCATAGTTGGAGATTTTAACCCCTCCCCCCACCCCATAGCAGCTGACAGAATTGCTAAACAAAAAAATCCATAAAAATGTAGAGGGATTTAAACAATACCATAATAGCCATAATTAAAGCTGCTATTTCTGGCCCCCACGCCCAGCAAGGAAGCCACTCAGGTCATTGTCCCTTCAGTAGGCAGAGACAAGTGGATGGTCTCATACTGGAGGAGTCTTTCAAAGCTTAGTCTATGGCGAAGCTTCTGAATGCTGGACGGTGGCTATATCTCCCTCACACCCCCAGATTGTTTTATATGAACCAACTCTAGAATCACCAGTCTGTTCCCAGAGCCATCTGCCATCTGTTAAGCTTGATAGCCATTGCTGGATCTCTCAAAATCCTTCCCTCTGATACCTGGAGTATTGCCACAACAGATGTTTATCACATTTCATACATGTTGCCTAGGGCAAGACGTCCACATGAGGAGGAAGGAGGAGGTCATGTGGAATTTCTACTTTAATTCTGCCCCTCAGGTAAACTGTAAACAAATATAGTCCTCATATATCTTTATATCTATTAGCAATTGCTCAGATACAATTGAAGATTGTATTTGAAGAAAAAATAAACGACAGAAAAATTGTCCTTTTGAAGAACGTGAAAGATCAGTTTTCTCCTTAGAAATATTTTCTCCAGCCCCTTTTCTGCCCAAGGCTGTGTAGATACATTGCAGCATTCCATTCCACGGAATGAAATATGTGTGATCAAAGGGCAAGGTTTTCTTTAAGACCCGTGATTGAAACAGTCCATTCAGGAATAGGCTGGGACAACAAAAGATCATGGCGGGAATGAAGGCAAAGAAGCCATTGCTGAATAGTGAGGGCTCCTTATTTCAGAAAGCCTTCCTAACACAGCAGCAACTCCTGGACGGAAGAGCCTACTACTTTTCAAGCCCATTCACCTCTGCCCACTGGAAACGTCGGTGTCTCTCCTTAAAGAACAGCCCTAGCATTTCACCTCCCAAAGGGCAGTACTGAAGCCCAGTCAGCGGCAGAAGACTTGGCTATTGAGAACAAGATCTTCTCCCCTTCAGGATCTTGTTCACCCGGAGGCTTGCCCCAGGATATGCCCAGTTTAAAAAGGAACACAATTATGAGATTATCCCCTTCTGCAATGGAGCATCATTCTTTGCTGAGCAGAAAGAGAATCTGATTCATCCCATGATGAATCTTTTCAATGCTCTGAAGGGCAAATAGGTGACAGTCACAAGGGGAAAGCACTTCCACGAACACATTTTTTACTGGAACTTGTCCTGTTGCAAAGCTCTTCTGCCAGATTCCATTAGGAAATTGCAAGCAGATTCATATATCCAAGGGCTCCTCTCTCTCCTACTCATAAATATATAGACATCACATGGCAGGGAGGGGGAGGAGGCTGACGCTCTCGTATGGCATACCCTTGCACAGCAGACGTGTAGGCAAATGCAAATACTGAACACAGTAGCTCGTGCATATGTGCATATGAATATATATCATGTTATTACTCTCGGCAATGAGATTCCAAGTATCTACCACAGGAGAGGGGGAAGTCATCATCAATACAGCTGTACTTCAGAATGTCAACTGAAGGCAGACAATGATAAGAAGATGGGCAGGCTGTCCCTAGCAACCTGAAAGTAAGAGCCAGGACCACCTAAGGATTGGTTTGGGACGGGGCCAAATTCTAGCCCTAAATTCATCACAAATTATGCTAACAGCTCCCTAGGGAAGATTCCAGTTGGCATTTTTGAGCCACACCCCCCCCTCCTTTTTTTTTTTTTTTTTTTTTTTTTTGACACAGACATCAGGTCTGCCCGGGAGATGACTGGAGAATAAAAAGCCCAAGCGAAAAATGAATTTGGGAAGGGCTGCTCGCACATTTAAATGCTTTCAACTTTCCTGAGAAATCCTTCAGTTTCTTTAAAATAAGCCGATATTATTATTCCACTTTGCCAGCCAAGTCCCCAATGAAGGGCAAAGTCAGTGTGCAGGAAGGTAAAGAGGACTGTAGATGAAAATGTCAGCAGACAGGTAGGAAGGCTGCAGCGTGGCAGAGACTCCCAGCTGGAACTGGGGAAAAAAAGGTCTATTTTTAAGGGAATACTCTTTAAGATTTTTTTCTTTATTCTTTCAGGAACACTCAGGTCTTGTCTTTTTGTAGACAGAGACACACACTTAATCACAAGCATATTGTATGAAAGAAAAATGTATAGACCTTCTAGACCCCAAAATATATAGCAACGGTTCCAATTTTCATTACCAGAAATAACTAGAGGAAATGAGAAGCAGGTGTGGGAAGGCTTCCCTGAGCAATGCCAGGGCTCGATTTCATTCAGTTGTGTATGGCCTGCCTCTGCCTCCCGGCCTTGCTGCTCACACACTCAGAGGTCAAGCTATTAAAATCAGCCCAATACACTCAAATTAATTTATTTTAGACCCCAGCCCTACACTGCTTGCCAACAGAACACTTCACCAACTTCTGGCCAAAGCAGCACTAAATCTCTGCAGTAGGAAGTACAGTTTCTTCTTAGATAACTCGAAATATGTGGGGCATAAGCTTTAATGATCTCAGAATTAATCAACGAGAACAACTTAGATACAAAATTGAAACTACTTTTGCGCAGGTGGTAGAAATCTAAGTTCTATATTTCTTCTGTTGGTAAACTAAATCTTAAGGAGAGAGTATGGGGTGTGTGGCTTGCTGATACTGGCAACTGTTCATATCACATAATTATTCGATGGTGTCCTTTGAGGACTGCTGCATGAAGACAAGGAAGGGTGAGGCACATCTGAGGCTCTACCTCTGGGTTTTCCTTTTTCCCTTTTCACAAATAATCCACATTTGCTTCTTTTTATCCTTTAGGCATCCCTTTTCATTTTTTGAAAATTTAGAATTGCCCACAAATTAAAAAGGTCATTAGCATCTGCTTTGAATATGTCTACCAGCAACCAATGCCCACAAAGAAAGAAAACAAATAGCGAATTCACTGGACAGGATCCATTTGCGGGCCTGATGGAGGATAGTTCTTTGTTAGTTTACAACCCAGCTCTGGGATTATCGTATATGCTAGTTTCAGTAGAGAAAGGAGGGCCAGGAAAGGGGCTGAAACCCTGGTTCTGCCACTTCCTGGTTGCTGACCTGTGACAAGTGATTTATGCTCTATAGAACTTAATTTCCTTATCTGTAAAATGAGGTATTGAACTAGATGATTCCCAAGGTCACCTTCTGCTACACAATGTTAGGGTTCTAAGTCTCTCGCTCACTTGGAAAAAGCACATCTGGCTGTGCTTGTGCGAATTTGTTATATACTTAACACTATCATGAGCTAAAAAAGACTTTAAAGTAACAAGTTACTATAACTGACACTAAGAGGGGAGCCATGATCCTAATGAATGAATCTGCTCATAATTCACCTCCCTGTATAGAACGGTATGTATGGTTGACTGTTTGCTACCAGGCCCCAGTCAAAAAAAGGCCCTCCGGAGAAAGGTCAGAGCCTCAGTTTTAGTGCTTGAACCCACCTTCCTAGTGATTTCAACTCCCGGATGTCCCAAGAATGCCAACTTTCCTTACTAAGCCTGGACTCCAACCAGGAGACGGGCTGTGACTCACACATGGGTGTGCAGAGCTCCTGGATAGATAGAAGTGAGTGCCTCCTGAAGGGACGAGCTGTTACATTGGCCAGTCAGCTCCTCTCAAGGCCTGTACGCTCTTCTTTCGTGCTTGGAGTCAGAGTGAAATGTCCTCATTCGGGAAGTCTGACACCTTCCCAGCACTTAGAACTCACCCAGAACTCCATTTGATTCTGGGGTTTATGTGTCTGTTATTGTGTTCTCTAACTATGGTGACTCAAGTGTCACTCTTGCCCTTGACAGCCTATGTGCACTCTGATTTACGTGATGGACTTCTAAGTGTTGGGAACAGCACCGACATAAACAGGCACACTGCCCTCACAGGGACATGGGGCAGCGTGCACGGGCTTGCTCACGCAGGCACACGCTCCCTTTCCAAGGATTGTTGGGCAGCCTCAGAGCAAAAGTCTTGAAGTTTTAGGTACCAAATATGTCTCTAATACAACAGTTCGTTAAATTAAAATTTCATGTTTTGCAACTACTATTTATAGGGGGATGTTTGTGTGGTATATGTATCCATTCATAAATGCAAATGTATTTACACAGCATTGGACCCAGATAATTCAAAAACATATTTGTGTAGTGGAATTACACCGTTTGGGGTTAGAGAGACTCTTTCATTTTAAAATAATGATTCCTTATATATATGAAACATATTCAAACTCCTCTAAAACTCTGAACTTTTCTTCTGGATTTAATAAAGAGACTAATATTGACTACCACAGAATTTTAAATGAAACCATTACTTTTAAATTATCTCTGGCTGATAGATAGGCAGAGATATGGGTTGAATTTTGTCTTCGTCCCCTGAATCTGTATGTTGAAGTCTTACACCCCCTTCCCCATACCTCTTATGTGATCATATTTGAAGACAGAGTCATTGCAGATGTAATTAGTTGAGATGAGATCATACTGCAGCAGGGTAGGCCCCGAATCCAAGAGGCTGGTGTCTTTATAAAAAGGGGAAATGTGGAGACAGATGCACGCAGAGAGAACACCATGAAGGCAAAGGCAGAGATCTGGGTGATGACACTACAAGTCAAATAGCACCAGTTTGCCAGCAAAGCCCCAGAAGCTCAGAGAGAGGAATGAAGCAGATTCTCCCTCACATCCCTCAGAAGGAACCAACCCTGCCAACACCTTAATCTTGGACTTCTAGCCTCCAGAACTGGGAGACAATAAATTGCCTGCTGTTGAAGCCACTCCGTGTGTAGTGCTTTATTATGTCAGCCCAAGGAAACTAAAACAACAACCAAATTGGAAATTTTCTCCTCTAGGCTTTTCTCTAAATTATCAAGACCAAATTGCTTCTAAGAATTTGTATAAATCTAATTTGTTCATTCTGCTAACACACTCACTCACACACACACACACACACACGCACACGCACAATTACATGACCACACCCAAACACAGAGATGTGTGTCTGGACTCGGCCGTGCTGGGAATGCCCTGGAGACCATGCTGTAACAGTAGACGTCAACAGGAGTGCTGTTTTCTTACTCTGGGTCTTGATTCAGTCAAAGACAAAGAAAAAAAGTACATTTGCGTATTCACTGGTTTAGGCCCAGTCATGATTCCTTTAAAGACGCTGCCAATAGATTTTAGTCATTCTCTGGCAAAGGTTTCTCTTCAACCGCAAACACTACATAGTTGCTGAATGAGTCACCACCTCGAGTAATCTAATTCCTTGACCAGTACATGCCTGCCGCTTATAGCACACCGTGTCTTCAGTTACTTACGTATGTTGTATCACTCCATTCTCTGAAGCTTCTGGACTCCTTTCTTAAGAGTAGGGTTAAGGATTTACAGGAAAGCCTTAGAGAGGAGGAAACTTGCTTACTCAGCAGTGTGTGAACTGGCTGGTTATCAAGAACCAAAATGCTACATTTTATTAAGCTTTCTCATACCTTGAGCTAAGATGGATGTGGCATTATTACTTCAAAAAAAGCAGTGAATGTGGGCTAAAAACTCTTTTTCTCCCCTCCTGCTGGAAGCCTTTTGCTAAAGAATCCAAGGGAAAAACCAAAGGAGAGAGGCAGAATGCTGTTCCAAGAAGGACAGAGGAGCAGGCCCACCTGTGTCACCAGCCAGGCTCCCATGGGCTCCGCTTACATCACCAGATATTCTTACTGTCTTCAGGAAGAGTATATTAAAACTACCACGGAAGAGTTCTTTCAATAAATAAAGTTTAAAGCAAATAAACCTCTGAGCTTATTTTTGCGTGATTTTTTTTAAAAGTATGCCTGAAAGATATTTTCCTTGTGAACATATTATAACCACAAGATGTTTTGTTCTTTAACCGGGAAATATTTTTTTCTCTGAGGCTGGTAATTGAAACATTTTGAATATTTGTAACATTTTCTTCTGAGGAGAATTTTTTATATTAATATTTGGCCAGTTCTTCTTGAGTTCCTTTCTCTTTCTTCTCTTTCCACTCACATAATTTTTATTCTTCTATGAGTGGGTACCGATATTATGGAAGTAGAAATTGGAGAAATGAAACCATCAACAGAGTCAAAAGGCAACCTACTGAATGAAAGAATATTTTCAAATCATATATCTGGTAAGGGGTCAATATCCAAAATACATAAAGGACTCATACAACTCAATAGCAAAAATCAAACAATCCAGTTAAAAAATGGACAAAGGACCTGAATAGACATTTTTCCAAAGAGGATATACAGGTGGCCAACAGGTGCATGGAAAGATGCTCAACATCACTAATCATCAGAAAAATGCAAATCAAAACCACAATGAAATATCACCTCACACCTGTTAGTATGGCTATTATCAAAAAGGCAAAAATAACAAGTGTTGGTGAGGATGTGGAGAAAAGGGAACCCTTGCACTTTGTTAGTGGGAATATAAATTGGTACAGCCACTAGGGAAAACAGTATAGAGATTCCTAAAAAAAACTAAGAATAGAACTACCATATGATCCAGCAATTCCACTTCTGGGTATTTTTACCTGAAGAAAATAAAAACGCTAACTGGAAAAGATACATGCACCCCAATGTTCTTTGCAGCATTATTTACCATAGCTAAGATACAGGAACAACTTAAGTATCCATCAACAGATGAATGAATAAAGAAAATGTTATACACACACACACACACACACACACACACACACACACAGAGTGCCAAAAAAATGTGTACACATTTTAAGAAAGAAAAAAAACTATTAAAATTGTAATACTCAGTATATACCAATAACAAAAGATGAATATAAGTCATATGTATGCATTTTTTTGGCACCCCAGTGTGCGTGTGTGCGTGTGTGTGTGTGTGTGTCTATATAATTATTATTCAGCCATAACAAAGAATAAAATCTTGCCATTTGAATAAACATGAATGGACCCTGAGAGCTTTATGCTAAGTGAAATAAGTCAGACAGAGAAAGACAAATACCATATGATCTCACTTATATGTAGAATCTAAAAAAGAAACAAAAACCCACCAAGCTCACAGATACAGAGAACAGACTGGTGGTTGCAAGAGGTGGGTAGGGGGAGGGTGGGTGGTAGGAAAATTGAGTGAAGGGGCTCAAACAGTACAACCTTCCAGTTATAAATAAGTCACGGGGATGTAATATACACCACGTCCACTACAATTAATAACACTGTACTGATATTTGAAAGTTGCTAAGAGAGTAGATCTTAAGAGTTCTCATCACAAGAAAAAAAATTTCTCTATGTATGGTGATGGATGGTAACTAGACTTATTGTGGTGATCATTTTGCAATATATACAAATATGGAATCATTATGTTGCATACCTGAAACTAATATAATGTTATATGTCAATCATACCACAATAAAAAAATTAAAGGAATTGGAAAAATGGAAGAAAATTTTGTTAAATCCATTTGAACTGTGCTGCCATATTCCATAACCTTAGCAAATGCAGGAGAGAGAAAGGCACATATTCAGTTTATGCTCTAAGTGGGGATACTTTCAGAACACGCTGAAGAGTGTCTGTTTAATAATATTATTCGTAACTTATATTTGCATGGCAATATACAACTCTCACGAAACTCACTTTACCCTCCAAAGAGCCCTGAGCACCAGACATATTTCTATTTAGGAAACAGAAGATGATGGATTCAGGGACACTTGGCTCAGGGCTCTTTGTTCTCCATCTCGCTAAGTCAACTTGTCCTGGACAAGAAGCTCAGCCGTCTTCTACAGAGACTTCTCTAGCTAACTTATCGTGGACTCCTCTCTGCCTAAGGACCTCAACGTGAGCCACAGAACTTCTCTGAGCTTCTGTTTTCTCATCTGCAACATACGGACAATGCCACCAAACCCCACAGGGGAAAGGGAGAGTATAATTAAATGAAGCTAGTGAAAGAAGGTTAATAAACCACAAAATATGACACACGTTATACAAATCCCTTCTGTAGGAGCTTTGCTGCAGGCTGAATAAGGACCCTTATTTGACATTTGAACTTAGGCCAGTTTCTTAATATTGCTAAGGTTCGGCTTCGTTATCAGTAAAACGAGAATACTACTAGAACTTTGCCCATGAGACTACTGTTGAGGAGTAAAGGAGAGAATCCATGGCAAGCACTTAGGGCTGGTCAGTGCATGGACACAGTAAGTCCTCAGTAAATGTTGGCTATCCTCAGTAAAGCCACTCACGTTTGATCCCAGCCCTTTACTGGCACAAGTAGAAGCAGACGACTAAAGCCCAAGAGTCCAGGGACTCCATTTGATAATCCCGTCTGTCCAGGCTCTTTGCTCCGACGGCAGTTTCAACTCTGTACTCTCAAAAGACATTTCTGGGAGAATTCCACTTACCTTTGTGTTGCAAACTTAACATCCCTGGTCTATGGAAAACACTCAGCCATTGAACTTGGTTGGCTATCCCTTCAGTCCTGCTATACTAGAGTACAAGAGTTGGTTGTGGAATATTTACACCCATCCTGACATCCAGAGACCAAAACTGACCTACGCCCCATCTCAGTGTTCCTCCAAAAGAGGAGCAGGGTGACAATGCTACTTCAAAAGACATTTGGCAGTCATGGAACCAAGTTTTCTGAACACACATGAGAATAAATCATTTATGTACTAACTAGGAAAAGTCAACTCTGCTTGTCAGTGAGTAAAGGAATGTAAAACCCAGCCAAGTGCCTGGCATATAATTGGCACTTAAACTGGGATGGAAAACGAACAAGGTATCTTCCGTGTTGGATAGGTGTCTGATCATATCTTTGAAGAATGTTTTAACAGGAAAAGAAGAATAAACACCAACCCAAACTAACCTAAAATCTCACCAGTTTCTGGTTATGAACACTACTTCTTAATTTAATCAGGTAATTACATTTCTCTGTAACTTAGATCACAGATATATATATCTTTATATAGTGCCTGAGAGTCATATAGATTACACATATCAACACTCACTCAAATGGGAACTGTTTAGCGGTGCTCAGGGACGGTTATGGCATCAGAGCCAGTTCCTCAGAATTGTGTTAGAAACCCTGAGATATCTCAGTGGCTTTCAGGGAGGAGAGAAACTTAAAGTTGGGAAGGTAGATGCCGAGGGAGGCATCCTCAAGTGCTTGGCACTGTCGTGTTCCTTCCCGTTTCAGAAGTAAATTTGTTCATCATTCTCAAGCATTTTATTTTCCTCTTAATTCTTTCCTCTGGGAGGTCTTATAAGGTCTGTGATTCGGATCTTGGATTTCTACCCTATTTGCTTTTTTGTTTTTCCAGAACTTAAGCATTTGAACGTGTGATTTGTTATTGTGTGGGAACTTTATTCAATCAACGGACATTTATTAAGTGTCTGCTACCTTATAGGGCAGTGTGGGTGATATACAGCAGTGTGGGTGATACTGTAAACCTCCAATCATCTACAAACAATACTGAGCGCCAACTATATACCATGCAATGAAGATGTAAATTCGAATCAAGCCCAACTCTTGCACTCTATTTTATGAACTGAGGGATGTGGGCATATAAACAATTACAACACACTGTGAAAAGTGCAAATAACCAGCAGATTGGCGGGTTTCCCCCACTTTCTGACCCTTCCAGCTGAAATGTTTAAACAGATGTGGTGGCTATGTCTGAGCTCCTCCCGGAGAAGTTGGACACAGGAGCTCCAAAACCAGCTCAGCATCATTCCCAGCAGTGGATGGAAATACAACCCAACAGCTAGATACCCTCATCTGCCCATGCTCATATTTTCTTTCTCACAAGAGCCACTGAATTTTCCTGTGGCTTGGAAAAAAGCCTGTCACTGGAGCCTCTCACTTTTCCCTTGATTCTCTCTAGTCTCATTTTTCTTTCTTTCTCCACCCCCTTCCCAGGTCTGCTGGTGTCTCTGCCTTCCTTCCTCTTCCATTGTCCTCATGCTGTCATCTCCTCATCATGCTGGGCCTCCCCCAAATAACACCGTGTAAATGGCCAACTCCCTCGAACACATGAAAGCTTTTCTTTTGCAATGTGGGTAATTCAGCTGTATATCACATTAATGATATTTAGAGAGTTTGACACTAGCATATTTACATTTTGTATTTTTAACTGAAAGCAAAAATCAAGAGATAAAATATATCTCTTCTTAAGGCCATCAAACCATGATGTGAAGAACACCCATTAAGAGCCTTTACCTTTTCACATTGATGAATCTGACCCAAATGAATATGTGACGATGTGAAAATTATATAAGTATGAGAACATCATCCCTATTTTAGGATGTATACATTCCTGAAAAAAAAAAAAAAAAAATCCAGAAATGGAGTCATGTAGGAGATGAGCTAAGCCAAGGGTGTGCATTCATATTTGTGGCAGCCTCCTCGGGTGCTGTGGCTTTGGGTGCTTTGTCTCGAAATGGGCGAGACAACAATGTCATTGTTGCTTCTTTCACCACAGTTCTGGGAATGAAGAATAGCAACGCTCTTTATTTGTACATTCCAGTATAATCTCTTTATTCAAGGCCTACATTTCAGAAGGTCTCAATTTAAAATGTGTATCTTGGAAAGCCCCGTCTAGTAATCAGGAAGAAAGCTAACGCCGGGGGAGTTTAGGAGATTGGGCCATGTTCCCAGCTGTGAAGCTGTGCGGGTGCTCTGACCTGTGACACAAGGCCAAGCGGTTGGGGTCCCCCTCTGCTCAGGGGCCGGAGAGGAGGCAGGTGGTGGCGATGAGCGTAGACTCTAGAACCTGACGGCTGACAGGCGACCCCTGGCTCCATCACTTACTCATGACTTTGTGCCAGTTTCTGAACTTCTCTGTGTCTCAGCTTCCTCCCCATGAAATGGGAAAAACAATCCAATCTGCCTCTGGAGTCGTCGTGGGGGTTAAAGGAGTTAGTATGTTTAGGGTTCTTAGAGCTGTGTTGAACCTATAGTACGCATGGCGTGTGTGTTTACCATTTGGATTCCCAAGACTCCAGGGGAACTCCAATTAATGGCAGAATGGTCTCC
Source organism: Rhinolophus sinicus (assembly GCF_057876585.1). NCBI lineage: Eukaryota > Metazoa > Chordata > Mammalia > Chiroptera > Rhinolophidae > Rhinolophus > Rhinolophus sinicus. Next base: position 61,195,363 of record NC_142502.1, read on the forward strand.
TTTATCTGGACATAACCCATGAAATACCAGCATTCAATACACTTACATCTCAAGTCACATAAGCCCAGGTCCTGAAGAAAGGTTTTCTAAAGGCACAACTCCTGGTAATATTATCACTGACAAGCAAAGCAGAGGTGACACCACCACGTCTAGGATTCCACTGAGCCATTTCAAGGCAGAAAAGAAATCGACCCAACAGGAACAGGGTTGTGCATGGCCGTCGTGTGCACATGCCCTCAGGACTCGGGTGCTTCAAAAAGATGGCCCCACTGAGATGGCCAGACTTTCTGCCCTGATTCCTGGGTTCAGTGAAACCCACAGTTCACCACGGCAGTTTGCTCAGCTCTAATTAGGAATCTGATTGCTGGTTGGCCTTGCACAAAGGACTTTTAATTAGGGCTGAGAACGCTTAGAAAAATCCACTTGGCAAGTCAACTCTCTCCCTCTATCTCTTTTTTAACATCTTGCCAAGATCATAAGGAAAGGGAGAGCTTAATTACAGTTGGTGTATATATCTTTAAGAAAAAAATACATTAAGTGCTTTAAAATAGGCTCTCTTGGCTCTGTGATCACAAGGATTTTACTCACTTCTTATCCCTGATTGGTCTCATTCTCAGTTACAGATGAATCAGACACATTTTGAGCAGCTTTAAGATTTGCTTTTCATCCAAAGCCAAGTAGGCAAATGGCAGTGAATTCACAAGCTTTTCCAAATGATCTCATAGGTTCCTCTGGCTCCACTGTGGAGGCCGTTTGCACTCTGCGATGCTGTTATCTTAAACACCCCCGGCTTCCTGGTGTCCAAGGAGAGGCTGCAGCGTAGGGCACTGCACTTTCTAGAAGGCAAGTGTGAGTCCCTTCGTAAGTGCATGTGGCAGCTGTAAAGTGGAAAAGGAGAATCAGATAAACACATGAAATAGCCTGAGCCAGAAAGGTGAGCCTGGAGGAGGGCGAGGTGGACACAGAGCCTTGGAGATGGAGCCTGTCCTTAAATCCTTCACGCGAGCATCGTCAGCTCTCAGTGGATCAGTACAGCCCCCTCTCATTAAGTCTCTCAGCCTGAAAACAGGTGACCTGCACACCCTTTCAATCCATTTGAACCTGGCCCTGGCAGCCAAGAACTTTTTAATTATTTATATGAAGTATCTGATAGGACACGGAGTAGCTGAACCCAGGGTAACATATGCTCCGGGTGGCTCTGTGAAGCTCCAATCAGCCCCTCGGATGCATGAGATTTTCCAACTGAAGTTTGCTTTTCACTGCTCCTTTAGTCTCTGCCTTCCCCCCCACCCCCCCACCAAGTCTTTGTGTCTCAGTGCTAAGGATCCTTTTCATCTAATCTCAGGAACGTGAAGCTCTGCTATTGAATTGCATTTCTTCTACACTTACTATGTATGTTTGATGCAAAACTAAGACAACGGGTAGAGGCAGAAGATGCTGTCATTTAGGTCTGAAAGGGATACGTGGATCATTCTTGAGCCCCATCCAGTTTTTCACTTTCTCAACATGAGGCTTCTGTGCAGACTTTTGAGTTTGGCTCTGTGGGATTCTCTGAAACTTCAGGCACACCCCTCTCTGCTGCGCTTGTGCAGCTCATGGTCCACAGGGATTTTAACGTCTTCTGCCTTTTGACTTAGACAACCGCTGAGGGGTACAGGAGCCAAGCTGCTTTGACATTCTTCCCACCATTGGGAATACGTCTTTCTAAGGTCACTCTGATTCTGCAATAGCAGCCGCAACAAATGCATTTCATGATTTTATGGTGAAATGTCACTGGACTAAAAACTCCTTAATAGCAAAGAAAATATGGAGGGAGAATAGCTTTCAATTCAAGCCAGGTAAGTTTCCAAGACATCCGGCTCATTTATCACACCATATGGATGCCTCTCCTTTACACTGTTTTTACCCTGTCCTACAAGAGATCAGACATCTATTTATCTCCGTTATATTCTTCACGCTATTAAAAATAATCAGGTTTACGTGTTACCTTCTTTCCCAAGGGCTAAGAATGCTCTCCAGAACTTTGCATTAGCTCTTCTGATGAGCTGGAGAGGGAAGTATCATTATCCCTGTTTTACACATGGAGAAATCTGAAGCACAGGGAGACTGTTTTGCCTAAGGTGAAAGTGTTGTTTTAATCCTAGACTTTTATTTTTATCTCTTCAAATTTCTTCCTGAGGGTGGTAATGAGCTTGGAGGATTCATCAGGACTAAACCCTGTCTGAAGACTTGTTTATAAAATTATTTCAATAAAATCTGCAATCAGATTGGCTGGGCTGGGTCTTCAAACTGAGTGGCTTTCCTAATGAGCACACTCATCAGGGTGGCAAAACCTCGTTACCAGCTGGCTTCTCCCACACCCTGTCGAGGTGGGAGGTGGGGGCTGGTGTAAGTTTATTAGTAATAAAGACCAAAGCCCTCGGAGCTTTTATACAAGAATCTGGTTTCTTTTTCATTTGTTTAATTATTTAAAAAGTTAGGTTGGAAAATGTTTGTGGAGCAGCTAATAACGCGACTTCAGAGAAGGATAGCTTGGCGCGTCTCACTCATTAGCTCTGAGGCTGCTTCACGTTGGACTTGGCTCACTTAGTGGCTGTCTCTTAATTTCTCTCCCTGTGGTTGTGCTATTTGCCCCTCTGATTCCGATCTGCCTCCCTGAGTCAACTCACATACTTAAGTTTACTTGTACAAAAGCCTGAATTTTCAAAGTAAAAAGGAATCCAGGAGGATTTTTATGGTTCAGAGCCTAGGGTTTCCGGACTCATGGGCCTGGGAGCCACCATGGATGGCTGTGGGTTGGTGGAGTTTATCTGCACATACGGGAACATAGCTCCTTTGGTTATACACAACAGGACATAGCTCCTTTGGTTATACACAACAGGACAGCACCACTGAAGACAGGAGGCCAAACTGCAGACCATCATGGGGGTAGGTGGTCAAAGGCCCTTCACTCAAAGGTGGGAAAGTGCTTCTCAGTCCTAAAGATCCACCATTGCCAGAAATAAACCCCCCCACACACATCAAGTTGACTCAGTTGTCCCGAGCCTCCCGTGAAGCAGGAGGAAGGCAGTGTAGGGTAGTGTTCATCATTAACTGCCTTGCCTAATGGAAGCTCAACTAGTCAGGATTATTATCTAGACCTTCTGCTTCCCATCCGAAAGCTGCATTTGGTACAGATGGGGAGAGATGTCATTCATTTCCATTCTATTCATTTTCGCTATTTTTAAATAATATTTACAGTTTTCCAGTAGAATGTGTGATTTGCAAATGATAAAGCAATACTACACATCCATTGTCAAGAATTTAGATAAAACAAAACAAAAAATATTGGGACGAAAATTACATTATCCATAATTACATCACCCAGAAAAGAAATGTTAACATTTGGCAAAGACCTTACCAATCATAAATAGACACTTCCTTTTTCATTTAGGGCTAGTATGTGTATAGAATTTAGACGCTACTTTTCCATTTGACATTATTTATTTAGCATTCTTCTGTGTCCTTAAGTAGTCTTTGAAAATATGATTTTTATCAACTCCATGAATTGCATTGTTTGGTGTACTATGATTTATGTACCCATCTCCCTAACGTTGGATATTTAGGTTGTTCTAATTGGTACTTACATCGTAAAGAATTCTGTAATACACATCCCTTTACAGAACACATCTTTATTTTTGGAGAGACAGATTCCTCAAATGGAACTGAGTCAAAGCCTATTAACATTTTGAAAATTCTTAGTATCTGTTTTCTAAAAGCATTGTACCAATTTATATTGCTATGCCATACTCAATTTTTAAAAACTCTTACCAACTGGATAGATGTTTTACCTCTCTGTTAATGGCATTTTATTGGTAATATTTTGTATTTGCTTGATAACTAGCTATTTTTAACAGCTTTACTGAGCTATAATTCACGTACCATAAACTCTCATAAGTGTACAATTCAGAGATTTTTTAGTAAATTTAGAGAGTTGTGTAACTATCACCAATTAAAAAAAAATATTTAGGACATGCCAATTTTAGAGCAGTCCCCAAAACCCTGCAAAATTCCCTGGAGCCCATTTGTAGTCAATCCCTGCTCCAACTCTTATCCCTAGTCAACCATTGATAAGAAGTTCCCTTTCTGTTGCCATAAATTTGTCTTCTCTAGACATTTCGTAGAAACGGAATCATATGTAGTATTTTGTGTCTGACTTTTTTCACTTAGCATGATGTTTTTGAGGATTTATCCATGTTTTTGTATGTTATAATAGCACACATTTGCTTCATTTTTATTTCACATTTAATTCATTTGTATGATGAATTCTTTAGTGTGGATATATTGCATTTTGTTTATCTCTTCAACAGTTGATGGGCATTTGGATTGTGTCCAGTCTGGGGCTATTATGAATAATGCTACTATGAGCATTCACATACAAGTCCTTGTGTGGATATATGTTTCATTTCTCTTCGTACATTCTAGGAGTGAAATTGCTATTCCTGTAGTTTTTCAAATGTCCATTAAGAGAAGAATGGATAAACAAAATTTGGTAGATTTCAAACTTTACTTATGTTCCTGAATGGTTTATATAACATAGAAATCATATATTTTCTGCAACTTTGAAAGAATTCTTTGGCAAACCATCTGGACCTGAAGAGTTTTGAAAGGAATTATTTAATAACTTTTATCAATTTCTTATCAAGGTTATTTTTTTATATGTATAATTTATTTAATCAATTTTAGCAATTTCCAGAAAATCATCCATCTATCAATATGTTTCTATCTATCAACATACAATATTATCTTATTTCATTTAAATCTCCTCTGCAGTATGTTCGCATCCCTTTTCCATTTCTAACATTATTTGTTTGTATTTCCTCTTTTCCTGATTTTAATGGTGAAAAGTATTTCCATTTTGTTAGCCTTTAAAAGTATTAAAAACACTTGGATTAATCATATATACTTTATTTTCTATTTCAGAAATTGCTGTATTTATCTTTCTTATATATTTCTGCTTGTTTGGATTTATGTTATTCTATTTCTAATATTTTTCGTTATATGCTTAGTTTATTTTCATATTTCTGGTTTGATAATGAGTGTGTTTGAAGCTCTCAACATACTCCATTGTAATGATCTGGCCACATTCCATGAATGCTTATATTCTGATTTTCATTAGTTTCTAAATAGCTTGCAATTACAGTTTTTAATCTCTTTTTTTAATGAAATCCTTATAAATAATTTTTTAAATTTCTAAATGGTTGAGGGTTTAGCTCTTTTATTCTTATTTAAACGCGGGTAATTTTTTTTAGCTTTGTTATATTTTAGATAAAAGCTTTCTTTATGGCCTTACATATTTTTTTTATTTTGCTCAGGCTTCCAAATAATACTTTTAAAAACAGTTTATTCTTTGTTGTTAAGGAACAAAATTCAATATTTGCCTATAAATCAACTTTAATAATTATAGTATTTCAAACTTTATTGTCCTTTTTTTTTCTTTTTGATTGTCAAAGTCTGGAGCTCATGTCTCCTAATGACAATTATCTTTCTGTCGATTTCTCCTTCTGTCAAATTTGTTTTTTATATTTAATGCTGTGCTTTCATCATTGTAATATTTTTATTCTGCATTGCACCTTTTATCAACATAAAATGCCAAAATAGATCCTTTATCCCAAGGATTGTTTTATGATGAATTCTCCTTTGCCTAATTGTTACTGCCATTCATCTTTTCTTTTTATTTGCATCTTCTTGATAAAGATTTGGCCACTGTTTTATTCTTTTAACTACTTAAAATTAATTTTAACATTTATTGGTATTTTTTCTAATTTCCAAGTGAATTCATGTTCATTGCAGAAATTCTGGCAACTACAGAAAAGCACACACACACACACACACACACACACACACACACACACACAAAATCACCCATTACCCAGCATCCAGAGTTATCTCTTTTGCCTCCCTCTTTAAAAATAATATTTTTGATATGTTCAAAGAAAGCCAGAAGAACCTACATTGGGCCTACCAGTCACAGGCCAATTAAACCAGAAACCAGATCATTCCATTGTCCAGAGAACAGAAAGACCACGTTATCAAGAAAACAGATCTCGTTTCTGTTTCATTTCTTGAAATTCAAAAATAGCAAATCACATTCCTCTCTTGTCTACTGTGGGAGCAAAGAAATACAGTGATGAGCTTGCCAGGGTTTCAAAGCCAGAATGATGCGAATCTGCTGCAGACAGGAGGGAGCCCAGGCAGCTCTCTATGTGAGGGCTTCAGAGGAGGGGATCCCAGTGCTGCCAAAACCTTGACTTCGGCATGGGCTTGGGTGTGTGTCGTTGTGTGTGTTCACTGGTGTGTGTGTGCTGTTGGTTGTGTGTATGTTGTTTATGTTGTTGGTTGTATGTCATGTGTATGTGGTATGTGTGTATGTTACTGATATGGGTGTTGTTTTTTGTGTGTTCTTGTTTGCATGTGTTGTTGGGGGTATGTGTTGTATGTATGTTGTGTGTGTTGGTGGTGTGGGTGTGTGTTGTTTTTGCGTATATGTTGTTGAGGTTTGTGTTTTGTGTTAGTTTGTTCCTGGTTGTGTATGTTGTGGGATTATTTATTGTGTGTTTGTATGTGTGCATTGTTTGTGTGGGGGTGTGATGGTATGTGTGTGTGTCGTATGTCACAGCAGTAGAGAGGGTTTGGCAGCTGCCCAGAGGTCCCTTGGAGGGAAAGCAGATGTCAATACAGCTGAGTCTGTTTTTTTCTGGAGTTTGGGGAAACTCTGGGCCTGAGAGCTACCTCAAGTCATGTTCTGGCTGAGAAGTAAGGTCCAGAGCTTACGCAAAAATGTGTCCTGTGTCAAGGATCTGAAAACAGGCTCTCTGAGGAAAAGTTACAGGGATCAAACACTTCCATAAAAGAAGATTAAGTGGCTACTTAGTTACTACCATTAAATCCATGGTTTTCTTTTTTTTTTCCTTAAGATTGCAGATGTGTTTTATTTTTTATCTTATTTATTTAAAAATATTTTTTATTAGTTTCAGGTGTACAAAGCAATGTCATAGTTAGACATCTATACCCCCCACAAAATGATAGTCCACCCTGCCCCAATCTACTACCCGTCTGACATCATATATAGCTGTTACAATTCCATTGACTCTATTCTCTATGCTGTACTCCACCTCCAGTGACCATATACCGATATGCTATACATCTGAAGCTGCAGTAGAATGATATTGAATGTCAACTATAACTAACTATAAATATATTTATACATATTTATAAATATATTTATAGTTAGTTATAGATAAATATATTTATAGTTAGTTATAGTTGACATTTAATATTATTCTACTGCAGCTTCAGATGTATAGCATATCGGTCAGGCATAAAGGCATCCTACTGAATGGGAGAAGATATTTACCAATGATACATCTGATAAGCAGTTAATATCCAAAATTCATAAAAAAACTCATACAACTCAATACCAAAAAAACAAACAACCCAATTTAAAAAATGGGCAGAGGACATGATGAGACATTTCTCTAAAGAGGACATACAGATGGCCAACAGACATGAAAAAAATGTTCAACGTCACTAATCATTAGAGAAATGTAAATAAAAACCACAATAAATAACCACCTCATTCCTGTCAGAATGGCTAGCATCGATAAATCAACAAACAAGTGCTGGCGAGGATATGGAGAAAAGGGAACCCTCATGCACTGTTGGTGGGATTGCAGATTGGTGCAGCCACTACAGAAAACAGTATGGAAGTACCTCAAAAAATTGAAAATGGAACTACCTTATAACCTAGCAATTCCACTCCTGGGTATCGATCCAAAGAAAACCAAAACACTAATTCAAAAAAATATATGCATCCCTATGTTCATTGCAGTGCGATTCACAATAGCCAAGATATGGAAGCAACCGAAATGCCCATCTGTAGGCTATTGGATAAAGACATTCTGGTACATTTATACAATGGAGTATTACTCGGCCATAAAAAAGAATGAAATCTTACCATTTGCAATGATATGGATGGACCTAGAGAACATTATGTTAAGTGAAATAAGTCAGACAGAGAAAGACAAATACCATATGATCTCACTTATATGTGGAATCTAAAGAATAGAATAAATGAACAAACTAAACAGAAATAGACTCAGAGATACAGAGAAAAAAAAAATGATGGTTGTTGGGTGGAAGGGGGGTGGGGATGAGGAAGAAGGTGAGGGGATTAGAAAGTACAAAGTAGTAGTCACAATATAGCCACAGGGATATGAAATACAATCTGGAAAATATAATCAATAACATGAAGGTTTTCTTAAAGAGGACTCAGTGGTTTCCCACATTCTCCAGAAGGCAGAAATGGTAAAATGTAATCCACTTAAAATAATGGAAAAATCAAGGAGCTGCTTAAGCCTCAGATTTATACAATATGGAACAGTCTATATGGAAAGATTGTAGAATTTCCAGCCCCAGTAATCTCTGACGAGAGATAAACAGCAGTCCAGAATGCAGGGGTCATGAACTACTGGAAAAGAGCACCTGCATCTGGGTCAGGTGGACCTGAGCTAGCATTCGAGCTCTGCACAACCCTGAAAGATTATTTAACCTCTTCACTCTTAGTTTCCTCATCTGTAAAATGGGCACAATGAGAACTGTATCACAGGTTTTTGTTGGATTAAATGACAAGCTATATAAATCTCCTAGCTCAGTACCTGGTGTAAGAAGGTGCTCCACACAATTAGCTTCCGTCCCCCTTTCAGCTCTCATTTGACGAGCACTTAATCTTGCACATTCTTTGACCACTAAAGAGAAAATTAATTCAATTCCATTCCCTAAAGATTCACTGAGTACCTCCGTTACGGAAGGCATGAGGATAGACATTTGGTATTTCGTGTCTCCTAGCATCCATTCCTTCTACTTTTGATAAGTCTAATTTTTGTGGGTACGTCTACCCCACCCGCCACCCTCTCAGTTGGTGTGGTTTTTCTAAAGTTTAGTTGATGACACATGACCCAGGTGTTGCCAATCAAAGCATCTGAGTGCTTTGTCAAGAGTGATTGGTTCAGAAATGGGAACATGACCCGGTCAGAGCCAGTGACCGGTCAGAGCCAGTGAGGGGTTTTGCTTGAGCTTGCTGGAGAGCAGGCCCTCTCCTCTCCCAAGAGCCTGGGAGGCTGGAGCTAGTGCAGCCATTTCACCTCCTCAAGAGCCTGAGAATTAAAATACACAGAGGAGAGCAAAGTTGAGTGTAGAAACAGGGAGAAGCCAGATCAATCTCTGGATTTTTCAGTGACATGACCCAGTAAATTCCACTTTGTTTAAACCAGATGAGTTGGGTTTTATGTTACTAAATGAGCCCAAACTGACACAGGCTGTGTAAGACATACAAAAACAAATACGTAAGACCAAAACGCTTATAAATTATAAATAAGATGTTTACAAAAATAATAATAATAATAATAATAATAATACAGGGCAAAGTATTTATTATATACTATTTATCTAGGGCTTACTACATACTAGACACTGTGTGGAATTCTTTGTATACATTGCTTTATTTAATCCGCACAATAACTGTTTTTATGGAACTAGCAGTATTGATTTTGAACTTGAGAGATGGGTAGAAATTGGACAGGTATGAGGGAAGGATAAGGAGGGTAAGTGGAAGAAGGAACAAATGGAGACAGGAAAATGCAGGAACGGTTTGGGAAGGAGTTGTTGTCTATTAATTGGGGCCTGGAAAGCAGGAAGAATAGTAACGGGGAATACGACCAGAAAGGCAAATTGAGATCAACTCAGTGGGAATTCAGAATTCCAAGGTAGGGAATCTGTGTTATTAACAATGAGGTGTTTTAAGCAAAGAAGAGACCCCTAAATCTTGTCTCACATAGGTTAGATTTAAAAATATTCTTATAATACAGGAAAATGAAGATCTTTTCCAAAGTGAGTATAGAAGAGGGTGAAATAATTAATGTATAAGTATTCACAATTTTTGCCCCCACCCTTAACTTTTATAGAGAGTGACTTTTCCTTTTGGGTCAGCAGCCAGGTGCTCTCAATTGTGCAGAGTCTAGGTAATGGGGAAAACACAGCAAAATTTTGAAAACCTGAGAGCGTAAGTTGGTCTATAGAAAGAAGGGTTTAGGTGATGGGCAAGGGAGAGAGACAGCAATCCTGGGTGTTGGAGCTTGAGGAATTGGAATTTGAGGAGGAAAGAGTAGGAAATTCTTATAGAAACATTGCCATCCTTGTAAAGGAAAGTAAGAGTGACAAGGAAAGAGGGTTTTTAGAAAGTGGTGGTGCGTGCTTTCTTGAAAGAAAAAGCAAAAATTTAAGGCACATTCTTGTAACTACATTTTCACTTCCAGATTACAGATGCTAGTATTTACTATCACTGGAGAAACAATTTATTTTGATACTTATCAAAGGGCATGACTGGCTGACTGTGGGACCAAGGAGAAGTGTTTTGTGTTCAACTTGAGTGAAAACATGAGATGGTTCTGCCCAGGGGAATGTGCTGGGAACCAGCCCACCTTGAGAAGATGTGCCAAGAAAGGAAAATGAGAACAAAACCATGTTGTTCTCATGTGACGGGTTCCTCCAAAAGTTAAACAAAGAATTGCCATGTGATCCAGCAATTCCACTTCTGGGTATATACTCAAAAGAATTGAAAGCAGAGACTCAAACACATTCTTGCACACCAGTGTGCATTGCAGCATTATTCACTAAAGGCAAAAAGTGGAAACCACTCAAATGTCCATCAACAGACGAAGATAAACAAAATGTGGTATACACATGCAACAGAATATTATTCAGCCTTAACAAGGAAGAAAATTCTGATACATGCTATACCATGGATGAACCTTAAAAACATTATGCTGAGTGAAATAAGCCAACCACAAAAAGACAAATACTGGATGATTCCAGTTATATGAGGTACCTAATAGGTAGTTCATACAGACAGAAAGTAGAATAGAGGTTACCAGGGCCTGAAAGAGGGGGGTATGAGGAGTTATTGTTTAATGGATACAGCGTTTCCCTTGGGGATGATGCAAAGTTCTGGAAATGTATAATGACGATGGTTGCATAATATTGTGAATATACTTAACACCACTGAATTGTACACTTAAAACTTGTTACAATGGTAAATTTTACATTATGCGTGTTTTACCAGAATTTTTAAAAAGCCACATGTGATGTAGGGTTATCAGTGCTAGAGTAGGAAGCAGGGTTTGCCTAATATCTCCAGACACAATCTTGATCAGAAGGGAGGCTATCAAAATGGTCCAAGAATTCTGATCAGTAGCCATGAGGTAGAGAAGCTGGGACCAGGGCCGAGCACTGGCCAAGCACATCCTCACTTCAAATAAGTGAGGATGAGGTGCTCTAAGAGCCAGACCAAAGAAGACTCACGAGGATTTGTGATTATTGGATGGATGGGGAGAGAGGCATTGGGGGAGCCAGGCAGTTCTCAGGATTCCAGCTTTATTTTTTTTCCCTTACAAAATATTTGCTACAGTGGTTGCTTTCTATTTTTTAACCAGCCAAGTATTTCCTTCCTAATATCACCTAACTTTACCTTTCTCAATTGCTGCCATAAATAGAATTCATCCACCACAAAGTCTTTAGAAAATTGTCAGCCTCAGCCAGTAAATAGTACTCAACCATATGGAAGAAAGTGGGCAGTCATGACTCAAACGAAGTGACTCTGCTTTTCTGAATGGAAAAAACACGCCATGTTTTGATTTTGACCAAGAATGTTACTGAATGCAATTCTAAGATCTGTAAACAAACTTTCTTTTTTGATACTGCAATGTTTCCTATTGCAGAACTACATGCTTTGACAAAGAGACAAATGTCAAACTCTCCCCAGATCACTATAAAAGCTATTTTACAACCATGTTTTTCACGATCTCCTAACTTTCACTTTTTGTTTTTGTAACCCTGCTATTCTAATAATAGTTTTATTTCAATCTATGTTAAATCTTCACACAAATCCAAAACAAAGTATACACTATGTAAAAACCTGCATGGTTACATATTCAATAGGCTTGTTGCTCTCTTAGATACAGCTTAAATGCGTTTTATTATCAAAGGAGCCCTGCTACCTCATAACCACAAATGAAGTTAAAGCAGTTAACCTGTTTCCCCCATCTACTCATCAGTTGTCACACAGTAGCAGAACTGGGTCTTCAGAGACCAGGAGAAGAGGCCCGTTTTGATAACGAGGAGAAAGAAAGGTCTGACAGTGGACAAGGTCACTCAGTGCGGCAGAAATCAGTCCAACTGGAGGCTGCAGTGTGAGGCTCTGAACAGCTCGCAGAAGCAGAAAGACAGTGAGAAGAAAGGATGAGGGTTCTGGGAGCTGAGAGGAGGAATGAGGCTTACTGAAAATCACCTTTGCCTTCATCACCTCATGTGTTACATAATGGAAAATCCTAGCGAGGCTGAAGTAAACTAGATCCATCTGACAGCTGGAGACGGGTGATACTTCTCTCCAAAGCATCTATTTGCATCCACTGATCTATGTAAAACGTTGGGGGCCTTGCAGGAAAAGATACTTGAACTGTGTCCACTTCTGGCGGATATATGTGGGTGATATTCGTTCCACAAATATTTATTGAGCGGTTCTTACTGTGTCAGACACAGCAAAGCCCTGGGGATAAAGCTGCGAAGACAAGAGCCGGGCCCTCCAGGAGCTTACAATCTTAGTGGAGGAGACCACAATAAATAGAATAACAAATAAACAAGATACTTAACGATTGTGATAACTACAATGACGGAAAAGAACAAGAAGGAGGAAGTAAATAGACACTGCAGAAAGCCACTTCAGATATACGGTTCTACAATGTCCTTAGGAGGGGTGAGTGTGAGCTTAGTCATCGAGGATGAGAAGGAGCCTGGAAGCCTCCCCTTGGGAAGGCGGGCAGGAGGAGCACCCCGAAGGAACTCAAGTGCAAGGCCTGGGAGTGTGTTCAAGATAGAACAGAAACTGGACTGGCTAAGGTGGTGACCACGATGTAAGAGAGATTTGCAGAGCTGGCAGAAGCTACATCTTGCAGTGCCTTGTCAACCACGTAGGCGTGGTCAGGAGCCATAGAGAATATGTTGTAGACCTAGTGTGTCCTCAACATTGGTATGTAGAAGCCCTAACCTCCAGTGTGACTGCCTCTGGAGACGGAGCCTCTAAGGAAGTAATTAAGGTTAAGCAAGGTTATAAGGGTGGGGCATTGATATGACATCACCAGTGACATTGGAAGAAGAGAACTTTCTCTCTCTCTATCCCCATCCCTCTGCACACACAAAGAAGAGGTCATGTGAGCACAGAGGGAGATGGCAGCTGCCTACAAGTCCACAGAAGAGGCCTCAAAATATTGATCTTCAACTTTTCAGCCTCTAGAACTGTGAGAAAATAACTTTCTGTTGTTTCAGTCACTCAGGCTGTGGTATTTTATGATGGCAGCTGGAGAAGACTAATATAGACGGAAAGAGTGAACTGCAATGGGAATAAATTTTGAAGACAGAACTGGGTAATGCCCTGTTACGTATAAAGATGGCACTCACAAGGGTCACTATAAAAGCATGGCTGTGGACTCCTTAACCAGCTGTGAGAAGAAGATAACCCCGAGTAACAATGGGTACACTCTCATCTTGGAACTCTTCAAAATATGAGGGAGAAGCATGATTTGGCAGCTCAGCATCTGGACACCTTCCCCTTCCTAATTCAAAGTATCACCTAGTCCGAGGGTCCTAATTGGAGACACACTCCCGTAGCCCTCTACAGAAGTTAAAGGGGAGTTGGTTTCTCTCTTCTAACTCCTTGTCACCCAGGGCTTGGAAACATGACCTTGGCTCAGACAGTCAGAGGCTCCCTAGGGTCTCGCCTATGCAAGGACTTTATTCGTGGCTGTGGCAGTGAGTCAAGGAGAAGATGGTAAGGATCCACTTGCCACCCCAGCCGGCGATAAGACCTTGGCTTAATTAGTTTCCCTGCTGTTTTCCCACCCTTTGCATCCATTTAAGAGACACAGATATGCTTTGAAAAACTCATTTTCTGCCTAAGTTAAATAGAGTTTTCAGCCAAGACCCCTGACTGGTCAAGAGAGGAACTCTACAAAGACTAGACTTCCTGTGTGTACATTGGGGTTCAGAGCCCTTACTATCTGGGTCCTCATTTTAATGTGGAGGCGTTTGTACTCACAGGCTACAGCCAGAGACCCCTGGGTTGCAGGCAGCTAAAGGTGACAGCTTCAGTCAGTTGCTTTCCTACACTTGTGTCTCTTCATATAAGTGCACAATCAATAGGCAACTGAGACATTCGATAACAGAGCTTCCACTTTCTTTCAAATAGCTCTGATTCCATCTCTGCATCTCTGAGCCGACTGTCCCATTTACCTGGTGACATTATAAGGGCCTCTCGATTATCTCTGGCCTCTGGCCTCTTCCAGACACACTCCCCGCGCTGTGGGTCACCCTAGCGCACGGCCCTCACCATGCTGTGCCCCGCTCAACCATCACTGATAAAATATTCAGAATCAAATATGAACTGTTTAGTTGGGTAGTCAAGGTCCTACACAATTTTGTTTCTCCTTATTTTTCTTAGCTTCCCTTCTAGTCCTTTTCAACACACATCTTATGCTCACAATAGGTTGTGCCCTGGACTTGCACCATGCATTCCCACTTTCCCCTCCACCCCAATCTAGAATGCCATTCCACCCCCTTTCCTCTCCAAATCCTTCCCATCCCGCAGGACCCACTTCTGTGCCCATCTCTTTTAGAAAATCTTCCTTGAACTTCCACAATCACCTCTCCCTTCTCTAAATCGTTAGAACTCGGAATGTCTGTGCCAGTCATCTGCTGCTCATCAGGCATCGTGTGGTATGACTCCTTTCCTTTTCCTGGGCTTGTGCCTTATTGCATCAAACCAGATGACAAAGCCATTTGGAGCACACACCACACTCTACACAGTGATTCACTGCTATGATTACCCGACCTCTTGTGTATCGTAGACGAGATCACGCAGCACGGTGCAGAGCATGACGGAAGCACAGACAAGCGAGGATATAACCAACAGGTCTCATTGTCTATCCCATCCATGGCCTCTTCTGGAGAATCTATTCTGTATC
The DNA here is from genome assembly GCF_057876585.1 of Rhinolophus sinicus. Lineage (NCBI taxonomy): Eukaryota > Metazoa > Chordata > Mammalia > Chiroptera > Rhinolophidae > Rhinolophus > Rhinolophus sinicus. Next base: position 61,210,473 of record NC_142502.1, read on the forward strand.
CCTACATCCCCCATAACCCTCCCCTGACCCAATGCAGCTGATCCATTGTGAAAAAAGCATGATACGGCCCGATGAGTCTTCCGTATGAGAATGTGCCCGAAGAGACACAGGGACTGTTGTCAGTTGGTGCTGGTTACTGGAGCTTGGAGATCACGCTGTAGAGATGGACTGGCAGCTGTGTTGGATAAAGTAAGCAAGATGAGAATGCATATGCAGCTGGCTTAGTTAAGAGGTCAACAGAGGAGGTTTTCAGAGACAGAGATCGTGCAACTCCTGGAAATGGAGAAAGAGGCTTAGCTTCTGGTGGCCTCGGACGTCTCAGATCCAGTCTGTCACTAAGCAGGCTCTGGTTGTATTTCCCGTCCATGAGATTTCCCTTTCACATTTCACTCAACTGGAGCTCGCTTGAGTAGCTTTTTATTGTTTGCCTTTAAAGTAACTTTGACGAGAAAAAGGCAGCACAGGCTGATGATAATTCTCACCCTCCATTCTTTATACCACTCGCAGGCAGGGCTCCTGCAGGGTCCTGCCCCTTTGCTTCTCTGAGGCTGTCACAGCAAAGCGTGACTACTGAATTCCTAGCATGGGAAACCAAGAATCAATTGCTCAAATGCTGTCAAAAAGTGACATTCAAGTTTGAGTGACAATGATGTCTTTGGTCCTGTCCCTATCCACTTTTCTATTTTTAGTTCTGCTCCTGCTCTCTGCAATTACAATGCTTCGCGCTGAAGCAGTTGCCAGGAGTTAGTGAACAAGTACCTCACCCTTCTCTGAAGAAGAAGCTTTGATGCTGAGCTTACATTCTTCTCTCAGTGACAGACTTCAGAAAGTGCCATTTCACAAGACAGCGAGTCCCTTTTGGTATTTTCTTTGAATGATGGGCTTGAGCGCATGGATTGATCATAAAAATTGGAGCTCATCAGAACGAAATTTCCCCAAACCCCAGTGTCTTCAGCAAGTGGGACTAACATGGACAAGCTTTCTCAAGGATGCTGGCAAATATATCGATATAATCGACGGAAAGTCCTTTGTAAATAAATTCCAAAAGCATTATTATCATAATTGTCAATGCCCATTTATCTTCAAATATCATTACTCAAGGTGTAAGCGGCATGCACAAAGAAGAACTATCCAACACTCAGAGTTGTACAGGGGTACAGGGGGCTTTTGGGGGCCTTCTACTAAATAATGGCTAACTACCTGGTGAACACGCAGTAGTGACAACTCACACATGTGTACATATTCCCCTAATATTTGAATTTTTTTGCATTAAACACAAATTATATCTCCCATCAGAAAACCCTATGTAAAAAGAAAAAAACCTGTATGTAAATTAGGGATCAATCAAGGGTAGGAATATTGCGGAAGGAAGGGATTAGGGAAAGAGTTGAAATACATAAGAAAAATGCCAGCTTATCCAAAGAATTTATAAGAGTTCGTACGACTCTTGCTCCAAAGGGGGTTTCCATCCTTCAGCATCCAGAATGTATTGCTAGTTGTTACAGATCAGATCCCCCAGAAACAGACTGGGGTACAGGAAGTGTACTGGGAAGTACTTTTGGGAACCACACCTATGGGAGAGTGAAGGAAGCCAGATTGGGTAGGAGAAGTTGGACTGCATTCGGTCACAACAAAAGCCTCAACTGATCCCACAGGATATTCTTAAACTGGGTTGAACCTGCAGAGTTGTCCCAAGGGAGTCCACCTGTCAGTCATCGGGTGCAGGATGCCCCCAGGAAGGGGTTAAATGGCTCTCTTCCCCCAGGGCAATTTCTGGGAGGGGTCACTAAGCCACCAGCTGGTAACTACTGGGGGAATGAGCACCTCCGTCCTGCAACAGGGGCTGCAAGGGTCTGGGCACAAGGCAGCATCCACAACACCAGCTGGGAGCTGCCACAGTGTTTTTTCGTGTTTCAATGAAATAAGTGATTAACGGGAGACTCCATGAAGAAAAGGTGCTCTTCATAACAGTATTTTTGTCATTTCAATGGCATATTGCAAAGGCAGGACCATCCCCCAAACTAACTGGTATCTGATTCACAGGACACACAGAAGAAGGTGTGGCCAGATGCAGACACTACCCTGCTCCCCTACCCCAAGCGCAACAAGCCTGCACCATTGGCTCCTTACCCCATGCACTTGCCTCCTTTGTCATAGTTATTTAATTCCAACAGTCCCTTCTTGGCCTTAACCCAGCTGAAGGGATTATTTTTGTTTCTCAAGCTTGTCGTTTCCTTTAGCACAAACACCTAAGAGTTTATAGTATTATTATTTCAAAAAAGGCTTATGACTATTAACATGACATTAAAAGGTATTCTCGGGAACAACTTTGAGAATTAAAAGATCAAAAATAACATCTGGAACACTTGCAATTCCCCCATTAAATGATGGGGCATGCTAAAGCTTATCTACACACACTTTTGCAGGATCAAATTCCTTCCAGGTTTTCTTTAAACTGTTATAAATATTCATTCCTTGTAATGTTTTTATAAAACTTACTGAAACACATTGCAAAAAAACCCTTGATTTTTATCAAAACTATATTTCTCTTGTAAATTCTAAGGAAGGGCACTCTCTCTCACCTAATAAAATTCTAAAGTGACAGTTATAATGGTCTCTTTGTCCCGTCTTGCTGATTACCTTAGCTCAGAAATTTATCAGTTCAAGAAGATGTATTAACTTCCTAGTTAATTCAAAGATCATATTCCGTGATTTTAGCTCACCTATAATGGACAATGTGTCCAGGTTATTATCTCCTAAGAGGATCACTATTTAAGCTTTTCCTGGATGCTCAATTCTTCTTTGTCCATTTGCTAGGATTTTTATCTTTAACCAAAAAAAAAAAAAGTACATTGCTCTACATTAATGGTTTGGCAGATTATAAACAACCATTGTTCCTTTCTCTTTTTGATGTTCTTCATATTTTTAAAAATGACTTTAACAAGTACTTTGGGTGTCCCTGGTCCTTTTCAACTTATCACTGTCATATTGTTGACGTACCTAATTGATAGATGAATACCCATTCATTGTACGCCTGAGTATGAATCCAGCCCCTAGCCATACTCGTTGGGATGGACAGAGTTTCACCAACGTGTGAGGCTGTATAAATTACTGACCAGGAGCATGTGCGCTTGAGCTAGGCTGTCCGGCTTCAACTCCACCTCTGCCACTTAGCTCTGGAAAAGTCACAACTTCTCTGTGCCTCAGCTTCCCCATTTATAAAATGAGAATATCAACTCATAGAGTTGCTTTTAGAATGAATTCAATTAAAAGCAGTGCCTAACACATAAGTATAATATATAGTATATAATATAATATGTAAATATTATAAATATATAAGTATGATAAATATATAACTATTGTACATTATATTATATATACATATATTTATATATTATATTATATATATAATATGTATATATAAAAATATACGTATGCTAGTACTATTATTGCTATACTATTTTTACCAAAAAAAAATCCAGCAACACAAATTTAAAATCATTACTGCTTATACAGCTAAATTTGGGCATTTAAAAAATAACGGCACAAAATTTGTTGTGGCTTAATCCTTCTCTTCTATTATAAAGGAAATCATGAGTGTGATACAGTGAATGTATATCACACTCATAGGCACCAGAAAGATGATGCCCAAGCAGCTTAGAATATCCATTTGTTTGCTCCATAAACATCCGAGTGCCTTCTCTGAGCAAGGCCTAGGCTGGGCTCCAGGTCAGATCAAGACACCGCTCCTACCCTTACAGCATCATTCCTCATGAAGGTCCATGAAAACTAGCCTTTCTTGGAGGCGGATAGTGGACTTTCCAGTACATTTTCTCACCTCATATTTATTCTCAAAGAATCACTGTTGGCCAATGCCTTCATATCCTGGGCATGAAGCTTCTTTTCAGATAATTGAAAACTTAAGAGATACATACTCGTACCGCATATTAGAGAGCAAGAGGAGATTCCAAAGAAAGGATTGAGCAGATGTGGCGGTATTTTTCTACAAAACCCTTGTGAGATTCCTACCAATATTGATCTCTATGCAAAGGCTGTATTAATTTTCCACTTTCTTCACATCTACAACAAAAGAAAACTAATCGAGCTAGTCTTTCCCTTTCCCTGTCAGTCCTTGGATAACATGGTTTGCTTCACAAAATTATTTGTTTAGTTTGAAGGCTCAGTAGTGTCATCAATAGTGTTTACTGAGTTTATTATTAATTAAGTCACATGCACTAACAGACTTATTGTGTGATAAACATCATATTATTCAATACACAGGAAATAAAAAATACCCAAAAAGGTATTAACCAAATTTTTTAAAATTAAAAACGAAAAGTCATCATGTTGGAAGTATTCAGGGAAAGCTTTAGAGAGGTGAATTTTAAGCCAGAAGAGTTACACGCACAGATTGGTGATAGCAGAGAAGAGGGTTCTGGGATCCAACAAGGCACAGAGGAAGGAATTAGAAAATCTGTACCGTGGATCTTCCTGGGGTAACAACCACCCCTCCACACACACCCACCCCCTGTGCCCTCCCAAACCTCATGTTTGTAGGAAGGCAAAGACACCCCAGTCCATGCACTTGGTAGATATCTGTGGCGTGTCTGCCACAGGGCTGAATAGGAACCACCAACTCTGTGCCAGGTGAGGCATGAACTTTTCAAGTGTCACTAGATGCCTGGAGTTGGACATCAGGAGTCCCTGTGAGCCCAGCAGAGCTCTCACCCTGAGGAGGAAAGTTTCAGGTGCTGGAGGTCATGTGTCATTGGCCACTGCGTAGTCATGGTAATTCCCCGCATGTCTGCTGCCTGGGGAATGTTTTCTAACACAATACAGAAAGTATTTCAGGGCTGCCCCATCCAGAAACCTGAGGGGCTTTAAAATGCTCTCCTATGGCCACAATATGGGAAGGAATATAGATGCCAGAGCAGCCACACACTCCGTTAGGAAGCCAGAAAGCCAGAAAGCATCCTGCTCCAGCGCTCACCATTAGCGAGCAACCACCAAAAAATCTGTGGCAGAAATGTGGCTTGCGGCGGGCATGTGTCAAGAAGCAAATGTCCACATACACAGGTGGACAAGCCTGGGATACGAATGACTATCTGACAGGCCCAGCAGGTGTCCAGCTATTCCTGCATGAGGAGACACCATGGCCGGATCTTAAAATCCACATCTTTGTAGAATCTCATGCTAGAGAGCAAGTTCAAGCATTCTAAAAAAATTCTTTGGTTTTTATAAAATTTCTACTTTAAAGAGTCATATTAAGGTGTTATTATTTATATCTATATCTATATCTATATCTATATCTCTATCTCTATCTCTATCTCTATCTCTATCTCTATCTCTATCTCTATCTCTATCTCTATATCTATATCTATATCTATCTATATACTTGAACCCAGTGGTCACTACATTTAGAGGGAAGTTTCCAGGGCCTGGAGCAAAGAGAACAGAATAAGCATCTCCCCATATGCTCCACCCTTAAGGAATTGTTCTAAGAGAACGATCTGGGTTTCTGTGTGCCACATCACACCGCGGCACATATCTGGAGATGAATTGTGTCCCTACATCAGGCTGAGCTGGGCCAACCTTTCGGGAACATTCTGAGCACCTGAACCTTCTCTAATACTGAACTGTAACAACGGGGCTGCCCCAGTCAATCGCATATGGAAAGAAGGAGCAATCCACTCACCTAAGTATTTCTGTAGCTTTCCTAATCTGCACTTGATTCTATATTTATTCATTCATTTATTTCACAGGATCATGTATAGGGCTCACTGTGGGCCAGGCACTGCTCTAAGCACTTAATGGGCTAATACATTTAATCCCACAATACCCTATGAATTGTGTAGCTTCTTACACACACACACATACACACACATACACAGTCCCTTGCCGGTGTGTGTGTGTGTGTGTGTAAGAAGCTACACAATTCATAGGGTATTGTGGGGTTATATGTATTAATGCATAAAGTTCCTTGCCCCTCAGATGTGTCTACTTTGTCTTTGCCTTTTATGTGATCCTGTATTACACCTTATTTATGTGTTTGTGCCATTCCAAGTTGGATTATGGGCTCCTAACAGGCAAGAACTCAATTCTGACACTTGCCTAACTGCTATGACTTCCGGGGACTTTGACACTCGTTCCCTCCCTGGCAAACTGCTGAAGAGGGTGCCACTTGCTGTTGTGTCCCCTCAGGAACACATCTTTCAGGCTCCCTGAGAATAAAATCACTACTTCTCCTGCCTCTCCTGGGAGTGTCTGCCTCTACCATCACCACTGCTGCAAGCCCTGCTGCTTCCACGTTGCCCCCACCTCCAGAGGTCTCTGCGTCACTGGGGTACCTGGAAACACATCTTTTTTTCTGTCAAATATCAGGACTCTGTGGACGAAGGCTAGGGCTGTAGCAATTTCCTCCTGCGCCCAGGCCTGGATCTGTCACACTCAGCCCTGATGTGGCAGTGAAACGCTCTTTACAGAGTGCTTAGGGCAGCACCGTGGCAATTAAGGGATTGACAAATGCTTTTCCATGATGCTGAAGCTGAGAATCAGAGAAACAAAATATTCCCTGGAACAAAGGGGCACATTGTGAGTGAATTCACCTTTTAAAATAGGCTTCTGGCCACCAGACCTCTGAGCCAGGACCTCTGAGAGAGTCCGGGGCCAGGGCAGCGAGCCCTCTCATGCTGCACAAACAGAGGGACCATAAGACACTACATTTCTACATTTAATAACCAAGTTAGGGAGCTATTAACTGACATAAAGGATTAGGAACTCACAAACTGGCCCCAGCAAAACCCCTGTAGATTCCTAACTCAATGCAAGTGTTTATTCAAAAACACTAATTAGCAGGCAAAATGTAGGTTCATGAAACAGAGCTCTTCAGAAAGTGCGGAGGGATGGAGAGGGTAAGGGGGGAAAAAAGTGAGACAATTTGCCTAGTGAGAATGATGAGAGAACTGCTTGCTCAAGGGCAAACTTTATGGAAAATCATGATCCAGTGCTAACAGAGGGAGAAACCTTTCCAAAGAGTTAATGGAGCAGTTAGAGAAATTCAGCTCCAGTAAATCATGAGCACAGGGAGTATTGATCTGAACATTCGGGTGGATGAAAATATGGAGCTGAGCTGCTGACCAAACCATATAACAAAACAGCTCTTCCAAAGTGGCTGCGGATTTTAGTTGCTGAGTTGATGCTGGAGTCTTGCCCACCAAGCTCTCCCTCCCGAGCTGGTTCTCTTCAGGAATTCTGCCCACTCTCTCCTGGAGGTTAGTAGACTCTCCCACTCACACAACTGCATCTCTCGTCTCTGTGATGATTCCCAAACCCATAACCTGCAGCCCAACCTCTCATTTGAGTTCCAGGGAATGTATTTCCAAGTCTCTCCGGGTTATCCCTACTTGGGCCCCTCACTATCACTGCTAATTGGGCACTCACCATCGCCAAAGCTCTCACCACCATAACCAATGAGAAAATAAAACAAAGCAAGCATACAAATCACAGAACCACCCCAATTGTGTTCCCTGTCCCCCAGCCTTAAAAAACACGGAGATGCCTGCCGTTCCCACTTCTCTAGTTCCTCTACCCAGTTTGCCAATAATATTAGCATTTTGCCTTGGCCAGTCATTCCATCTTTCTCTGATTCCATTTTCTCATCGGGAGAATGGAGATAAGAAAGGGCTGATATGAGGCCCCATGTGTGTGAAGTGCTCAGAATGAGATCTAACACATAGTGACACACCTGAGCCATCACTGTCACCAGCACCGGCATTATGTTAAAATAGTTTTCCATTTCTTTCCTGCATAGACTCCACCAGCATCACAACAAGACCTCCACCACCTGAGCCCTACATTAAGGTCTCAAACCTTTAGAGATAGCCAACTCCTAAGAGAACTAAGGAGCAGTCCTTGCTGTGTGTCACAATGTACTGGGAGCCTGTCAGAACTACAGGTCCCAAATCCCACTCCCAGGCTTAGCTGACTATGAACATTTGGAAAAGCTGTGTCGAGAAGTAGTATTTTTTTTCCCCCAACAGTTTTTCTGTGTCTTCTGATACAAAATCAGATTTGGGAATCATCGAAGACAATACTATTGAACCCTCTCATTGTTCAGGAAACTGAGGCAGAGAGAGAGAGAGTCCGAGATGGGACCAAGGACACAGAGCTGAGAAGTGGCTGAGTCAGGACAGGAACCCAAGTCCCATTGTCCTCAGAGCACGCCCACGTCTCCACACCAGCTTCCCGGCCTCTGACTGTCACAGCTCTCTCCCTGCTCTTCTCCACCTCCTTCGACCCCGCCTCTAACTCTTGGTCTCAGCTTCTATTCAAGTCCTACAGGGCTTCCCCAGGGCAGGGTACCCTGGGGAGTGTGAGCCCTAGGCAAATGTATTTTGAGGGGCCATGTCTGCGTAAATTATTTTACTAGAAAATGGGCCCGTGTAATGTATAGTGATTTACTGATGAAGGTTTAGGATAATGGGTATTTATTTATTGCCCAATGTGAAAATTCTGGTCTTCTTCATCCCTCACGAATGAGAGCTACCTTGAATCAGCGTGTCAGTGCCATTTTAGAGGTTCGATGTCATACAATCTTATAAAAGAAATAACTGGCTGGTCAGTGTCAGTGGGGACATATGCTGACCAGGCTGCCTCCTCAAGCAGGCCCCACCTCGGCTCTAGGACGGCCCCATAGGAGTGCTTGCTGGAGCTCCTCTGAATAGCTGGCCAGTATCTTACAGGCTGGACAGGGAGTAGGATAGTGGCCTGCAGGGAAAGAACGGGATCTGGTTTGCACACTCCACCCAAATAGCACTGCAGGCTGGAGCCTTCCTGCAAGGAATGAAGGAATGCCATCCATCCAAACTGTGGGGACCTCTGAGGTATGGGAACCCAAGGCAGGAGTCCCCCCCCCCCCCCCCGTGGGTAAGGGCAGTCCTGTCTCATCAGTGGGTTAATAGATTGGGATGCTATGAAAGAGAAATTCAGAGCCACTCTTCATAGCTTTATGAAGACATCTGGCCATTTGCATTATATGTTAAATAAGTAGGAACGTGGATGCATTAAAAATTAATAGAATATTATATGAATAATAAATCTGTGGTGGTGTATTGAAATGATCAGACATTACCTCCAGGTTAGACAATGCATTCCTGAAATGGTATGAGTTATGTGACCTTATAATCTTTTCACTGGTGGCCTGAGAACAGGAATGAAGGAGAAAATAAATAAAATCTGGGCTGGGTAAAATACCATGCAGCTGCATAAGGTACTTCTAAAGCAATGTGCCTTGGGGTCTACCCCACCCCTTCTTTCTCGGAGCCATGCCACGCAGCCCTAAGCCCCTTAGCCTGGATTGCAGATGATGCGATCCTGTGAACCCACACAAACTCTGAGGATTGAGAGACTCCTAGGATGCAAGCCACGCAGGTCAGCTAGCCATTTTGGAGTGAGGGATGTTGAGTGCGGGATTTGCATTGATCTGGTCCTGCCCACAGAGGGTGAGGCAGGGGGAGAATCAACAATAAGGCGGTGTTTACCAAGCTCCCACCTCCACCCTTTTCTCGCCCCCTCCCCCAAGCCTGCTTTGGAACTTCCAAAGAAACATATTGTAATCCATGGCCATCTCCAACCTCCTTTTCCAAAGCTTTGGTAGTTTCCTGTGTTTCCTTCTCATCCCGCCAGTATCCAATTACTTGGTTATCCCACACATACAAGTGCTAGCACATTTTGGCTCACAGAGTTGTAGGTAATATGTTGGCTCAACAAGAGAAACAAAAAAAACAAGAAACAACAACAACAAAAATGAGCATTTCCTGGCAAATTAGATCGGCATAGCCTGGTAACACAGGTGATGGGCGAACATTTACAATGTCTGCCTCGCCACACTGCTTCTTTGATGCAATTCTTTTGTGCCCTAAAGGAATTTCATGGTAATGAAATCTGTACTCAAAAATCAAGCCTTCCTAACTAGACATACCTTGGGACTGTGTGTTCTCTGCAGTGTAGCTGTGTGTGGCATGACCCTGTTTCTGAGTGTGTGTGTGAGTATGTGTGTTGGGGAAAAGGGATGCTGCTATCAGTGTATGATCTGAGTCTGCTTTGAAAGTTGATCCCAAGGGGAAAATAAGATACGGATCTAATTTGGTGAGACATTAAAATCGTCTGACTTGTCTTATCTAACAGAATTCTGGTGCTTGTTTGTCATTATAAAGATCTGGGGTAACAACTTTGTTTAGTGCTTGCATTCCCCCACCCCCCGGATTTCTAGTGGAAAGTCAAAGATGCTGATTTATAAATAGAGGTTTCTTAAGTACTATTTTTAGAACAATGCTGTACCAGATTTATAAGGGGTTGAGAGGAGAAACTACAGTCACTTTTGAGCAAAGTAGCATTTCACTGCATAATAATGAAGTACTAATTGCTCTTTGTCATCACTTTTTATGCAAATTGCCCTGGAGCATTTGCCCAATATGCATTTTACATTTTAACAAAGAAAGTGGAGTCTTCACAAACAAGAATTGTGTACCCAAGCAAAAATAAAAATATCAGCTATAAAACAAAACTGCTTAAGGTGCATTCTCTAAGGATATAGATTTATCTACTATATCATCCCCATTATTAGATCCATTTGACCAATAAGATTCCTTTGAATCTAAAATAACCGTTTATGTGTCAGGCAAAAAAAAAAAAAAAAAGTTTTTGCGCAGGACCTGCATATTTTATTCATCCTACAATTTACAATGGAAGTTTGATGTGAAAATTAGGTTTCTAGCAGTATTTAAATAGAATAGGTCAAAATCGAGATTGTCAAAGAAATCAAATTGTGTCAAAGTATTTATCATAAGCACAAATCTCACTGTTTTAGAGGTTTCAGTTATTCTAATGGAGTCCCATTTTCACAGAGACAGTCACCAGCATTATCAAAAAAGAAACATGATTTGCATATCATAAATAGGTACAGAGTTTGAAACATACCTCAAAGATGTGTGTGTTCAAATTCTGGTCTGGAGACTGTTACTGGTCACCATTATACTGACACCAGGCAATGAGGAGAAACAGAGAAATGCAATTTATAAGTTTTCAGGGACCTCCTTCAGAGAGATGTAAAATCCAAACTTAGCCTTCCAGGTCATTATAAAGATATATTTGTGAAAGTAAGCGAATAGAACATATTTTATGTAACAGTCCATAAGCTTGATCTATACCATTGAAATATTTAAATGTATGGGCCTCCATTTGTACTCTTGCCCCAAGTCCCACAAATATTAGGGGCAGGTCTACTTCTTCAAACTGCTCCCCCCCTTCCAACTCACAAGCTTCAATCAAATCTGTACACTCTAAAAATGGAATGTAATTAGCTTTAAAGGCAGCTGACCTGGAGGGCCATCACCTATGCTAGTTAGTAAATCCAGTTTGCAAATAAAAAGCACAGCATGTGACAAGGTGCTGTGTATGAAGCAGTACAGGATTTCTTCCCAAATGCGCAGACATGAACTGTTGCCTTATTACGTGACCACTGAAGAGCGTTATTTCCCAAGTAGGATAATTCTCAGAATAACAATAATAATAAATACTGTAAGCCTGTTTAATTCCAGGCTTCAAAGCCATTTGCAGTCCTAAAGTAATCAGTCCACAGTCCCTCCTTTGAGCTGGATCCATAAGGTGTTATCCACTCATTTTAACAAGCACCCAAAGCCAGACCCAGAAGTGTATTGCCTAAGGTCATTGAATGAATCAGGGGGCAAGTGGAGTGCGGAATCCTTACTCATGGTCCCAGACGCTCTCCATTAGACAGTCTGATTGTGAGATGAAATAGTGGTAAATATGAACTTCTGTACCCAGGAAATGCACTGTGAAGGGCATAATGAATTACTCATGCTATGTAGTGTATGTATAAATCACATTAAAGCATGCTGAATAGTACATTATCATGCTTCTACTTTGCATTACAAAAGTAACTAATGTAAGCTGCAAAGTGTACTTTTAATCCATTATTCATTTCTGAAAGTAGACCACTATTCAAGTACCATAAAAGGCTACCAGTATGAGCAAACCTGCTTTTCAATTTATGAAGATGAAACAGCAAGTTTTTAAAACCAATTTTAAATTAGTCAAGTTGTATTTATCAAAACATACCAAATATATGCCTTTGTCATTCAGGAGGAGGAATTATGATAAATCGTAACTCCGCCCGCCCCCCCCCAAGATCATATTTCTCCAGAGAATCAATCTAATAACTTTCATTATGTGTGAGTCTCTGATAGTTTGTTTTACCTCACTTTTACTGTTTACATTGGGTCAAAATCTATTTTTAATTTCCTTTTTCATTTGGGTTCAGCTGTATACATTCTGGTTTTCCACAGATACTACACTCAAATAGTTCACACTTCTTCCACAGATGTCTCCCCAAAACACAAGCAAGGAGTTGGGGTGTGCCTATTGGCCCTGGGCACCCCATCTAAAGTACCCCCCAGAGGCCTTTCTAATTGTGGTTCAAAATCCAGAAGCCATAAAAGGTTGATAGAAATCGATTAAAAAAAAAAAAGCAACATAAGCACAAAATACAAATGACAAACTAAGAAAATGTTTGCTACCTAAATCACAAAGGGCCAAGCCCTTTAATGTTTAATGAGTCTTAGAAATTGAGAAAAGTCCAACAGCCCAGTAGAAATTGAACAAAGGACCTGAACAAAAAAATTCACAAAGGAAGAAATACAAATGGTCTTTAAACACACAAAAAGATGTGTAACCTCGCTCATATAAAAAGCCATTCGGATGAAAGCTACATGATGATACCATTTCAAATGTGCAAAAAAAATTCCCAGTGTTTGATAATGTAATTGCTGAAGGGCGGTGGGGAAACAGTCACTTACATGTGCTGTTGGGACTGCAAATGAGAATAAACCTCATGGATGACAATAGGGCAATCCCTATCAAAGTTATTTGCTTTGACCCAGTATTCCCACTTCCAGGAATTTATCCTACAGATAGAAACACCTGCACACTTATGAAATGAGATAGATACAAGCTTATTCATTGCAGTATTATTTGTAATAGCAAAAAATTGGAAACAACCCACGTGCCCGTTCATAGACATAGTGGTTCATTTTGTGTGTGAACTTGACAGAGCCACAGGGTGCCCAGATTTTCAGTCAAACATTATTCTGACTGATACAATAGGGAATTGACTAAATAACCTATCATATATGTATTAGGAACAGTACTCAGCTATAGAAAACAAATGGGGATGAGTTCTATGAGATCTCCATGATATACTTACTCCTGAAAAGATGTGCAGGACATAGTAAATGAATAACAGTAAGGCACAGAACAGGAGGTACTGTATGCTAAACTTTGCCTAAAAGGGAGGGGAATAAGGACGTGTATTTGTAATCGCTTGTATTTGCACTAAGAAACATTGAAAGGAAACACAAAAGCAGTAAATAAAATCACTCTATTGGGGGTCAAAGTGAACCAGAACAGATATTCATAAATGAATTTTTTTTTCAATCCTTTTGGTTTTGGAACCATGTGAATATGTTACTTATTTAAAAAATGAATTTCAATTTAAAAATAAGTAATACAGTTTCTTTATCATATCACCCTAATTTATTTCTTTTATTGCACTTACCACCATCTGAAAATTTCTGGTTTAGTTATTGGTTTCCTTGTGTTTTCCCTTCTAGAATAGGAGACAATAAATTATAACTGTGGGCCATTTCTAACCCACCTCTTATTTTGTAAATAAGTGGTATTGGAATACAGCTATTCATTTATCTATTCCTAGAGCTACTTTTGTGCTGCAGTGGCAGAGTTGAGTAGCTGTGACTGAGACCATATGGCCCACAAAGCCTAAACTATTTACTATCCAGCCCTTTACAGAGAAAAGTTTGCTGCCCCCAGTCTAGAATGTGAATTCTGTCTGAATACAATGTAAGGACAGAAATGTCATCCGCTCTCCAATGTATTGCTCACGACCTCGAACAGTGTCTAGCCATAGCAGGTGCTCCTCAGTAGTGTCACAGGCTGGCTTCCCAGGGAAAACAAGCTGAGATGGAGATCAGTGTCCAGGAGGTTTCTTAGGGAATGCTCCTCCAATTGCCTAGGAAGGGAAAGGGGCAGGGTGGAGCAGAGGGAGAAGTCAAGCCTCAGTGCAGTCTCAGTGGATGCCTACCTGAGCTGGAGGGGAGTTCTGCAGTCAGGATGACCCTTCACACTCTCTGAATAATTTTGGAGGGCTGGGCCTTTAGAGTCTCACCTGGATCTGTCATTGGATGGGGACTCCCCTGGGAAGGAGGTGTGACCTTAAGGGAAGCAGCTTTCTTCAGCCAAAGCTACTCTTGATGTGGTGCCACCAATGAAAGCTGTCTGCTGGTGGCACACTCAAGAGCTGGGGTAATAAATCTTTCATTGTTGGCGGCTGGCAGAAGAATAAGGGAGTACACACCATGGCATAAATATTAACTGAATAAATGAACAACTGTGTGAGTGCGTTTGTATACATATTTTCCAATAATATTTTCATCTCTTTTGGAAGTACCGTTCAGTACGTTTTATTCTAATAATCTTTCTTTGCACTTTTCAGCATGTGTTTTTAGTTTGTGTACTCTCAGAAGCTGACTCTGAGACAATGATTGGAGGGCAAGTAGTACTTTGGGAGACACAGGGAACAGCAGTAGAGGAATGAAGTCAGGCAGGGAAGGGAAGGCAGTCAATCCACTGCCCGTGGCAATACAGATGAGTGCTGCTGAAAATGGGGTTCAGGGAACAGTGCCCATCCAGGCACAGTTTGTCAATGAGTTTGCAGACTACAATCGTTATCAATTCTACCTCATTCTGAAGCTTGGTTTCGGAGCAGAATTAACAGAATTTTTTTTTTCACTCCCTCAAAATCATTACCTGTAACTTAAAGTTAAGAGCCAACGCCTAGATGGAAAAGTTGTGCTGGTACCTAAATGCTACAGAGCAGCTTGGTATTGAAATCCCTTCTCTCATAAGGAAACCTAACTACCCGCTTAGATATTCTCGGACAGAAGGTACAGATTTGCATTTCCTAACAACTTTTCTGCTCTGGGAGTAGCTGACCAGCAGCTGGTTTTATTCCCCTTACTCTCTGATCTAGATCACCATGCGCCACCATCAACACAAGCGAAGCTGAAAGAGAAATCAAATGGTCACCCAGAACATTTTCACCCGTTTGGGAGATTGCAATCACCTGACCATGTTTTTCAATTACAGGATATTAATTGTAACACTTTTCTAGGAAGGGTGAAATACTTTCCATGCCAAACTTAAGTTTTTATCCTTTGAATATAGAGATTCTATATTTCTCATTTTAAAACAAAGGTTCCTATGGGAACAAAGTATCAGTTTCTCTTAGCAACCACTGCAGCTTTTATAACATAGATAAACTTGGTTTCCACATGAAGTACTTTCACTAAGAGCATATTGTTACTGTAAAACCAAGCTTACCATAATACAACTAAAAAAAAAAAAATTATAAGCAGGATACAAAATTACATATCTAATGTGATAAGTATGTACAAAATAACATTTGTACAAAACACAAAAAGACCTCAAAGTAGTAACCAAACTATTAACTCTTTATTTCTTTGTGTCTATATTTTCTAAATTTTTGTTTTTTGCACAAAATAACTATAGTGCGAAAAAAAAGATAACTCCAAGCACAATATAAATGGGTTGTAAATGAGAGACGGAGGACAGACATTTAATAAACTCTAAGCTGGGCATCAGAGCACTCTTTTCTCGCTGGGACTTCATGATTGTACAACTGGATGACAGGGTGCAAATCACTTAACCACTGGCTCTTCCCATGAAGTGATGTCTAAGTTTCTTTCCAACTCTAAAACTCATTGATTCTAGCGTTTTACTTTCCCACAATAATTTTATGTGTGGTGTTGACCCAATATTGGAACAGTTTATAGATTTTGGAGAGCATGAAAATCACCAGGGAAACAAAAGATAAGTGCTGGCAAGGATGTAGAGAAAAGGGAACCCTCGTGTCCTGTTGGTAGGAATGTAAACTACCGCAGCCGCTATGGAAAACAGTACGGAAGTGCCTCAAAAAATTAAAAATAGAACTACGGTATAATCCAGCAATTCACTTCTGGGTATTTATCCAAAGGAAATGAAATCACTATCTGGAAGAGATATCTGCACCTCCGTGTTCATTGCGTCATTACCTATAATAGCCAAGACATGGAAACAACCGTAGTGTCCACAGACAGATGAATGGATTATATATATATACCGTGTTTCCCCGAAAATAAGACCTAGCTGGACAATCAGATCTAATGCATCTTTTGGAGCAAAAATTAGTATAAGTAAAATAAGAGTTAATCGTAAAATAAGACTAGATCTTATACTCATTTTTGCTCCAAAAGATGCATTAGATCTGATTGTCCAGCTAGGTCTTATTTTCAGGGAAACAGTATATAAAATATATAGTATATATGTGTATATATGTTATATATTATATATAATATATAACACATATTCTATATATATTCTCTCTCTCTCTCTCTCTCTCTCTCTCTATATATATATATATATATATATATATATATTATTCAGCCATTAAAAAGAAGGAAATCTTGCCATTTACAACATGGATGGACCTTTAACATAAAGGCATTATGTTAAGTGAAATAAGTCATATAGAGACAGACAAATATTGTATGACGTCACTTATATGTGGAATCTAAAAAAAACGAGCTCATAAAAACAGAATAGATTGGTGGTTGCCAGAGGCAAGGGGTGGGGGTGGGGGAAATATGTGAAAGTAGTCAAAAGTTACAAACTTCCAGTTTTAAGATCAGTCCTGGGGATATAATGTACAGCATGGTGACAGTAGTTAATAACATTGTATTGCATATTTGAAAGTTGCTAAGAGACTAGATCTTAAAAGTTCTCATCACAAGAAAAAAATGTATCTATGTGAGGTGATGGATGTTAACTAAATTTATTGTGGTGAATCATTTTGCAATATATATCTATTATCAAATCATTATGTGGTACACCTTAAACTAATACAATGTTATATGTCAATTAGATCTCAAAACTGAGAAAATAAAATTAAAATTAAATAAAAAAAGAAAACCACCAGTGGACCTTCTTAAAAACAGATGTCTGGACTGCAACCTCATAGATGCTCCATTAGTTGGTTAGACTAGGATCCAGGCATTTCCATTTTTATCATGGCTTCCAGGACATTCTAATATAGACCTCATTTGGGAGCTACTGTAATGCCACATGCTTTGTACAAGTCTTGAAGACTCAAAAATTGTCTAATAAAAGGAACTATTTGGCACAAGACAATGAGTCTTCCGTGAGACCATCTAACACTAAGTAGTACAATTAGAACTTGGAGCAGTTTTTATCCTAAAATATATAACTCAGAGTCATCGATTCACCCCAACCACTTGTTACAAGTGCTATAACTTTTGTAGCTAGTGTGTTAGAAAACTCAACAAGGGAGAGAAAAAGGAACAGTATAGAATGAGTTTCTGAGTTCAAATGAGGCCACAGGAGTAAGAAGGAAGACCCAAGTCAAGATACAGTGTAACCCAATGTCAACAAGATGGCATGGTTATCTCATATGGCCATTTTTTAGGGTAAAGTTCAATGTCTATTTTTATTAGTCTTCCTTTCTAGAGAAGACTAATAGATAAAGAAACAAATTTGGGCCATGAAGATAAAAATAAAATCAGTGTGATTTCTCTTGCCACACAACTGGAACTTCATTTCCAAGAGAAGTAGTGTGAAATAATAGAAGCCAAAATTGAACACTGAACTGGCCCCTTAATAGCTATATGACATTGGACATATTTAATCCCCCTGAGCCCTGGTTTATTTATCTGTAAAAGCGAGATAATAAAATCTACCTTGAGGAACTGTTGTAAAGATTATGTAAACAATATACAAGAAGTGCTGGTATGCTGTCTACCTCAGATAACAGTAATTATTATTGTTACTGCTTCAAGATATGAAAATTTTGAAATTAAAATTGTTTCCATTTGGAATTACTTAAATTTGTTTAAAGGCAAAATTAAATGTTTTGGTCAAAAAACATTTTATGTTTCCATGGTAGCACTAAAAACATTTTTTGAACCAATATGTGATTTCTATGTGCTGAAAGAGTGCAATTGGGCATTTTTCCCTCCTAGTTTTTGAGAATGAGGTGGAACATGTAAACTTCTCAACAGGTACTGCTGTTGGCATTTGAGCTCTTAGCAGTTAATATAAACCCTGGATATACAGGGCCCTCAATTTCCTTTACAACAGTTGCCTGAGTAGGATTTATCACCCGTGTCCTGGTGTGCTCAGGAGGAGAGATAAGGTGAAAAGGTCAATCAAGCTGGTGAGACTGTCGTAACGTGAAAATGTTTTTGAGCAAACAGTAGCTTTAATTTTTCCACCCAAATCAAAATATGATGAAGTTATGTTTAGACAGGGCTTGATTCTAGATCTCAATTCCACTTTTGTAATCTTTAGCTAAATACCTAAAGATTCAGGATTTAGGCAATTTTTCCTCTATGGTAATCCCACACTGTTTGGTTAGCATGAAACAGATGTGTACCTACAAAAAAACTGTTACTATAAGCAGAAATCTGTGAACATAAAAATAACATTGGAGCCCAGATTAAACCCACAAACGCAAGGAGGTTCAGGGGTTCAGTGGTACTCTCCTTCGTTTGCCCTGCTGGTGTGATGGTTGAGACTTGGTGAACTGGAACAGAATTGACAAGGGGCACGCTTGCCATTTCAAGTCTCCCAGATTAAATTGATGTCTTGTTTTTAATTTCATTTCCTTTTTTATTTAAAAAAAGAACTTGTTATTCACATTCTGAAATTATGCTAAAATGTAAGTTAACTGTCCCACCACCGCCTCTCTGCCTGATTGCTCACTGGATAAAACATAAAAGAATTATCAAAAACAGCCCCGATGCCAGCAGCTCAACGCAACCATTAGTGTTGGTTGCTGAGGGCTCTAAGGGATGAAATAACCAGTATCTGGGAATCCCCTACCCAGTGCTATACAAAAAAATCACCAAGATTTGTATACGCAAGTCCATTGCATGTACTGGGAAACAATGGCAGGAGTTCAGCCTATATTTCAAGGGGAAAGTATTGAGGAAATAGAATTAGTCTTTGATTTGAGCAAAGATTCAATGCTAACTGTTCGGGGGCTAACCTTGACTCTGTTATTGAGTCGCTGTCATTCTCAGCAAGCTTTTGTGACTCAATTTGACCATCTACAACACAGGAATAAGACAAGCAGCTTTTATCTTTTGCAATTGCTGTACCCTTGACAACTGGTATGAACCAAATTGTGAAAAATAAAATTACAAGCTTTCAATATAGTAGAAAACAATATTTTAAGAAACCTCAAGATGAATCCTTTTGTCAAGTAAAGAATCCCTTTATAGTCTATTTTTTAAAAAAATCAATTCAACTTTCAGTATTATATTCTTTAAAACTGGAACACATTTTAAAAAGGGAAAGTCTGGTGATTGCTATGGGCATGATGTAATGGGTCAGCCCTAAGGCTTCCCTACCCTTTCCCATCTAAGAAGATTTCTGAATATCCACCCTGTTCCAGCTCAGCTCCTGCTGCTGGGCTGCCGAGGGAGAGTGGGGTGGCCACAGAGGGGTCTGTAAGTGCCAGATGATTCTTCAGGCAATAAAAAAACTCTGAGTTCCTGGGAGGACTCAGGGAATGGGAAGCAAGAACTGAAAAGATGGGAGGGAAGGAGATGAGGTCAGGCTAGGGCTGGTGAAGGTGTTTGCAGGTGATTTGCTAGAGAGCTTGACATACACGAGAAACTAAACGATGAGTATGATTAAAAGTTGGGGATTGAAGGGGAGAATGACATAAAGTTGGAGAAAGAGGCCAGGGCTCCGTCATGCAGGCCTTACATTTAATCTAACCTCAATGGGAAGCCATTAAGGGCTTAAGCCATGAAGGGTGACATGACATCCATCTTCTCCTGCCCTCAGAGCTCCTGGTTTTGGCGCCTTCGGTGTTGAATGGAATTATGTTACCAGCTTTCCTGGTTATGAAGATGGCAGATTGTTGGACTTCTCAGCTTCCATAACCATGTGAACCAATTCCTATAAGAAATTTCCTCATATATACCTAGTTCTGGATCCTGTTGGTTCTGTTTCTCTGGAAAACCCTGACTAATACTGAAGCTAAATGAGTCACCACCGCACACATACCATAAGAAGGGGCGGAGTTGAGGTTTTGCCGCTTGGAAAGTGGTTAACTATTAACACAAGGGATCCAGGGACAAATTACTCAGAGACGTATCCCTGCACTCCAGCTGGTGGTGCTGAGGGGCCATCAGAATTCCCTGAGTGAGCAGAGAAAGCCGGTCAGCAGTGAAAAGAATGGAGCAGAAACAGAGAAAAACCAAGACCACACAGCCCTTGAGAGACTGATTCTAAGCCTATTCATAGCTTTGAAATTCATTTCAAAGTGAGTCCATATGGTTCTTACAATAGCTTCCCCCACCCCTTGCTTGCAGTGCCTTGAATTCATCTCTACTTCTTGCAACTGAAAAAAAAAATCTAATTAAACAACAGAATTAAAATACCCAAGGTGGAAATAGCTCCATCATTTTTAACCTCCAGCAAATGACCACGTTGTTGGGAAATGTTTGTACCTGTGACTGGTGCTCTTGTTCTGTCATTCCCTCCCTCCCCATTCTTGGGCGTGTCCTGATAACTGGTTCATACTCTTCTCCAGCTGGCATGTGCCAGGCTGCTCACCTCAGGTCTGAATCACATTTCAGCTGGGTTCCAGAGCGGAGAAAAGTACATTTAATCAAGCACCTAAGAAGCTTGAGACACGTTGCTGGGCGCTGGCAGACTTGTCATCTCCTTGGCTCTTTTATGACTCTACATGTGGAGTTATCATAGTAGTTTTGTCAATGAGGAATCCGAGTCCCTCAAAGTTAAATGCTATGCATAGGAAGTAGTAGAGCAGCGATTAGAACACAGGTCTTCAGGATGCCGCAGCTTGTGCTCGCTGTGCCAGGCCGGCCCCAGCTTCGGAAGTGCAGGGATGGAAGTCGGTCATCCAGTGTTTATACCTACTTGCTGTGGATTGTGTGTTGTACTCCCGAGGTAGTGCTCCTGGGAGTGGGAGAGAGTAAGAGAAAAAGAGGCAAAACTGCAGTGGAGAAGAACTGAACAGGAAGTGGTAGAAAAGAAAGAAGCAAAGAGAACAGCAAAAGAACACTAGCACATAAGGCGACTGTTAAGTGGGTGACAGAGTGTTCCACAGGGATGACGGAGTTAGTAGGAGAGACGGAAGCCCTTCTGAGAGAGCCAGAATTTCACCTGTGCCTCCCCGTTTTAAAGCTAGCTATCCACCGACAAGTCCAATCTGGCCCCTATTTTCCACTCCCACCAAAATAAAAGGCATAACCAACATTAGAATAAAGCGAGGCACTAAATCTGAGAGCAGCTGAGTCTAGAAAGCAATCTTTGGCATTTTGTCAGCAATAAAGTATGAGTTTCCGTTTTTAATTTTGGGAAATTTCATATTGCACAATTTACTTTTCCCCCACAGCCGCCAGTACTGTTTGCTATCCATTTGGTATCTGGCCCAAACCCAAGCATTTAGGGGCAGAGACCGCTTTTACTGGTTTGGGCAGCATTGCTTATTGAAGAGAACAGGCCCTGGAGCTGGACTTCATGAGTTCAAACCCTGCCTCTGATACTTGATGAGGGTGTGTCTTTAGGAAAACATTCAAGTCCTCTGTGCCAAACGTCCTACTTCCTAAGGCGGTTGTGAAGATAAAACAGGGTGACTAACCATCCTGGTTTGCCTGGGACTGAAGTGCTTCCGAAGATGCTGGACTTTCAGTGCTACACCTGGGGAAGTCCCAGGCAAACTGCGATGAATTGGTCACACAAGGATAAGATAAGATATTGTAGGTAAAGCACTAAAACAGTGAGTGCTCAACAAATGTTAGCCATTGATATTATTTGAACTCACTGTGAATGTGACTATTGTAGTGGTGGTGGTTTCCCATGAACTTGGAGGTCTAGAACTAGAGTCCTGGCCTTTTCTGAAAGGTGAGACCAGTTCCTTGTCTGCGATGTCCTGAAATCCCTGGAAACAGGGCAAAGATGAGGGTGGTGTACCTGTGCTGACAGCGAAGTCTGTGCCCAGAGGGAGGGTGAGGCAGACTCCAGCCTTCTCTTCTGGCCTGTAATAAAGTTCCCCTCACCCTTCCCTACTGCCCTCCCCACTCTGTGAGGGATGTGCCTGGGCTACACTGGCTGTCTGGCCAGACTGCATTGGAGATCTAAAGACAATTTGATCTGCTGAGTGAAGAATTTTAGTCTTTGGAGTCAGATTTCCCCTCAGGACACCCTGAGTCTCCCTAGGAGTTCCAAGTGAATTTCTGAACACTGCAAGGGCCATCCCTACACACTCAGGATCTGATGTCCTGGGGGGGTTCCATTTCTTGCAAACTCTTCAAACATTTTATCCCTGAGGGACTTGTGAGTTTCCTCACTGCCTGGTCTCAAGTACAGGAGAGAATTTATTTAGGAGGCACGTTAGTGCAGGCCTTAATTACTTAGGGATCTTAGACTGGCTGGGTTGGTCATGGGCAACTTATCCTCTTTAAGCCTTGGCTCCACATTTGCAAAGCTGAGATAAGACTTGCTAAGCACTTACTATGTGTTAAGCAATTGACATTCTATATCTTTTCTTTTCTTTTTTAATTGTACAATTAAATGTTTGGTTAATGTAATTCAATTAGTTGTGACAATGTATGAAGGAATTTCATCTGCTACTGACAGAAAGTTATCAAGATTGTCAGTTACAAATGTTTAGTCCCCTTGTCAGAAAACATCTAGTGTGATATTTTTGAATTTGTAACTTGTAACATTTTAATCAAACAAATGCAAATTGCACTTAAGCCATATGTGATTGATTGATTGATTGATTGATTGATTGATTCAGTCTGTTTTTGTGTGTGTGTGTATTTGAAAGTTTTGCTTTACGTATTTTGAGGGTACTTTATTTAGGTACATAAAAATTTAGAATTGTTATATATTCCTGATAAACTGACATACAATGTCTTAATTAATCCTCAGGATAAACTAAAAGGGTATTTATTTAAAAATCCCATATTATATAGGAATCTGAGGCACAGAGAAATGAAGTAATTTGTCGAAAGTTAAACAGCTTGCAAGTGGCAGAACCACATTCAAACTCGGGAAATCTGGCTCCAGAACTCAAATTTTCAACCAGTATATTCTGACTCTATGCCCACCTGACAGAATTGTTGTGAGACATAAACTAACACATATAAAGACATTTAGCATATGGTAGGCCCTAAATAAATATTAGATGTTATTGTTGTAAGGGAAGCGGGCTGAAAAGATAGTCAAGGTAAATTGTTCAGCATTAGTATGGCCTTCGTTCACGTAAAAGAATAGCCAGTGAGGCTACTAAACCGACCTGACACCATTAGAAAAATTTAACAAGTATTTATTGAACATGTGTTCAGTGACTACTACTACCAAAGGAACTTGGGGTACAGCTATGAGCAAAACCAGACACTATTTCTATACCCCTGAAGCTTACAGCTCAGAGACAGAGATAACAATTGAATAAATCATTCTACTCAAAAGAGGGGGGAGAGGAATAAATGAATAACCCAAAAAGGAAATGAAGAAAAAAATTTCATTTGCAATAACATCAAAAGAATAAAATACTTAGGAATAAATTTAACCAAGGAGGCAAAAACTTGTACATTTGAAAACTACAAAACATAGCTGAAAGAAATTAAAGAAGACACAAATAAGTGGAAAGGCATCCTGTGTTCATGAATTGGAAGACTTAATGTTGTTAAGAGGCTAATAATACCCAAAATGATCTATCGATTTAATGCAATCCCTATCAAAATCCAACGGTGCTTTTTTCAAAAATAGAAAAATTCATCTTAAAATTCATATGGAATCTCAAGGGACCTCGGAGAGCAAAAACAATCTTGAAAAATAACAAAGTTGGAGGTCTCACACTTCCTGATTTCAAAACTTATTACAAAGCTGTAGCAATCAAAACAATGTTGCACTGTCATAAAGACAGACATGTAGGTCAATGGAATAAAATAGAGCCCAGAAATAAAGCTTTGCATATATGGTCAAATAAATTTTTGACAAGGGTACAAACACTATTCAATGGGGAAAGGGAATTTTTAACAAATAGTGTTGGGAAAATTGGACATCCACATGCAAAAGAATGAAGTTGAATCCTTACCTTATATCATATACAAAAATTAATTCAAAGTGATCAAAGACCTAAATATAAGAGCTAAAATTATAAAACTCTTAGAAGAAATATAGGGGAAACTCCTTGACATTGGATTTGGCAATGATTTCTTGGATATGACATCAGAAGCAGAGCAATAAAAATAAAAATAGATAAACTGGACTACAACAAAATTAAAAACTTCTGTGCATCAAGGGACATAATCAACAGAGTGAAAAAGCAACCTACAGAATGAGAGAAAATATTTGCAAATCACATATGTGATAAAAGTTTGATATCCAGAATATATAAAGAACTCCTACAACTCAACTAAAAAAAAAAAAAAAAAAAACACAAAAAACAAATAACTTGATCAAAAAATGTGTTAAGGACTTGAACAGCTATTTCTGCAACCAAGACATACAAATGGCCAATAAGCACATGAAAAAGTGCTCGAGGTTACTAATCATAAGGGAAATGCAAATCAAAACCACAATGAGCTATCACCTCACATGCATCAGGATAGCTACTATCAAAAAACAAAAACAAAAATAACAAGTGTTAAGGGGAATGTGGAAAAACTGGTGCCTAGTGTAGTCAAATTCATAAAGAAAGAAAGTAGAAGACTTGTTGTCAGGGGCTGAGAGGAAGGGAGAAAGGGGAGTTGTTGTTTAATGGGTATAGAGTTTCCATTTTGCAAGATGAAAGGAGTTCTGGAAACTGATGGTGGTGATGGTTGCACAACAATGTGAAAGTTGTTAAGCATACACTGCTCAACCGTATGCTTAAAAATGGTTAAGATGGTAACCTTTTTGTTACGTATCTTTCACCACAATTAAAAAATAAATTTAAAAAGAAGAGAGGAATATAATTGTAATGAATGCTGCAATGGATTTAGGTCCAAGGTATATCTAAACCGGATCTGATCTGGGGAGTGGTGAGGGAAGCTTCACTAAGCTGAAAGCAGGATGATAGGGGTTTGCTAGGGAAGAAAAGAAACAAAGAGAACTGTATACACTAAGTCAGTGTGGTGAGGAAATCTTCAGTCACTTGAGATGCTTTATCAATTATCGACTAGGTACAAACACTTGTTTTCACCTGGTTACTTCTGTTTGTTTGTTTTTTATTGAGACATAACTTACAAAGATTGCGTAAATCTTAAATGAATGGCTTAATACATTTAGTACCCTTGAATCAAGTAACCATCAGAAAAGGTATTGTCATGCTTCCTTCCCCCTTCCTTGCCCTTCCCCTGGAGGCAGTGGTGGGGCTGGGGGCTGAGGAGAGATATCAGCAGGGAGCTGGTCCAGATGGAAGGTGACTAAAGAGATATGACAACTAAATATAACCCGTGATCCTGAATTGAATCTTGGACCAGAAAGGAGAAAGAGATATTGTTGGAACAGTTGGTGAAATTTGAATAGAGTCTCTGGAGTGGATGGCAGTGTTCTATCAATGGTAACTTCCTGATCTGAATGTTGCACTGTGGTCATGTAGAGCTGTCACTGCCTTTGGAAAATAGGCTCTGATGCACTTAGGGGGTTGATGGTCATCATGTTCAAAACTTGCTTTCAAATATTCAGAAAAAGAATAATAATGAGAGAGTATGTGGATCTATCTATCTATATCTACATTTTTAGAGAGAGAGAGAGAACACAAATGTGTTGAAATATTAATAAATGGGACATCTGGGTGAAGGACATATGAGAGTTGTGTGTCTTACTCTTGCAACTTTTCCAAAATTTTGAAATTATTTCTAGATAAGTTATTTTACAAAGACATTGTCTATGGTTGAAATGAACCACAAGTGATGCAGGAAGTAACAGAGGTGAGACCAGAAATGAAGATGAACATTTGTCTATCACTGAATTTGAAAAGGAAAGTATGAGAGAAAAGAATTTTTAGGGTTCCTTTAGCTCTCTCCAGAGTGAAGTAGGCTAACTGGCAAATAACCTACTTGTGGTTAGAATAAATTAATAAATATGCATTCTGATTCAGCATGTGCTTTGGTTAGCATGAATTGGTCATCAGATCTGGGAATACAGGTCACTTCTCTGGATCATGGCCCAGCACCAAACCTGAGACAAGTTATGTACCAACCCACCTCCCCAACACTGCCTTTTCCAGCTGCAGAAAATTAAGGATGAAGGAAACCTACCAACAGAATCATGCCTGTAATGATGACAGACCTGGGCAAAGTTGTAAATCCAGAAGGTGCTGAAGTGAAACTGGAACAAACACGTGCTCCTCGATGTCTTCATCCATCTGCAAAATCAGCAAAGGTCTGATTCAAGTCTGGGCATGAATCTCTGGGTTTCCACACACACCTATCACATGAAATGCAGAGAAGTGAGCTCCTCAGTATGCGGTACTGTGGGAGATTTACGTAGGAAGCGTCTTGGGAAAAGGGAGAGACAGATGAGGCCCAAAGCTGTCATTGACACAGGTGCTGTGCCGGATGAACACACGTGGGGAGGGGACAGCTGTACTGACCAACACATGGCTGTTACCAGCGTTCAGGTTGGATGCCCTCGTGTAATTATATCACATAAACAGGTTCATTGGTTTGTTTTTAAAAATAGATTAGAAACTGGAAGTATACTTTTATATATTCTTTGGGGAAATGGCTATAGGATTAGTGAACTCAACTCTGTGACCCTCAAAAAACTCCTAAGCTAGGTTGAAGAAAATAATTCAATTTCAAGTACATTTTTATTAGAATAAAATCATCCAGGTTTTCTATTCACAGTAATTTGAAAGTTGTCAGATTACTTCTGTCTACAGCCAAATTTTTTCAAGTTTCTTAAGTTTCTCAAGTTTCAAAGATGTAATGAAAGCTGAATATAATCAGTTTATTGACTAAAACATCTTTTTAAGGTGACAGAAAGAAGCGAAAGACATTTAAATTTTACTTATTTGAGAAAAATCTAGGCATCACAGTAAGTTCTGAGGAGGAGAAGGTAAAATGGTTAGTTATTCTTTTTTAAAGGGAAAGGAAAGCAATATTATTACTACTACTACTACTACTACTACTACTACTACTACTACTACTACTATTGCTACTAACTCCCTTCCCTGGTTCCTAGGTGAAAAAAAATCTGGTTCTCAACCCCAAGTTCCTTATTTCTCATCCTGAACTCTCATCCTGAAACTTCAAAATTTGAGTCTCATCCTACCTTTGATTTTCCTGTAATCCAGTCAGTTTTCAAGTCTCACTTTTCAGAGCAGAGCTCTGGATGGTCCTTCCCCACATTCCCCAAATAATGTTTAATTCTCAAAATGGGCACAAAATGTCTGCCTTTCTCCTGCCCACCCGTGGCTACCCCGCATGGAGTTCTGGATTCTCACTCTGTTTCTTCGTCCACATCCAGTGTTCCTGCTGTTATCTGCTCTATTCCCTCGTCCCCAGCCTCTTCCTCCACTCGTGTTACTACCTCTCGGCCCCTCTCCGTTCCACCATGGGCCCACTTCTCCCCTTCATTCTCCTCTTCCCCTGCAAAGGGTCTAGAATTCCCTGATGTCCCACCAGACCTTTCCTTGTCAGAGGATGCTGTTCCCAGGCCCCTCTTCCTTGCTCTCCTTGAGTTGCTAGTTTCCAGACCTTGATCCCTCCTGATCACTCCATTCCCGTCTTCTTCATGAACTCTCCCTTTGCCCACACCCATCCTCAACACAGCTGTTCCTCAAAGTACCAGCTTTGGCCCTCCTTCCTATTCACTCCACCACTTACCAGAGTGATTTTACTCTTCTACTGCATCCTCTGGTTGCCCCCCACCCCTCACCTACCACATGCAAAAGACCCCTAAACCCTGAATATCTCTCAATTCATCCTCCTCATCTTGGTTCCAGCTCTACTCACTGCCTTGGTTTGGGTTCTCGTACTCTTGTCCTTGGATTTTCGCTATTGTCTCCAGCCTCACCAGGCCCCTTCCAATAGCTAATGCTGTATTCTAAAACCAAATCTATTTCTGCCTTTGACAACTCGAAATGGGTCAATGAAAATCATCCATCCAGAAACATTTTAGTTTGATGTACTACTATTTGTTTATTTATTTGTTTCCTTTGCTCACAAAAGTATATCTAAATAGACTTCACTAACAGTGATGTCAAAGTGTTTACTGCCTATGTTTTCTTCTAGGATTTTTATGGCTTGAGGTCTAACGTTTAATTCTTTAATCCATTTTGAGCTTATTTTTGTATATGGTATAAGAAAGTGGTCTAATTTCATTTGGATACATTTTTTTTTTGCATGTATCTGTCCAGTTTTGCCAACACTACTTATTGAAGAGATTATCTTTATCCCACTGTATATCCTTGCCTACTTTGTCATATATTAATTGACCATATACGTAAGGATCTATTTCTAGGCCCTCTATACTATTCCATTGAACTATATATCTGTTTATATGCCAGTACCATACTGTTTTGATTATTGTAGCTTTGCAGTATAGTTTAACATCGGGGAGCACTTTGTTCTTTCTCAAGATTTCTTTGGTTATTTGGGGTCTTTCGTGGTTTCATATAAATTTTAGGATTAGTTGTTCTAATTCTGAGCAGAATGCCATTGATATTTTAGTAGGGATTGCATTGCATCTGTATATTACTTTAGGTAGTAAGGACATTTTAACAATATTAATCCAATCCATGAGCAAGGTATATCCTTCCATTTATCTGTATCTTGTTCAACCTTCCTTTAATGTCTTTTGGTTTTCAGAGTACAGGTCTTTCACCTGTTTGGTTTGAATTTATTCCTAGGTATTTTATAAGTATTGATGCAATTATAAATGGGATTGTTTTCTTAATTTCTTTTTCTGATCATTCATTATTGGTGTATAGAAATGTAACATATTTCTGTGTGTTGGCTCTGTATCCTGCAACTTTACTAAAGACATTTATTAGTTTGAATAGTTTTTTGGTAGAGTCTTTAAGGTTTATCTATATACAGTATCATGTCATCTGCAAATAATGAGAATTTTATTTCTTCCTGTCCAATGTGGATGCCTTTTATTTCTTTGTCACGTCTGATTGCTGTGGCTGGGATTTCCCACACTATGGTGAACAGAAGTGGTTATAGTGGACATCTTGATCTTCAATGAAAGGCTTTCAGCCTTTCACCATCGAGTATGATATTAGCTGTGGGTTTGTTATACATGGCCTTTATTATGCTTAGACATGTTCCTTCTATACCCACTTTGTTGAGAGTTTTTATCATAAAAGGATTTTGAATTTGGTCAAATGCTTTTTCTGTATCTATTGAGATGATCATGTGGTTTTTATCCTTTAGTTCGTTAATGTGATGTTTCACATTCATTGATTTATGGATGTTGAACCACTGTTGCATGCCTGGGATGAATTCCATGTGGTCAATACACCCTTTTAATGTATTGTTGAATCCATTTTGCTAATATTTTATTGAGGATTTTTGCATCTATGTTCACAATTTTGCACAGTGAAGGTAACCATCAACATAATAAAAAAGACAACCTACTGAATGGGAGAAGATATTTGCAAATGATACATCTGATAAAGGGTTAATATCCAAAATATATAAAGAACTCATACATTTTAACACCAAAAACAAAGCAAAACAACAACAACAAACAATCCAATCAAAAAATGAGCAGAGGACCTGAATAGACATTTCTCCCAAGAGGACATACAGATGGCCAACAGACATATGAAAAGATGCTCAACATCGCTAATCAGGGAAATGCAAATTTAAAACCACAATGTGATATCATACCTGTCAGAAGGGTTCTCATTAATAAATCAACAAATAACAAGTGCTGGTGAGGGTGTGGAGAAAGGGGAACCCTGGCACGCTGTTGTTTTGTAAATTAATGCAGCCACTGTGGAAAAAAGTATGGAATGGAGATGCCTCAAAAAATTAAAAATAGAGCTTCTATACAATCTAGCAATTTCACTTCTGGGTATTTATCTGAAGAAAACAGAAACACTAATTCAAAAAGATATATGCACCCTATGTTCATTGCAGTATTACTAGTAATTGCCAAGATATGGTAGCAACCTAGATGTATGGTAAAGAATATGTGGTACACACACACACACACACACACACACACACACACACACACACACACACACTGGAGTATTATTCAGCAGTAAAAAGCTGACATCTTGCCATTTGCAACAACATGGATTGACCTAAAGGGGGTAGTCTGCTAAGTGAAATAAGTCAGACAGAGAACGACAAATACCATATGATCTCACTTATATGTGGACTCTGAAAAACCAAAATAAATGAATAAACAAAACAAAACAGAAACAGGCCCATAGACATAAAGAACAAGCTGAAGGTTGCTAAAGAGGAGAGGGTGGAGGGATGGGAATAACAAAAAGAATTAAAAATATATAAATAAAATTTTCCCAATTGGTTGGACAAAACTGATAAATCACGGTCACTATAATTTACAAAACAAAACAAAAAAGGCCATCCAGCCAGGCTTTCCAGTGTCTCTGGAGAACTGTGAAGACGACACAAGATAAACTCCTGCAGTGCATCAATTTTAATCAAAGATTTTGAGTGTGGGAGAGGAATTTTTAGTTCTGATGGTCACAGATTGTTAAAAAAGATTTTACAGTAAAATCAACCCATATACATCATAGAAGACAACGGAAGTTCAGTTGAATTATTACCATGTAACAGGAGAGTTCAAAGACATTTTGTGCTTTGACAAGGCTATGCGGTGCCATGTTCCAGATCCCTAGTTGGTTAATGGTCTATCTCCTCTGCCATTTTGAGCACGTCCTTGGAAAAGTTCGAGGGGCATTATGCCCTATGGATGAAATTAAAGTTCCATGCTTCTGATCCATGTCTATCTACCTTTCTAGTCCCATATTCTATTGGCTGTTACTTCTAACCATCTACAATTCTTTTACTTTCGCCATTGCAATTTTCCTGCCTGGAATGACCTCCCAACCTCTACTTTTGACAAAATCTCCTCATCCCTCAGAATCTAGCTCTGTAGTCACCTCCTCCAGGAAGCCATCCCAAACTCTCCGAGGCTGACTAGTTGCCGATGCCCTTTGGTCCCTTAGCGAGCTATGCTAACTTGTTTACCTGTTCATCTTTCCCACTAGACTCCTGGAGTGTGAGGGCCCTGACAGGCGTTTTGTTGTGTCTTCAGAGGTTAGACGAGTGCTTGTAAATAGTCGGTGTGTGCTCAAGAGCTGTCTGAAAAAAGTAAAGACAGGCAGGTAAATAGTTGCTTTCTAACAGGTACAAGGCCTTGGCCAATGGGAGGGGAAAGGAAAGAAAAAACTATATTTTGAAAAAATGAGTCAGCATAACAATGACCTTTCCTCACTGTAGGACTCAACGCTCCTTGCTAGCCAGCAGGCAGGGGCACCCATTCCTTCCACTTCTAACCTACCCCTCTTGGTATCATAATAATTTACTCTTGCCCAACTCGCCAATACTTGGATGCTTTGGTCAGACCAAAGTCCAGCCTCTGGGGAACCTTCTATTTTGAATGTCCAGCCACTTTGCCACCTATCTGAGTCCTTCCCAGCTTTGACATTCAACTCAAATTCCACCTTCTCAAACCTTTCCTGGCTGTTCCAACTCTCATAATTTTTTTTCCCCTCTTAACACCTACAACACTTAAGTTCTTATTAGAGTTTAATAACACACGTCTTGAATTTTATAACTTTTACTGGCTTTCTTTATTATAGAAGTAATACATTTATATTAGAGGAAAAAAAATAAAAGCCCATTAAGCAAAAAGAAAAACCATTCATAAGCTCTTCATCTTGAGAGAACCACTTTAACACTGTGTATATATCCTTCCAGACTTTCTTCTAGGCGTGCTTCGACAACTTTTCCACAAATGGGATCATGCTGTTTTGCATACTGTTTTTAAAATGTACTAACATGCCAATACGCATACTTCTTTAACCTCATATTTGATGAATCCATAGTATTCAATTTTATATATGAACCACCATTGATTAGGCAATCCTCTACTGCAAGGCATTTAGACTTTTTCCATTTTATTTTGCCATTATACAAAAAAAAATCTTTCTGTACAGTCTTAATTTTTCCATTAATATAAATTCCAATGCATATAATTTCTATGTAAACAATTTTAAATGTTATTATGAGCAATTCATTAAATGATAAAAGTAATTTAATATAAAATTATTGCATTTGTCAATTTGTTTATTTATGCTTGTTTTGACTATTCACTTAGAATTTTTTAAGTTCCTTGAGGATAGGAT
Organism: Rhinolophus sinicus; assembly: GCF_057876585.1. Taxonomy (NCBI): domain Eukaryota; kingdom Metazoa; phylum Chordata; class Mammalia; order Chiroptera; family Rhinolophidae; genus Rhinolophus; species Rhinolophus sinicus. The sequence continues at coordinate 61,243,015 of NC_142502.1, forward strand.
CCAATGTTTTCTAATTTTTCATCTCTCAACAGTACAACAGATGTTTAATCATGCACATTGAAGAATTATTTTATTTTATATCACTTAAATTTTTAGATCACGGTGGCATTTATCCTTTATTGTAGAAACAGCCCTTGGGCTATGTCACTATAGATAGTGATATGAGAATGTCCTTTCCTCTTAAGGACTGTTTCCAAAGTCCTTCTTAAGAACTGGGATGATCTTTGGGGGAGATAGAGATGGGACAAATAAGAGAGGTAGGTAGTTAAAATAAAAAAGGCTGCCAGCCAAATTAATAGCTAGAAGTAAAATTTTTGTGTGATCCTAGTTACTCTGGAAAATTACAGTGCTCTCTAGTTTGGAATACACTGATAATTTTTCAAAACTTGTGCAAGATTTCATGCAATGAGAAATGACTCTTCTTGGCAGTGGAATGCCCATAAAGACTCTAATAGTAACCCTCAAATTTCCTCTGTGCTCCCCAGTAGTCCTGCTGTATCACCTTGCACTAGTCCACACCTTTTCTCTGTCCTCCAGCTCCCACACCCTTCTCCACCATCAGCTGATGAGCTCGCTTCTCAGGCTACTGAGCACACAGAATCACTCAGACAAGGACCCTCTGCATTTCCCCCCCACACACACACACACAGCAGCCTCCCTGTGCATCCCCCATAACTTACCTCCTGCTGCTAGGGACGAACTGACCCTTTAAATAAGTTCCGTTCTCTGACTTAAGAACATCACTCCAGAAGTTATCCCCCTTCTCTTTACATCAACGGTTTTCCCTCTTGACAGCATTATTCCCAGCAATGAACTCTAATTTCTCCCATGACCCTCGGCTCACTTCCCCATTTTCTCTTTCACAGCAAAGCTCCTCTAAGGAGTAGTCTACATCCATTGCCTCCCCTTCTTCCTGCCCCCCACAAATCCACTCCAGCCAGGGTTTGTCCCTAGCACTCCTCTCTGTCAGATACCAAATTTAAAAGTCAGTGATGTGCTCTCATCTTATTTATGAGATGGCCCATCAGCAGCACTGACACAACCGCTTACTCCCTGCTTCTCAAAACATTCTCTTTTACTTGACCCCAGGACACTACACTCCCGTCTCCCCTTCTCTTACCGGCTGCTGTTTCTCAGCCACCTTGGCCAGATCTCTATTTTCTTCATCTTCTGACCTCTAAATGTTAGAGTGCCCCAGGTCTCAATCCTCAGAACTCTTCTCCACCTATGTTCCCAGATTCTCTATGCTGATGACACAGATTTCCATTTCCAGTCTGGACTTCTCTCCTGAAGTTTAGATTCCCGTGTTTAATTGCCTAATCAACTTTTCCACTGAGATGTCTCATAGGCATCAGAAATTTACTATACCCAAACCCAAACCCCTGAGCTTCCCCCACCCCCTTACCTGCTCCCCCTATAGCCTTCTCCATATCAGTAAGTGGAATCTCCATCAATCAGCTGTTCAGGCTAGAATCCAGAATTTCCTTTGACTCTTCTTTCTCTCACATCCTACAATTGAGTCAGCAAGTCCTGTCTGGTTTATTCTGAATATATATCTAGATTCCATTTATAGTTACCATGTAGTCCAAATTACCATCACCTCTCTCTTAGCCTATCTCAATAGCTTCTACCTGGTCCCTGTGCTTCTACTCTCGTACTCCCTTCCACTTAGCAAACAGAAGGATCTTTCAGGAGATAAGGCCAGGTCATGTCCTTTCTCTGCAGAAACCCTTATAAATGTCCCAGTTTCACCTAAATATAAAGCTGTTGGCTATCCCTCTGGGATCATCTCCTATTAGTCTCATCTGGAGCATGCCAAGTCCACTCTACCTCAGGGCCTTTGCACTTGCTCTTCTCAATATCTGAAAACCTTTCTCCCAAGATAGTTGCAGAGTTTGCCCCTCACGTCATTCACATCTCTGTTCAAATGTCCTCTCATCAGGGATATCTTCCCTGACCCAATCATCCTAAGAATCGCACCACCCATCTCTCCTGAGCTCCTTTACCTACTTTATTTGCTTTCATAGCACTCTTCACTTCCAGGTATTATAACATACTATATATAGATATGCATATATATATATATATATATATGTGTGTGTGTGTGTGTGTGTGTGTGTGTGTGTGTGCGCATATATATATATATATATATATATATATATATACACACACGGGGGGGGGGGGAGAGGAGAGGCCCATTGTTTGTCTCCCTCCCCATCCCAATCTTATTACTAGAAAGAGACTTCGAAGCTTATAGAATAGCACCTGCCACACAATAGATGGCTCAACAATTGTTGAATAAATCACCACTCTAAGCTATTCAAATTTCATCAGTTCTCTTAAATGTCACCCATGCAGTACTGAACTGAGGCTTTATGGTTTAGGTACACTTCAAGACATCTAGTTTTCAAATACTAAACTTTAGTTGTTTAATTCCAAGGAATTTGCCCAATGAATAGAATTCAGTTTCTTCTTAACGGAACGTCCTTCAGTACACTGGCTCCTCCTGGCTTTGGCATTCTCCATCTAAACATCCCACTCCCTTTTCTCTCGTTGGATGTTAACTTTGCCCTGCTATGTCTCACTCAAAGTACCACATATAAAATTCTGCCTAGGGTTTCAGGGCGGGAATTCCCACCCATTCTCATGAATTATTTTCGCTTTCCCATTCCCAAATTCTGAGAAAAGTTGGTCGGGAAATTGGGAAAATCTGCTCCTTGAACCCAGGTGGTTGGTAGTATCGGCCGTCACTTTATGGAAACGATTCATTGAGGAGAACAGAAAACAGTTTATATCTCGGGATTCGGGAACAGGAAAGCCAAAAAAAATTCCTGAGAACTGGTGGGAATTCCCGCCTGGAAACCCTAATTCTGCCTAAGAAAAACCATTGTATCTTTGCAACATCATCAGATACTGTACCAGGATGCTGAGGAGCAAAAACATCTAAGACCCAAGAACTGCTTCCTTCTTTCTTCTGTCTTCCTTTCCTCATTTTTGTTTCTGGGATATTTTAATTTTTCCTATTTTATAAGATCAACGTGATTTATAGAAATAAAGTTTACTGATTTCAATTCTATGGTACAAAGTAATGGTCCCTGGAAATCAGATCCTGCTTAGAAATGTATCACAGATGAAGCCCATATTCCAGACCAACACACACATGTAATTAGGTAGGAAAAGAAAAAGTGTATCAGAGAAGGTTGAATGTTGCAGGCATGGGAAATAAGTGGACCTCTACTCAAGTTACTGCCTCTAATACACAGAAGGAAGGGCCTGCATCTGTTTCACATTGTAAATGCCTGAAGTGCCCACAGCGGGACCACATACCTAGGGAATGGTCAAGGAACATTCTCGAGGACGGTGCTAGGCCAGCCACAGCCTCACCTCTCCCATCATACTGTTAAAAGAGTGTCCAGTACTTGACTTACGATCCTCATTTCATAGAATCCTGTATATGTTTTACAGGATTTAATCCAAATAACCCATTTCTAACTATTGAAAAAAAAATTCCTACTAGACTTCAAGCTCCTCTAAGGCAAAGATTTTGTCATATTCACAGCCACAGAGGCACCTGATTGCAGTATGGGATGTGACCTTAGAGGTCAGCTAGTTCTAATCCAACCTCCTTGAATGAGTAGATAATATAATCTATCACAGCCGCATTCGGTTTTTTTCCTCTCTAATTGCTACCCCATACTTTTATCTCATACTTGAGAATTTCAAACTAAAACAGCTCCGGTTTGAGTCTTTGAAAAATAGACAAATTGAAATGACCGCATAGCCTTTATTATATCCATCTGGGAGCAGCAGCAAGGTGGCAAGATCAGCTTGCAGCAGCATCTCCCCCCACTCCCATCCCCACCCGATGATGATGTGCCCAGCTCCACTTGCAGCTGGGCAGCCACGGCCTGCTTGAAATGAAATGAATTTACATGACCCTCATAGGGATTTTCTCAAGCCTGGCTCTTGTGAGAAAAACATGTAGTGGTGCTTATTAAAATGCATTAAGTTATCACATTGACACTCGCATACTTACGAGAATAAGGAATACAGAAACATCACCATCCCT